>NC_056741.1:206903926-207086426 GCF_019279795.1 Protopterus annectens
ATGGGTATAGGCATGTCAATAAAGTGAAACATGCATGCATACAAATATTTTGGGTATGGGCAATCCTGCATATCATCTGTATAATAAGTATTCAAGTTGTTCTTAAAAATAGCTTAGCAAGTGCTTGGTTTGATATAATTGGGTAGTCTATTCCAGGTGTCAACTTCTCTTGCAGAGAGGTGGTTAGTGTTACTCTCATTTGTATATAATCTCCTGTGCAGGTTGACTAATGGTTCTCTACTACTCATTGATGGCACCAGGCATTCCCAGAGGTGGTTGTCTCCAATTGCCTTGTATACCTGAATAAGATCTTCTCTTAAATATCTGTATGAGACATTGTACAAGATCATATACTTCAGTCTTTTCTAATAACTTAAATGTTCACGTCTACAGATGTCCTTGGTATATTTCTGCTGTACAGGTTACAATTTACTCAATTTAGTTTTCTCATAAGGTTTCTATAATATTATTATTACATTCTCTAGTTTGGGTCCATACAGTGATTTTTATCATGTTTGATTTCTTAAAGTTCACAAATTATTTTATATAGTATATCGATGTATAACTATCATTAATGAATACATTTAGGTGATGGGAAAAACTCCAAGTTTGATTTATGAATACTCCTAGGTCCTAAAGGAGCCCAGAGTTTCAGTTACTGTGCTGTATTAGATCTTCACCCTTCAGTCTATGTTTTCCAAATCTCATTTGCTTAGCTTCTGATGTGTGACCCATGAGTGCTATCTGGCGAAGTGCTTTGCCTTGAGTCACAAGTAGGTAAATACAGACCAAGAGAGTCAGACTACACTGCTGCAGTAAAGGTTTTAGCACCTCATAGCTTCTTTCCTCTTTGTCAAACCTCAAGCATTATGAAATGTGTTGAATTGTAGCCATAAACAATATAGATTTTAAAATTACGGTTTTACAGTACTACTGGAGAGCTCATGCCCAGGAAGTAACTTATTGACAGGCCTTGAGTATAAGTTCCTAATTTTCTGCAGGAAGATAAAACTTTCCAATGAGTTGTAAAATAGTCAAAACTGGTGCTTCATTGTTGTATTGTAAGGAAGACTGAACTTTTTGATATGTTGTAAAGCAGTCAGACTTGTTTCATGGATGCACTGAGCACCGGAAATAAATGTTTTGTTTGTTTATGCTATTATGCTATTCAGTAACATGTTTTGGTGGAAATACTCCATATAAGTATATGTTTGTAATCTCAAATGTGCTTAACATTGGCAGAAGTGATAGGAACTTATTTGATTGCTTCTGCTGATGTTAATTCCCTGCAAGATTGTGCACAATGGAGATTGGGAAATTTGCCCTTTCCCCACTGTAGAGCAATCTCAGAGTTGGTATATATAGTTAGCAGAGGGTGGTGGGGCTTAGACCCCCCCGCCCCACATGGGGTGTTCAGGGGGCATGTTCTCCTGCAAATAAAATAAGTGATTTGTTTTGGTTTTCGATCTTTTGGGATCGATCATTAGCTGCTCAAGATTTGTGTACTTCAATGTTTAAAGGTACATCCATTTTGGCATAAAGAGAACATCCTGGGTAGCTGTTATTGGAATAAAAGGAAAAGATTGTTTCTTTAAAATGGGTGACTACTGAGAAAGTGTTTAGCCCTATACAGAATGAATGAAACAGAGTGAGACAGACTCAATGATTATCTATCGAATGATTTTTTTGTTTAACAGAAAATGTATCAAAAAAATATTGCAGAAAGCCACTTTCAGTGAACAATATATGAAGCTTTTTTTTCCGGAGGTCAAGCCTCTATACACTCTCCCTACCTCAGTGGGGAGAGACCCTTCCCTATACCCGTAACTGATGATATATATACATGTATATATATATACATATATATATATATATATATATATATATATATATATATATATATTATATATATATATGTATATATATATATATATATATATATATATATATATATATATATATATATATATATATATATATATATATATCTCAACAGTACTTAAAGGGCAACAACTAATATTGACTGAAAGTGGATTTCATTGATAATTCTTTTGTGCTGATGTCATTCAAACAAATAACTTTCAAAAATCTCTTCATATTCACATTAAGGCTGTTTATAATCTGAGTATATGTGTATATATATATATATATATATATATATATATATATATATATATATAAGATAATTTTCCAAGATAGCCACATTTCAAAGGACTGAATGAAGCTGAATGCATTGGACATGGTCGAAGATTGCAAGGGTACTTAAGCAAGAAAAGGAACAATTTATGTAATGAATTTTCTTTTTCTATTTTTTGTGTAGTAATGTGAAATAATTTGTGATTCTAGATTTATGTGACAATGTCTGTACATTAAAGAATATACAAAACAGCAGCCTTAAGTACTTAACATTTGTAAATCCAACTTTCATCAGTTTATTAGGAACATGACATTCCATAATACTTAGCACATATCAGTGAAGAATGGCACAGTCTGATGCCTTTCGATTCGTAAGTAAGTAAGGAAAAGGCTTTAGATTTCTTCACACATGGCAGTATTCATTAATATCATGCTACAACTGAAGTGATAGCATCTATCATGCATTCTTGAAGTGCATATAATTATGCAAGTGGTATGATGAAGATAGGAATCAAAATTATTAATCAAAATAATGAAATTACTATTTAAATTTATAGTTTATCTTGAAAAGTTGCACATTCCTAGGCAGATGCAACATATGCAGGGAATATGACCTGAGGTATTAAAAAACAATATTAGTACTCCATTTTATGAACAGCATGACCCAGGTCATTACAAAAACAGACAATTCTGTTTTGCATTTACTGCTGCCAATATTCAAGGGTACAGAGTAACTTTCCTGAAATGATAGGGAGAGTTTACATGTTCAGTTCTTATTAGAGAGACAGCATCAATACTTAAATAATTTGTACTTCAGCAATGAAACATTACATTTATTTATAGTACCAGTCCTTGATTGAAATAAAAATATTCCATGTTGTATTTCAATACATATTTTTATTTTTTAATTTGTTGCACAGCAAGTCATATACTGATTGTACTGGACATACTTTAATTTCATACTTAAAAAAAAGATTCTTCAATATTTCAAGATGCATGGCAGTTAAACTGTAACCTTGTTCCTATACCTTCCAGTACACTGTGATCAGCAGGAGCATAATTTCTTAACACATTTGTAGCTGTTCTGCTGAATCATTAACAATGGGGATATTCATTCTGTACACTGTACAATGACCAGTACATCAGCCACCAGCATTTCTATGCAAATCATTTTTTCATCAAATATGTAGCATCACTGAATGAAATCCAACATTAGAATACATGGATCTCGTCTAAGGCAACAAGAGAAATCTTAGTCACTTTTGAAAAAAGGACCATGTGTTCAGAAAGATGTGCCCTGTCATTCTCAAACTAGACTGCTATACAAACAAAATGAAATGGATATGCATTCATTTATCTATTTGGGAAGTGAATATGTGCATTTTTCCAATCCAGTCTCCCTTTTATTTATAGTGAATGAGAAAGATTTGGCCCGAATGCTGAAAAATCTCCTTACTTTCCATAAAAAAAAGTAAAAAGATCTTTATAAATCTCCTGAATTAAGGAAAGGTAGCATCCTGGTTTTACATATTATATAAACAATGATACTCCAGGTGAGTGTAATCTGTTGTCAAAGTACCGAGTACTGAAACTCAAACCCAAGTGATGGTGTGAGAATGGAACCCTCAGCCTTTTAATTGTTTAGCATTAAAAAGAAATGTTCAATCTACTAAACTATAGGCACTGCCAATAACAACTGTAACTCACCTAACAAGTAATCTAGCAGTTCTTAGATCTTACCTGCAGTGTTTCATTAGAATTGCATGATATCTTTTTTGATTTTTATATTTAGATCATATTACAGGGTTAGTACCTATGCCTTTCAAAGTCTTCCTAACAGGGGAAGGAACTTTGTGTGCATATCTAAATGTCCATACACAGCTGGTCCCAAGTCATTGCAAGATAAATGAAGTGAAATATGGAAATAAGCAATCTGTGTTATGATTTAAGAGAAGTGACTTGGCATGATATCATTAAATAATTTTCTTACTGTTATGGTTAGGAATAAACATGAAAATACTTGGAGGTGGGATAGTACTGCATCATACTTTATTTTATCTTTATTTGTATGTGCAGTAGCAGGGAAACAGTTTACAACACTGTCATTTTATGAAAACATTCATTCTGGAGTATAAAAGAAATATCCTTGTTTAGCAAACATGATTTATCTTTATGTATACTAGTTGCTGGTGAACATATAAAAACACACACACACACACACACACACACACACACACACACACACACACACACACACTTGAATTCAATGAGAATGCTGTAGTAAAGATATAGGTGATTGAGGTATATTTAACATTTCTAAAATTAACTCAAAGAATGTTTTATTCTTACAATATGAGAAATGCACCAAAAAGCAAAGGTCCAAAGTCCTAATCATTCAAAGTTGGTCACATAGTTTCTGTGTGCCCTTGGCATATAACCTTTTTTTTTTGTAACTATGTTCCTGCTCAAGAACACGTATACCATGTGCAGCTCTGCATTATGCACTAATACCAGAACACTGCACTGAACCTTCAGTACCATGTGTAGCTCTGCATTGAAGACTAATACCAGACACTGTGTTGAGCCTTCAGTCCCATGTACAGTTCTGCACTGCACACTAATACCAGGGTACTGTGTTGAACCTTCAGTACCATGTGAAGCTCTGCACAGCACACTAACACTAGGACACTGTGTTGAACCTTCAGTGCCATGTGTAGCTCTGCATTGCAGACTAATACCAGAGCATTGTTTTGAACTTTCAGTACCATGTACAGTTCTGCACTGTACTGCACTGCACACTAATACCAAGACAATGTGTTGAACCTTTAGTACCATGTGCAGCTCTGCACTGCACACTAATACCAGGGCACTGTGTTGAACCTTCAGTGCCATGTGCAGCTCTGAACTTCACACTAATACCAGGGCACTGTGTTGAACCTTCAGTACCATGTGTAGCACTGCACTGCACATTAATACCAGGACACTGTGTTGAACATTTAGTACCATGTGCAGCTCTGCACTGCACACTAATACCAGGGCACTGTGTTGAACGTTTAGTACCATGTGCAGTTCTGCACTGCACACTAATACCAAGACACTGTGTTGAACTTTCAGTATCATGTGCAGCTCTGCACTGCACACTAATACCAGGACACTGTGTTGAACCTTCAGAACCATGTGCAGTTCTGCACTGTACACTAATACCAGAACACTGTGTTGAAACTTTAGTACCATGTGCAGCTCTGCACTTTACACTAATACCAAGGCACTGTGTTGAACCTTTAGCCCCTTCAATTCCAACTTGAGCAACTGCGTATGTCCCACAGTGCAACTGTTAAATAGCATATACATTAGTCTGTAGTTACTTACATTCTGTTGACCAATGACAGAGTTAAATATTCTTTCCCCTCAAACCATGGACATAACTGGAAATATTTTGATAGCTGAATACTCAAACATGGGAAACTTAGGGAACAAGAAAAAAGTTAATTTGAAAACTTAACACTGTAGGGTTATTTTTCTGTAAGAGTAGTGTTTGCTAGAGTTAATCTACCTGGGGGTAGTAGTAGACCTACTACTATGAGGAAACATTTTCTTCTTGAATAAACAAGGTAGTCTGTTATTTCTACAAGCAGCTTATGCTGCCTTCGAGCTATGTTTTTCAGTTAATGTGAAAGGGTGCTAGGTTCTTCCCTGTCTTGGGATCAGGCATCCAAATTCTGCCTTGTTCTGTAGAACCACTTATTTTGTCACTGAAGAGCAGTTATGACATAATTGATATGAAGTGCCATTAAAATGTTAAAGCCTGTTTGGTATGTTTTGCATTGTGCTGACTCACTATAGTTCATTGTACACAGTGATATAAGTGCCAGGCTGTGTACATATTTGTAAAACCATGATCAACTGTGTATGCTTTTCAGCAGGGGGAGTCTTGACAGCCTTGGCACACCTAGCCTCCACTACACCACTTCCAAGCAGAAAAAAAAAACAATGCATATCCCCAAGACAGGATACAGGCATACTTCTCAGCTGTTCTTGATTTGCAAAGAATCCACAGTGTTGCTTTATATCATTCCCTATCCCTAGATTAGCTACTTTGATGTCTGGTGATGTCCTCTGATCCTCCCACCATAACTTAAATTGCAGAGCAAAAAAAAATTGCTCAAACTGAACTTTAGTAAAAAGAAAGCCCTCCTTCCACTTTTAAACTGTAGCAAACTACTTGTAACAAGCAGCTTCTACAGTATGTCACATACACAGAGGTAAAGTCATTCAGATCTGACCACAAATGCAATAGTGGCACAAATTTCTGAGTGCCAGTAATACAGTGAAGACTGATCGGCATCTACCAATCACACCCTTAATATACTTTGCTCAGGGTAGCTGACCCCTTTTCTCCACCCTAGCTATACATCTGCGTGAAAGACACAAGTAGACTTAAAACATTTTAACAACAAGAGTGTAAAGAAAGACTGTGACTGCAGTAGCCAATGGTAGCCAATACCTTACTTACAGGAGGGGAGAGAAGATGTGAACATTTATAGAAAAGTTTTAGTCATGTTAAGATAATTTCAGCAGCTGGCTTAAATGATAATTTGGGATGTCAGATAAACCCTATAAATCTTTTCTGATTTATGAGAGTTTGGCATTGTTTAAAGGGTATTTGCAGAGAAACAACAATGTTTCTACTGACATTTCTGATGTAGCAAGGAACATTACTGATGGCTTTAATGGGTTTATTGTGAGCTTAGTCATGTATGTCAACTTCCATATGTTTGTAAAGCTGGTCTCCAGTTCTTGTTGAGAATTTGTAAAACAGTGCTCTGATTTTAAAAGAAGAATGTTACTAATATCTGTTGTAATGTTTAAAGTATGGAGATCTTGTTTAAGATCACTGTCAAAAAAAAAAAACGTGGCTCCAACACTACCAATTTTGAAGGTGGTCAGATCTCAACTGAAGCCTCCACATGTGCCTGACATGTTCTGTTAGGGAGATAACTCTCTTTCCAAAATATTCAACTTCTGTAACTTGTCAAGAAAAAGAGAGTAGTTTATTGTTTCAAATGCTCTAGTCGTACCTATAAATTTGAATGCTGTAAATGTGTAGGGTACCATAAATCCCACACTTGTCGAACAGCAGCTGAAAGGTAGAGAAAAAAAACAAAGCAAAATAGAGCAAACTACAGAAGATGTAAAAGGAATCCAGAAGGTTACACAGTATACAGAATAACAACTCGAGAGCCCAGGATGCATTCTTTTCTTTTAGGAAATTAATCCTAGTTCATTAGATAGGATTCAAGGAAACAAGCTGAGTATATCACAGATAAACTGTTTTGAGTTATCATACAAGTGCCGTATATGTGAATATAACGCACTAAACAAAGATCATAAAATGTCAGGAATATGAAGAGATGATTATTACACTAATTTAATTAAATTCAGCCATTGCATATATACTGAATTCACACTTGTGATGTCAATATGTTGATTTCTAGTCAAAAACAAACTCTTTTTATAACACATAATTGGAAAGGCAGATTACTCATTGTCTGCTTTTGTGGGGACCCCTCTCATGCCATGTATCCTCAGACATAGTACCTGCTGCTTAAATATTCTACTTCATATGAAATAATTTTAGCTTTGAAATGTGAATAGCTAATTTTTATTCAGAATGAACTATTGATGATTGCCTAAAGGCAGAACACCCTCAGGAGTAGAATAACCATGTAGTAGAGGTGTAGAGGTTCTGGGCAGACTGTTGCTTGTGATAATGTAAAATGACTTTATTACTTTATTTTAATCTTTAAACATATTATACTTTGTAGTTACTTATCAGAAATGTAAAATGCTTGAACTAAAATTGTGTCAGTGTGATTCACTTTCATTTATGTAAATGTATGATTACTTATGTCATAAGTGATCATTTAATAAAGAGGTTTCTTGTTTAAAAAAGGGCAGAAATTCAATAATTTACATAATGTTACCAAAGCCAAAGCCAATGAGGGTGGTGATTTTCAATATAGTCCAGACCAAATGTACGCACAAAAAAACAATTTATTGATTAAAGAACAAAATAATAAAAATGGTCAAGTGCTTTTGTTTGCGTCTATATCATGACATCTTAGATGCAAAATGTTGAAGGCTCACAAGAGCAAAAATGCCAAAACTCGAATTCAGCATTAAAGGGGGCTGTACCCCCCACACCCACCGCTAAATATATATTCCAACTCTGAGATCACACTACAGTGAGGAAATGGCAAAGATCCCAATCTTCACTATACTGCGATCTCAAAAACACACAGTCGACATTTCAGCACTTTCACTGTTGTACCATTTGACATTTTGAGTTTATGATAATATTATATAGATCCCTTTTGTCCACACACATAGATCTTCTCAAAAATGCCAAACAAAAATTTTGAATCCTGAACACAATGTTTTGTATGCTTGTACAAAGCATTATTCTCATCATTAGTTCTTTTTTTTACTGAAATGATTTTTATTTTGATGAAATAACATAATAATTTAATACATTCATAACATTTAATAACTATTTACAGTATTTACATTCAGCCTGACAAAAATGATTCAGATAAAATCATTTGTAGTTAAATAATAAGTTAATATATAAACTATGATAGTTAGGAAGAGTTTGGTTCCTTCTGTGGCGTATCAATCAAATTCAAATCTTTCATCCATGGACTATTAACCAATGGCTTAGGAAAAGTTCTTAACTCTTTTGTTCTTTTCTCCATTAGTATGCATTTCTTCAGTGCTGATAGGAATCCCTCCATTGTGGGTGCTACATTAGAGTTCCATCTTCTAGTTATACACTTTCTGGCTATTGCTAACACTGTCCACAACAAATACAGGTCATCTTTCTTCATATTATTACTATTAACAACATTCAATAAAATTAAAGACTTTGTCAAAACAAATATATCAGTATAGATAGCTTGAAGAAATTTGTTAATCTCTTTCCAATATGGTTTAATATTAGTACAGTCATAAAAAGTATGAGACCAGTCAGCATTAGTGGACAGATGACATCAACATAACTTGTTGCTTGAAGGGTTCATTTTTGAGAGTTTCTCAGGTGTCAAAAAGGATCTGTGTCAAAACTTCCAATGAAAAATCCTCCAGAATTGTAAGTAAGAAGTTAGTTTAACTGAAAATAAACTATTTGTTGTATCTTCCATTAATAATGATACTTGAAACCCTTTAGTTAGGTATTATCAGTAAGAATCTTTAGGAGCTGTCTTGCAGACAATTAAAGTGTTATATAGACATGATAATTCATTCTTAACATTGATATTATTATATAGAATTCCAAAAAGCCAGTTTATATTTTTTGGTACGGTTTTGAAGGATGAGTTATGCATTATTCTACACAGATCCTTAATGTCTGCTGTGACACTCTGAAGAACCAACCGATCATTAGGGGATAGGCCATAGGTTGACAATATATTTTGTGTGTTCAAAGCTTGTTGGTTTTCAATACATTGCAACCAACAAAATAGGTTATTATTTTCCTATAAACCAAAAATATCTCTATGTCTTTTATCAGGGAAATTCTTTGTAATAGTAAATGGTTTTAAAAATCTATGCCACAGTTTTATATCTAAATTTGTGTTAATGAATTTTCTAAACACATCAAAAATATTGTTTATTGGTGTTGGTTTAGTTAATTTTGTTGTACTATACTGTAAATTTAAACTTAAATAGTGCCATATCTTATCTTTTCTCAGTTACCAAAGCGTTCATTGATAAATAATTTTCATTCAGTAGTATAATAGAGTATAACTGTTTCCAGTTTGAAGAGTATCTAGGATTTATACAATTCATCACTATTTTAATTATAGATGCCTTTATATAAGTTTCAGTCTCTGGGAATTTTAACCTCCCTTGTTCCCATTTTCTGATATGATGAGAATATGCCACTCTATTTTTTTTGGAGTACCATAGGGATTTCATCAGAGTTGAAGGGATTTCTTTAAGGATTGGCTTTCCTGGTGGAAGTATAAGGGCTTGTGCTATATATAATATTTTAGGTAACAAAACTATTTTTATCAGTTGTAACCTATCATCAAATGTTATAAACAAATTATTCCAATTGCTTATTAATGTCTTGATTAAGTCTATGGCTTTAGCATAGTTAAGTTGTAAGGTTTCCTCTATATTCTTGCATAGGACTATTCCTAAATAATCTAGATTTGAAACTTGGTTTCCAGTAATATGATCAACTGGAACCTGTATGTTCCTTTTTATTTAATAATAAATATTTTGATTTAGAGTTGTTGAAGGAGTCTTGAGATTTTTTTGAAATTTGTTGTTACTATATCCACTTCACCTAACACGTCCTTAGAGTTGGGTAAGGTAAGTAAGACATCATCAGCAAACATCATTATTTTAGAAATATATTGGTCATATATATTTATACTTCTTATCTTTGGATTATTACGTATTAAAATGGCAAGTATTTCTGTGGCTAGAGCAAATAGGATAGGGGACATGGGACATCCTTGTCTAGTACCTCTACTGATTTGGATTACTTTGGAAGTAAAGGGACCTAATTTGACATATGCTAGATTATTTTCATAGATTTTCTTTATCATTGTTATAAAAAAGGGGAGAAAATCAAATAACTGTAAGACTTTAAATAAATAACCCCGATTTAAGGAGCCAAAGGTCTTTTGAATATCTAGACCTATTATCAATGCTATATGGTTTCCTCTGTTGAGGTAATCTGTCTGAGTTAATGCTCTTTTAATATGTTCATGTGTATGCCTGTTATGTATGAAACCAGTTTGGTCTTCATTAATTATTTTAGATATGGGTATTTTCAATTTATTGACCATAATTGACATAAATAGTTTATAATCCTTATTCAACAAAGAAATTGGTCTAAATGAGTTGCAATGATTAGGGCCCTTATTCTATAAGAAGGAGGAATATTTGCTAATGTTTGAACTTCAAGAAAGCTTTTATGTAGGAGAGAGATTATAGAAGAAGGGAGCAATCTATACATTTTGCTAATTAAGCCATTTATTCCAGGTGCTTTATTAGACTTACTTCTTTTAATCCCATCTATAATTTCCTTTTGAGAAATAGATTTTTGTAGATCTAACATAAGTTCCTCAGGAATTCTTGTTATGTTAGGAACTTTTTTTCTCTAACTTCTCACATTCATTTGTACTTATTTTATCTTTATGATGCTCTGCATAATGATAATTAAAAGCCTCCAGAATATTCCCTATGTCCGAGACTTTTTACCTTTTCCCTTCATGAAAGATACTATCAATGTTATGATTTTCTGACTGTATCTTAACTTTCAAAGATAGGTTATGAATATGCTTAGGAGAGGTAGCATAAGAATTTAAGTTCAGTTTTTCCATAGCTAAATTAGTTTTATGGGATAATATTTCATTGTAGTTCAGAAGTTATCCAAGATTTAAAGTTTTTAATTTTTGTGATATATATGAAGGAATCCTTGAAGTAATAACTAATTGATTGAATTCCAAGTGTAGTATTAACAACAGAGAATTATGATCTGGAAAGGGGCAAGGTTGTATTGAAAAAGTCAAGATTTTAGAATAATAAAGATCTTGCGAGATATAAATGTTATCTATTCTAGTTTGGGTACCATATCTATAGTCCTGGTGTGAGAATAGTAAATGATTTGGTCCCAAAGCATTAAAAGTATCTTTTAATGTAAACATTTCTGTCCATTTTTTTAACTGTTTGGCTGAGGACAATAGTCTAGGAGATGTCCTATTGGTAGTTTCTGTAATATATGTGATACAATTGAAATCACCTCCTAGTATAATATTACCTTTAGCAGTAGTTGTAATAAAGTCTAAGTGTTTCTTAACTAGTCCAATCCCCATACCCGGGAACCAGTATGAATTAACCAGGGTCCAAATTCTATTATTAAACTTAAGTATAACTAAGGCCATAAGTCCATCATTATATACATGTTTATAAATAATTTGGGGATTTAAGAAAGTCTTGTTCCATAGAATTGTTACTCCCCTGATCTTATTTTTATAAGAAGATTGAGCAAGTACTGTGTATTCCTTAGGGTCCCACATAAATGTGTCATTTATTTTAAAGTGTATTTCTTGGAGAAAAACTACTTGAGCCTTGTTTAGTTTAAGATACCTTAGTAGGTTTTCTCTCATATGGATTGTTTAAGCCATTAGTATTTAAGGACATCAAAGTTAAATCTATATCAGAATTCTTTAAAGATAACAAATAATAAAAGAACTTGCATTAATAGAATCCTGTATACATAATACTCTTCCTGAATAGACAATAGAATATCAATTGTTGTATTTCTATTTATCTCAATCCAAATAACTTTCCCCATGAAAGATAAAAGTAAAACAATTGTGTCAGGCATTTCAAAACTAGAAAAACAGTTAAATAACAAAAAATTAGCATATTTCACTCTGATATAAACTTTAATACGCCCTATACATGGAATGAGATACATTCCTAGTCTAGCAAACCAAACTAAATCTGCTAGACTACCTATCCCAACCATCAACTTTTGTTGGTTCGACCCCATGAAAACAAAGTAAAAAATGGAGACTATATTATAAATTAAGATTAAAATGGTAGTGATAAACAACTAATTAGATACTGATTCCAGTTAGGTTTTAGAGATGTGTTACATACACTGTTATTAGAAACATTAAACATTTATACAGTAATTATTCACTAAGGAAGCTAGAGACATATTAGGATATTAGGATATATATATAATCTGAATTTAGTGCTTAATAGATGTTAGTAATATGTCTAATAACATTGAACAGACTCATCTTTTAGATGGTGATGTAAGAACTAATGTTTCTGGATTAACAGAAAGTTTAGAACCTAGTACTTCTGACTTGCGCATAAAGACAGGGATTAGCCCTGCTGATCATGTTACTAATGAATTTATGCAACGAGAGCTGAGTGAAACAATGAGTAGTGACAGTGTCCTCTCTAACTATAAACAAAATTTATCGGTTAGAAGGAAGGAACCCTTATCGGGTAAAATGAATGTAGCCAGTGGCTATACCCCTTTCCCGGTCAACGAAGCTCACATAGGTGGGAGAAACAGATCTATGAGCCAAGGCAGGCAGAAATGCAAGGCCTCAGAGGGAGACTACACAGGACCTACAATAAAGAAAATGTAGGAAAGGATTCTGAGACATTAGTCTGGAACCTTTTGAGCAAGACCCTTGATGTGGATGAGGTTGAAATCCTTAATAAAGGACTTTCCTTTATTCCATCGGGTAAAAGTAATCTTACTGACTCAGTCATAGACACCAAGCTATTTAGTCATAACATACAACTTAAGCTAAGCTTTGGACATCACACTCAGCCTACGTGGAAATTTGTATTCAAGAAACCGAGTACATATATACCAGCTATGCATCTACTTTTAGGTGCTTTTGTAAAAATGCTTGAAGACGACCTACATAAGTTAGAGCATGATAATAGACATAAAAACTGGTATGGTAACTTAACTCCAAAATTAAGGTCAGCAATGAATAGGCTTAGGGAAGATAGAACAATTGTTATGAGACCTGCAGATAAGGGGGGACCTATTGTAGTTATGGATACCATCAACTACCAACAGAGTATGGTTCATATGCTGAGTGATCAGAGGTTCTATGGTATAATACAACTGGAAGAAGTTAAAGCTTGAATAGATAGAACTACTTGAATGTTGGAAGACCTAGTTCTTAGCAAAATAATAGAAACAGAGTTATTAAATTTTTTATATGTCACTGATCCTTTGATTCCAGTGATGCAAGGACTACCTAAGGTCCATAAGAATCCTCTAGATCCCCCCATGAGACCTATTGTGGTGGGAGAAGGTCGGGCCACTGAGCCGTTGTCTTTATATTTAGCAAAACATTTGAGACCGCAAGTCGAGGAATTTCCACATGTTTTAATGGATACAAAGCAGTTTTTGTTAGCCCTTTATGATAAGGTGTCTGAATTACCATGTGACTCATATTATAAGTTAGTTATATTAGATGTTCAATCATTATTTACCATGATTTCGAATCAAGAGGGAATTACAAGTATTTCCAAATGTTTGAACGATAATACTGAGTATACTCTTACCCAAATTGATTTAATTTGTGCTTTTTTAGAAGTCATTTTAGAAAACAATATTTTTCTGTCTAATGGAGTAGCATATATTCAGAAGGATGACATGGCTGTGGGCACATCGCGTGCCAATAGCTACGCCAACCTAGTAATGGTGGATTGGGAAAAGGATAAACTGTTCATGTTGAATAGCTTTAAGGAAAAAGTCATATTTTACACTCATTTTGTGGATGACATATTCCTTTTATGGACAGGGACAGAAGAAGAGCTAAAAATTTTTTTGAGGAGATTAATAGTTTATCATATTTTTTAAAGTCTACCGTGGATCATTCAAATGATTTAATTGCATTTCTAGATGTATATATTGAAAGATTACGTAATTGACTCTTAAATACAGGTGTATATAGAAAGAAATGTTACAAAAATACTCTTTTTATATAGAAAGAGTATGCACCCTAATTGCATTTTTAGGAATATAATAAGGGGACAAGCTATAAGTGCATCTAGAATGAATCTCACTGATGATGATTATATCCATGAGCTATCTGATTTAAGGGATAGGTTAGTACAGAGATTTTATGATATAAATGAAATAGTAGCTAATTTTGATTGGACATATAATTTGAGGAACAATATAGCTCGTCCTTATTTCTCTGATCGAGCTTTGGTTGATAGAGAGACCACTACTGTAAATGTCTTTACTAATCCGACAGTGAAATCATCTATTAGTTATACACAGGATATTAATAAAATAAAAGAAATATTCTCTAGAAATTGTGGAATTTTGTTAGTGGATCCCCAGATCAAGGAGATAGTGGGAGAGGCACCTCATTTTATATTTAGGAACAGAACTAACCTAAAAAGGCTGCTTTGTTATCCTAAGGAGCCATCAAGGGAAGCTATAGGCCATCTCACTCCAGGCACTTTACCATGCAATAATTGCAATTTTGTGGGGTTTTGGCTAATAATTCATGTTTCATACATCCTTCCACCTCCCAATGTTTTAGGCTTCATATACATGCTAATTGCAATACAACACATGTTATATATTTAGCTAGGTGTATGGTCTATCCAGCATTTTACGTGGGCAAAATGGACAGGAAGTTACGGGAGAGAATTTAAGAACATTTATATAATATACGTACGCGTTCCATATGTAGTGCTCTATCTAAACATGTTTTAAAAACATCTAGTCAACATTCTTTTAGATTTCAGGTCTTGCAAGTAAATAGTCCTAGTATTAGAGGTAGGGATATATGTAATTATACAGAAAGGATGGAGTTGAAATGGATTATTAAATTAAGAGCAGACCGTAAACCAGTTCTTAATGATAAAATTCTGATTAAACCCATTCTTAGTAATAGAAGGTTTAGAGTTAGGTAATGTATTATAATATGAATTTTATTATTATAATAATATAAACCTGTGTATATGTGATTTAATATGTTAAAAGTTTTTCCCTGATTTATATGTATTTTAAGCATATATTCTTAACAATTTTAGTATTTCCTGTGTTTGTTTTTAAATTATTTAAATTAATTAATGCAGGAAGTGATGTCAGTATATTGATTGTTATAATTAGAGAGTTATTTTAGTGAGAATGATTAAAGGTCTGAGGAAGCCCAGAAGGGTGAAAGCACTTACCTGTTTGTTCAAAATTAATCCTGTGATTTTATCGAACTTCACTGTGTGGACTTACAATTATATGGAACATTTGTGCTTATATTTGGTGCTGCAAATACTGTTTCTTACATGTGGATGGACTGGTTCAGCCTATGTTTGCTCCTATACTTTTTTATTTGTCTTAATAGACTAAGGAAACATTAACTTTATTAACAATCTAAATGATTACCCAAACTACCTAAACATGTCATCTGTATTAGTTCTAATAAAAACTTCAAAATGGCAGAACAAATCAAAGAATCATTTAGCATTTGTATTTACTTGCCCTCTGAATAAATCTTATCATGACAAACTCCCACTAAATAAAAACTTCACAAGAACTGAGTATTAGCACATAGTGAGTGTGTTTCATTCCCAAAAGATTTTAATATAGATTTTTAGAAATATTCGATAGGACATATTTGTCCTTAATTAACTCGTAAACTTTTGGAATAGCAGATGTTTATATAACTGACTAAAATCAATAATAATTAACTGGCATCAGTTAAAATGACAAAAATTAGTAAAAACAATATTTGTATAAAACGTACTATGGATAACAGGAGTTAAAAGTGAATGACTCAAAGACAAAATTAAGATAGAGATAGCTGTAAATATCTACCATAGTAATAGGGTAATACTGAAACTCATAACTTTGTTGTGTTATCACAAGTCATAGATATTACTGAGCTCTTTCCCTGTCATAAAGTGCTAAGATACTAAAAAAACATGACTTTATAGTAACTGAAAACATGACATTTGAAATATAAATAATATCTAGGATACAATAAGGAAATCAACATATTAAATGCAAAGTAATTATAGTTCAATCAAAATTATTCATACATATATTTGCTAGGATTTAGTATGGTGTTTGAGTATCCTTACAGTTATTACCATTAGTCATAAGCATTTCCTGTAAATGTATAAGCCTATACTAAACGCTTGATAACTGCATAGGAAAGTTATTTATAAAGATCTATTTATAAAAAACTTCAGTATATTCACTAGAAATAGTAGTTATAATGAACTGATTACAAGAAAAAATAACATTTCTATATATATCTGATTACAAAATATAGTCACTATTATAAAAGGGAACCATGAATATTTTTGCAGACAGTGTAGCTCATAATTCTTGTAAAAGAAGCCTACTGTGCTATATTAACCAGAGACTTGACATTCACAATTAGGCTTGCATATACACATTAGATGTAATGTAATCTGATCTGCATGCATAGAATGCATGATGTCACGAGCTAAGTAAGAAAGCTTCACTTCTTAAATTTCAAACTGACATTTTCCCACCCAGCACACTACACAGTACAGTTTCCTGACATCAATTTAACTGTATCACAAAGTCTGTTTATTTACAGTAACAAATGCAAAGTTTACCTCTCAGATACTTCCAAACAGTAAAATAACATTCAATGTCAATGAGAGAGAAAACAGCACTTTAACATTCAACTCTACAGGAAACGTAATGTGTAACCATTTAAAAACCTTGTGCCATAAAACATACAAGCAAATAACCATCAGAGAGACCTAGTTTATGTCAAAAGCTGGCAAACAGCATTTTGTTCTCACAGGTACCAATATATATTTTAAAACAATCAGAAGTTATAAATATTAAATAAACTAGGTAATATATACTAAATCATAGATATGCCCTGTTATCCCATGTATCCAAAGCAGTTTTGATAAATTAATCTAAGCAGTGACTATGCCTGTGCAATAACTCAGAGAACATTTAGCAGGGCAAAGAGCTATATATTATTTGAAATAAAGCATGTCATCTTAAGATCATAAAAGCAAAGATAGCTTACCGTTCAGTTTATATCACTCAAAAAACCAGTAATATTATACTAATATACTAAACGCATAAACAGTTATTTAATTTGTATCTGAACAAAAAAATTATAGAAATGAAAAAGCAAAAAGAGAAATAAAAGCAATAAGAAAAATAGGTACTTATGTATTATCGCAACCAGATTTTTGCACTGCCATAGTTCTGTAGGTGTGTGCGGAAACAGGTTGCTTAACATAAAAAGGGGACTGTCAAGAAGTAAGCATTAGTCTGACACTGTGGGTATGAGCCAAAAAGAGCAGTAAAGGTTTGTATCTGTGGGTGATGTGCCTATTTGCTCCTATAACTCCACAGTGGTGCACCACTTTGCAGTAGCTGCATTTCTCAAGACGATGTCAGCTAAGGGAAAGTGAGTCACCAAATACACCATGCAATCCTAGCAAAATGTAAATCTCTGAAGGGCAAGGATTGCTGCCCTTCTTAGGTTAGGTAATCTGCTGCTTTACAGAAACTGCTGCCAATAATTTCACTTAAGGTGCTAAGAAAGTGTCCCACTTTGGGAAGAACTGCCCATACTTTAGAAATAAAGAAAGATAAAGTCAAAATCAATTCATGATTAAACCTAGTAAGAACACTTCCGAAAACATCGTACTGCCGCATAATGCGCTTCTTCCTCTAGTTTGTGGCATGCAGCAGCTTTTTCATTTTGACATGAACATTTCTTTACAAATTGTCAAAAAAATAAAGGTGACCAAAACCATCAGCACTGTGTCTGTGATTGCCTTTTCTGAAGGATTCCTTCCACAAAATGAAAAGAATCCATTCTACAGACTGACAGCAGGCACAATAATTCAAGCATATGCAAAAAAACAGGAAGAGGGTTTTCTCTAATGTTTCTCTCCCCAAAGGTAATCTGAAGTTTTTCCACAGCAATACAGACTCTGTGTACCACCGTACAGAGGTTCATGGCCTCGTTTTTATGGAAGTATACAAAATTCGCAACTGAAAATCTGGTTACGATAATAAGTAAGTGCCGAAAGATATTGTCATGACATACCTTACTTGAAAATTTAGCAAGTATAAAACAAATTAAAGTCCAGTTGCAGTAGATGCTTTGAGAGATTTAGTGGGAACAGCATCTTTGATTCAGTTTTTTATTTATTCTTTTTAACATCAGTCCAAGAAGATTTATCAGTAACTCTCTTCAGAGATGCAGATTCCCATTCCATATCTTCATATCTCATCATTAGTTCTAATAGGATATAGATGTTTGCAGATTCATTTGTGTAAACGCCTAGTGGTTTTTCCTATATAAAAATAATTACGCTTTAAACAATTTGCAATATATACCAGCCCATAGCTTCCACAATTACCTGTATCTAAAACAATAAATTGTTCAGGTTCACCTACAGACTCTCTGCTGGCTTTACTATTCCTCCATGCAGGACTAGATTAGTCCTGCCCAGAGGTGGCCGTTTAGGAGCAGGATGGCAGTGCCCCATGCATAGTAATAATGCTCGCTGCCTGAGCTCCTAATATTACATGGACAGTGTAAGAGTGCAGGTGGCATGCCTGAGAGAAGAGCTCTCAGAATATACAACCCCCTGCAATGAAAAACAGCAGAAAGGGTAGGAAATGAGTGAGACTGCTCATAGGTGTCCACATATCCCCACCAACAGTCCCCCTTGTGTACAACAGCAAAAGTATACAGAAATAAAAATGAACAAACCTGTGTTTTTTTTAAAAAAACTCAATTAAAGTTAACCGTAGGTGCACGGGTGTGCCCATCGCTTAGCTACGGTTAATGCAGCTTAAATGGCTGAAGAGGATAACAATGAAGATATATGCAAATGAAGAAGCATAGTAATAGTGTGGTGGGCAGTGCATTAGCTTTATGAGCAGGCATTCCCAGTACTAGTCCCACTGCAGCACATACCATTTTCCATGGCAAAGCACATTATGACTAATATTATGGTTGCATAACCCACTAAATAACATATATTTATGAACTGGAGTACTGCAGTAAATGCGCATGTGAGGTGTCAGTGTTATAATGTATAAAGCACTAGTAAGCAGTTTTAAGCACCAATAAGCAGCACTAAGCATATTTAAGCACTAGTAAGCAAGCTTAAGCCAGTTTGCGTGGGGGTAAGTAATGCACACACAGGTTAAGCAATTCTGAAGCTAACTCTCTGTAAGCATATGTAACTGGAGGTTCGCATTGCTTACCCTCACGCCAACCTGTGCAAACCAGCATACAAATGCTCAAAAGTGCCTTAATCACTCTGTATCCAATGGCCCTTGTTCTGCCCATCAACAAAATAAACAGCCATACAGGGCTTGAACCCAGGACCCTATACAACACAGTCACAGTAGTTAACCACTAAGCCAACACAAAAGCACAGAAGAGTGAGGCATCAGCAAACAAGTCTTCACCATAGTAAAACCAAACTGAACCTGTGAAAGGAATCAGTATACAGACATATGTGCCGTAACCCACTACATAACATAAATATGTGAACTGGAGTAAAGCAGTAAGCCCAGAAGTCAGGTATAATTGTAATAGAGTGTTGACTTCCCCAATAAAACAGAAGGATCCCATACAGTGTACGTACACATGAATCATGGATACCAGGCATACATATAAGGTGTAATGAATAATAACCCATTGCCAAAAAGGAATTATAATGCAAAGTCTGATGTAAGCAATGCTAAGCATTGCACAGGCCAGCTTAGGAGGTGTAAGCAATGGGCAGGCCAGCTAACTAAATGTGCTCAGTGTTATACCCCTTTAAACAATGCCAATCCTACATAAGCTGGTTTCCTATAACCTTGCCTTTTCAAAACTGGCCAATCATGGAAAAGTGCAGGAAATCGGCCCTACTTAAACCCAAGAGATGGGAATACATCTCATAACTGGCTGTAGCTTCATGTTGCATGCACAATGGCAGTAAGAGGAGAAGGTGTGCACATTCGGGTGTAGAGTTGGTGCATCCAGGAGTCCAGAGTCATGGCATAACTCCTTGTCAAAGACTATGATCAGAGACTGCTGCAGGGCCAGTACCAGGGCTCCCAATATGAAGGAGAGGCCTGGGACTGAATCACCCATGACCTCACCAGTGCCACTGGCATACCCTGAACTGGTGAGCAGGTCAGGCATCACTATGCCAACCTGAAGTGGCGTAAGGGGGACCTCTTGGACCAGTGGATCCAAAAGGCTAGAGCAGCAGGGGATATTCCAGTTGTGTGTAAATATCACCCCATTATGTGTGTAATAATTGCCAGCTCAGGTATATCATGGATAGGTATGGCTAAATAGTCCTCTTATGTCCCCCACAGCTGCAATGGATTGGGCCGCAAACCAGGGGGCCCATGTCAGTCATCTGGTGAGGTGGCGATGTAAGGTAGGTCAGTAATACTCATGCATTTACAGTTATAGGTAATAAAACTAAAAGTAGTAGTAAATCAATTAGGTTCATAGGTTCATAGGTATCTGCCTGAGGGTATTTATAAGCCTAGCCAGAGTGTCACTGCGAGCCACTCGCTCTAGTACTGCATACACTGGAGAATATGGCAGGAAGAATCTCATATAGTATGTATATAAATAAAAGTGTAACAGCCTGACAATAAAGGTCTAACTGCTGGGCTGCATGTGTATACTCTGGTATCATATGGTAATGCAGATTTGCAGTCATGCAATAGTACGGTTGTATTAAGCACTGTTACCCACACCATGCACCATAAATTGAACGTGTAGGAATGCCTGTATATGACTGGTGCAATCCCCAGAGGCCATTTAGCACAACTGAGAGACACATAAGCAGAAAATATGGAAAATGTAGACCACAAACCCCAAATAGCACATGGAACTGAGATGTGAACTGTTATTTTGTTCAGCACACACAGCTATGGTTCGAATCCTGCCAGTGGTAGTAGACTGCATACAGAATCATACCCCACAGATATGTCCAGAATGTCCAGTAAAGTGGCCTATATCTATTGCCTATCAATCTGTCCCCCTGGGAAATCAGCTGGATGACCCCAGATGTATAGGCAGCAAACAGGAAATGCAACTGATTGACACACATCTATGAGAGCAAAACTGGCACTCTGGCAACTCCCCAAAACCTTATGAGACTAAGAAGCCACGTATGTCCTATTTACACCCCAACTTGTCAAGCTGTGGCCAGAGTGTGTACAGTAGAGTGAGTTGTATGTGCATAATAGTAATGTGGAATCTGGTACTGTGTGTAGGAACATTCAGGTAGTGCTAACAAACAATACTCCCACATGTCTGCCAGATATCAATACTGTGCACAAAAATACAAGAATGATACCCTGTACTAGTACTGTTTACACTGGTATTGTATGGCACTGTGACTCATGCAGTTGCTCTGAATAATGAGGTATTACACATCCCTGTCACCCACACTGTCCTACAAAATATTACTGTCTAGGAGATCTGTATAAGAGTGTTGTAAGACAAGGTCAGAATGCAAAAGTACAGGGGATTAATAAGGCAGAAAGCAGATAGGAGATATATAGCAATATCTATATAGCAGACACAACTGTGATGGACAGTGTTTAAGTAGTAGCAGACGCAGCCATGGTCTGAATCCTGGGAGAGGATGTAAGCTGCATACAGAATCATACCCCACAACTGTACAAATGAGGCCAGAATGTCCAGTATATGGGCCCATATCTGCTGCCTGTTTCAGTGTCCCCCTGGTAAGTATGTGGGATGATCCCAGATGTTTAGCCACCAAACAGGGAATACAAGTCATTGTCAAACATCTATGAGAAAAAAACTGTCACTGTAGCAACCCCCAAAACTGTGAGGAGAGTAATATTTCAAGTATGTCCTATCTACACTCCCATGTTGTCAAGCTGTGGCCAGAGTGTGTACATTAACAGAGTGAGATGTATTTGTATAATACTAATGTGTAATCTGGAAGTTTGTGTGGCAACTGTCAGGTAGTGCTAACAAACATTGCTCCCACAGGTACATTGGATACAAACACTGTGCTGAGAAATAAAGACCATTACAACCTGTATTGGTACTGTTCACTCTGGTATTGTAGGGATTTGTGAGTGTTGCACTTTCTCTGAATAATAAAGTATCACTGATCACTGTCACCCACACTGTGCTACATAATATAACTGTGTAGGAAAGCATGTATATGTGTGTGTCAGGTCACTAAATGTGGAAGAGGGCAATATTCTAGATATGTCCTGGCACACCAGCATGTGGTCAACACATGGCCAGAGTCTGTGCAGAAAGAGTTGGATAGCTTTGTGCACAACATCAACCCAGAATATGAGAGTATGTGTAGAAACACTTAGTGTTAACAAACATTCCCTCCACAGGTATACCAGGTAAGAGGTGCATACTGCAGGTAACACCAGTTCATGTGTTACAATGATGACAGCCATATCACTGTCCAAACTAAGGCCATAGGGTAGTGTAGTAATACTTGTAAGGTACAAATAACAGCACTGACTAGGAAAGTAATGTGGACTACAGGAATTTACTAGTTGTTAATTGACATCTTTCTCTCACCCACCATAACTCAGACAATAATCAACATACCCACCCCAACTGGTATGTAATGGCACCTATGTTCTGATAATGTCCAATTGTTTGATAAATATTTTAATTGTTCCCATGCATGTGCTATATTGAATTATTCCAACATTGGTGGCATGGTGCCATCAATGTATCTGCATCCTGTTCTTATTACCACTGTGGTTCCATATATGCATGTGTTCTGTTTGCTATGCAACTATTCCGTACCTGGTGTCTGGGTTAATGGGAATATCTATGCATGCCGTTATACCTAACCCTGAAATGTGTTGACTATTACTAACCCATATATGATGATGAAATCTAAACACTATAACAAACTTGGAAAGGCTAGTCCCTTGGACCCACCTATCCCACCTCAGCTGGCCAAGGCACCAGACACCAGCATGTCTGGGGCCCAACCTGGGACCTCCCTGTCTCTTGGTCCTGCACCACCTCTGAATGAAACCACCTCAGGGGATGGGGCTCACCCGCCCAAGAGTGGGTGCAGACAGGCACCTCACACCCATCGCCAGATCGGGGTTGTTGTGCATAGAGAGATCAACCAGCAGCTTGATGACAGTCTACACCAGCTAGAAGACTGCATGTTACAAATAGAGCATCAGTCTGGGTCTGCGACTTAGCCCCCAGCACAGCCACCATCAGAGCTGTGAAGGTGCAGTGGTGACTGCCCATGGGTGGGGACCTCAGTCCCACTGTTTCCACTAGGGGGCTCATGGGCTTCCGATTTCCCAACACCCCTCCCCATCAAGGTGTTTACCCCACATGTGTCATATACCGCCCCGGTATGCGTCTTATTTTTCTTGTCTGTTAACCTACCCAACCTCCCCAAATATACCTACTACCCTTCCCCAACATCCCACTGTCACCTGAAAAAACAAAGGGCAATCTGTTCCTACAAAAAAATCATACCCCATACATAGATGTCCATTTTGCACACATGTCCACTGGACACATGTAATCCGGTCAAATTGGCATTGCAATTTATTATATAGGTTCATAGCTTCATAGGTTGGTACTAGGCTATCGGCCCTAGGACCTATACAAGCCTAGCCAAACAATTTATCGGATATTTCTTCCCACAATATTTACTTAACTGGACCCCTGTTTAGCAGGGTGACTGACATGATCCCCGGGGTGAATTTTCTATCTCCCATCCAATCGTCAAGGTTCCTTTTGAAGAGGGCCAAGGAGGCGCTCTGCTTGACATGTATGGGCAGTCTATTCCAGAGTATGCAGAGTCTCTGGGTCAGGATCCTATCCCTCCAGCATGTTTTCATCATTGTAATGATAAGGTCTAGATCCCTAGAGCGTGTGGCTCTGAGGGATTGGGATTTCTTTAAGTAGAGCATGTCCAGCAGCTCAGGGTCTGACTTGGCCTTGTATGTTAAGCAGAGATCACCTCTGAGTAGATGATATGCCACAGAGTATAGCTGGAATTTTTTTAGATGGTCAGCATAGGGCATCTGCTTTAGGCCTGTGATTCTTTTAGTGAGGTATTTCTGCGGCCTTTCCAGCTGTTGCAAATGTCTTGTGAGATACATTCCAAACAGGGCATTGCAGTCTATAATGGGTCTAATGAGGGATGAGTACAGTGGGACAATGACCTCCTTTTTTCTGGATGAAAAGCCCTTAGTGATGAGGTGTGCCACATAGAAGGATTTCCTGACTGTTGTGATGATGTGGTTATCGAAGGTGAGACCACTGTCCACCTGTGTCCTTAAGTCTCTCATCACACTTTCAGTGTTCAGTGTACTGCCACCTATGTGGTAATTCAAGGGTACATGTTTTTCCCAATGGGGATAACTATACATTTCTTGGCATTCAGCTTTAACCCATGGCTCTTGCACCAAGCATCTGTTTCTGTAAGACCCTTTTGTAGAATATCCACATCATTTGGGGATTCAGTAATGGCTCCCAGTTTGCAGTCATCTGCAAACTTTGTTAGCCAGAGTTCCTTATTGTTGACCTGCACTTCAGAGAAGTAGATGCCAAACAAGACCAGTCCCAGGACTGAACCCTGGGGTACTCCACTAGTCACTTGTCTGGAGCTGGTTTTGGAATCGGCTACTTTTACAGTTTGGGTTCTGTCAATAAGCCAGTTGTCAACCCATCTCGGAGTATATATCTATACATATATAGAAATATATATAAACATATATACATGCAAATGCCGACATCTATAGATATATATGTCTACATCTATATGTCTAAATATAAAGAGCAAGTTATATATATGTAAGCAGATATATATATCTATGTAGGTATATATGGACATAGTTATATTTATGTAAGCAGATATATAGGGTCTATATCGAATCAGCAAATGCTTAAATAAGCGAATGCTGATTCATCAATCCTATTTGAGCGAACGCTAACAATCCTGAACACCCGGAACAGTGATTTTTTTTTCTCAAGGAAAAAAATTGCTGGGCCGGTTTCGGCAGTTTGCCATTTCCTT
Source organism: Protopterus annectens (assembly GCF_019279795.1). Classification (NCBI taxonomy): domain Eukaryota; kingdom Metazoa; phylum Chordata; order Ceratodontiformes; family Protopteridae; genus Protopterus; species Protopterus annectens. The sequence continues at coordinate 206,929,688 of NC_056741.1, forward strand.
CATTGTGGTGCGATCTTGGAGTTGGTATATTTAAGTAAGGTGGTGTGGAGGTCACAGCCCCCCACATTAAATATGGTTTAAAGTTTTTTTTTATTTTTTTATTTTTTTTATTTTTTATTTTTTTGTGGAACACGATTTTTTCCCTGGGAAAAAAATCTCTGTCCTGAGTGTTCGGGATTGTCAGCGTTCAGTTAACTAGGGTCGATGAATTAGAGTTTGCTTTTTTAAGCATTCGCTGATTCAATATAGACCCGATATATATATATATATATATATATATATATATATATATATATATATATATATATATACATATATATATATATATATATATATATATATATATATATATATATATATATATATATATATATATATATATATATATATATATATATATATATATATATATATATATATATATATATATATATATATATATATATATATATATATATATATATATATATATATATATATATATATATATATATATATATATATATATATATATATATATATATATATCCATATAATGTATCTTTATATATATATATATATATATATATATATAGGGTTGCCGCATGAACTTCGGTCCGCTAATGATTGGCAGTAGATTTTTTACGTACCGAGTTGCCAGCCCTGACGCACAACCTTCAACGAAGCTACTCCCATTCACACGTCTCCACACGGAAGACGTTTTAGCTGAGAATCGAACAGGACAACGTCTTACTGTGTAGCTGAGAATCGAACAGGACAACGTCTTACTGTGAGGCAACAACGCTACCGCAGCACCACCACCGCAGTTTTATATTTATATATATATATATATATATATATATATATATATATATATATATATATATATATATATAGGTCCCCTACAGAAGACCGATTGCTCACAACACCGACACCCACATTGCCGACAACAAAAGCCCGACACACAAAATACCAACAGTGGGGAAACGGTATGTCTCCATAGTGCAGAATGGAAATATTTCCATTCCTGCACAGTAGTACTTTTTCAGAGTTGGTATATTAAAGTTACAGGAGGTGTGGGGATGGAGCCCCCCACAGGGGGTGCAGGGTATTGGTGCCCCCCTGCTAGCAGAAAAAGGCAATGTTAGAATACCAAACAATTAACAGTAAGTAATGCAGATGTATAGTTCAGCAGCCTCTATCTACACTATGTGCACAATCCCTAGGGGGTAAAGACCTCAGTTGACACAATGGGATGTATCTGTTACAAAATAAGGTATAACTGACACCATCACCGGCAGCAGTACTACATCTGGCAAGTATCTGGACATGACATCTCACTGGGTACATACACTAAGCTGCTAGGGATTTAACAAAGCACTGTGTAGGCTACAGGCAGACTGGCTCAACACTGGCCTACATTTCCTATTGGGGAATGCACATGTACCTACATCTATAGCAAGCTCTACAGACATGTCACAGCACAAAGTACAATACATCAGTGTGAAAGTGCATAACCACAGCCAATGTGAACACAGCCACAGCCACGTATAGTACGCTAGTGTTATATTACGGTATATGGACTATTTGTTCAACACCATCCTCATATGTGCCACTCACACACAAACCCTACATATACTGGGCCACTACACAGTGTGGTCTGATGCCTGTCTGTGGTATGGACATGTGTGTGTATGACCCTATAAACATGTAAGCCGATAGGGTAACATACAGTGGAACAGCATGTAACTTCAGATAGAATGGGACCAAGAACAATGACATCTACCACAGTCTGTACACAGGCCTATGTACATATTATCAATACATACACTGTCGACATTCACCTTAGGTACACAGACCTCAGTACTGTACACACAACCACAGAATGTCCTGGTGATGTCATCAGATATAACCCCTACTATACATAACATGTGTAGCAGTCTGATATCTCACTGGCTTGTTATCAGTGATGATGTCACTAATTACGGTGTACAGCACATATGCACCTCTTACTGCATTACATATGTACAAAGGCTGACAGAGTTGTAGCTAGAGGCACATACACAGGTCCAATATTGATATGTTGCTGTGATAACCTCATACATTAACTGTTGTAACAAGGTTTGTTGCAACACATGTCCTATGAGGGATATGAAGGCAGTAACTCTCATGGCTGTCACCATCTACAGACTGCAATACTCACACTGCAGTCCACTGATAGGTGCTCTGTGGGTAACACATGAAACAAAAGGCACCACACACTGCACAGTCTGCAGATGACCCTACAGATGGGGTTCCCTCATAAACATAGCACTGACATGGCAGATATTAAAACATGAAGGACAGCCATATCCACACACGCCCTGTTAAACCAACATTACATCAAATGCAGAATAGCAGCAGTTACAGTCTTTAGTCAGATCAGGCACATCCCCCTCCTGTGTGTTGCCATGTTTCCACAGTTTATGTTGTTATAGGGAAATCCCCAATCCATCTGAGATGCGGTTTGCCAAACAACAGAATGAGTTCCTGCTCACAGTGAATGAAAAGGCCCAATGCTAACATGATGTTCTTAGATATTGGAGTGTGTTTCATGCAATGGCAATGGAAATGTTACCACAGCTGTTCTACATGCAATTAGCTAGAGGAGGGCTGCAATTCTTGCAGTACTATCAGCTTATCATGAGCATCAATTGCCTAAGCAAAGCAGGTGTAGGTCCCACATCCACCAGAGAGGGAGTGAGAGAGGCAGACAGAGGCAATGTAAAGTCAGGGAGGTGTGGGAGAGTAAACCTTAAGCATGTTTGTGTCACACACCTACCAGCACAGGGTATCAAACCCCTCATGACTATGTCGTGCTATCACATTTCTATGCAGTTATCAGGATGCGCCACATAGGTTACATGTTGAGGAGCCCTCAAAACGTATATGTGATGGTGAGTGGCATCTGCAACAGGGATATGTTAGCTATACGGTAGGTGTAGTACCCATGCCTGTCCGCATGAACAGATGCCAGTATCAGCACAGCCACACTCTTAAAGGGACCCACACACATTGACACACATGACAGGGCCAGGAATACAACTCATCACTAGTGAGATTGCCACAACATTTTACTGTGCAGGTATCACATGCACCACAGGGGTCGTACAGAGGTTATATGGGCAAAGGGTATGTGAAGGTATCTGACATTGGACAGCATGCTTCCTTATGTCAGTGGGGGCTGTAGTGAGTGTGAATATGATCATACACATAATACAACACACACACACACACAGGGTGCCAGTACTGACATGCATGGGTGCATTGCTTCACAGGTGTGTAGTGGTTGACTGTGCCAGACAGCTATACAAGGTTAGGTGATGGGTATACCTTGGCATCAGCCCACAGGACAATGGTCTGCATTGTAGCTCAGGGGTGTATTTTCTGAATTTGTCCACACAGGTGGGTTTTGTATTCACCATCTGGTTACCTGGGTGACTATTATGTGTTGCCAATGCTGTGCATTGCTTGCCATGTATGTGTTCCTTAGTACATGACACGGACAATGTCTGGGATGTGCACACCTCCCACATGCATGTACAGTGACATGTGGAACTGTACCTGGGGTGTCTGGCCCATGTTGTGTACACAGATTATCATCAGAAGTGCCAGTCCTGGCCTCATGTGGCAGGAACTGGTAGTGGACAGCAGGTTTACCCTGCACCTAAATTGATAGCATGATACCGGCATTCCCTGGTGTCAGTAGCATCTGTCCATACAGGGCATATTTTCAGGCATGGTATGTCTTTTGTGGGACACATTTCATGGCACCACAGGTGTTGCAGGTGTCCAGTGTGGAACATGGAGAAGGTGCACTGTCGGCATGTACGTGACTACTGGACAGATGGACAGAGTGCCATGTCCTCTGTAGCCCACTGCAATCACACCATGGTTACTATCAGTGTTCAATATGCAGGGTACTACCAACATAGCGGCTGTTGTCTAGGCAAGTGTCTGTTGTATGACACATGGATTGAGAGTGTTCTCTGGGTAATACTAGGGTTGCTAACTTTGTTTGTCTGGCCTTGATGTCACATGTATGGGTATGGATTTGCATCCCAGCCTCTCGGCTATTTCACATCTGTTATCCCTGTACTGTGGACATTGTAATATATACTAGGGCCACCATATATGAAATCTGCAAAACCCGCAAAACATTGAGCCCAGTTGTTACACACTCACAACTACCTCCACACAGGATATGAGTTACAAACACACACACACACACACACACACACACACACACACACACACACACACACACACACACACACACAAACACACCTGTCATGTCTGGGATTAGAACTCTTACCTAACTAGTTTATTACACACACACACACACACACACACACACACACACACACACACACACACACACACACACACACACACACACACACACACACAGTTGCCAGTTGCCATGTCTGGGATTAGAACTCCTACATAACTAGTTTATCACACTACAGCAGTATGCAGTTATAGGACACACCATAGAGATTACTGGGCTGCAACTCTCCCGAAGCTGTGTTTCACAGTAGATGACCTCAGCAGGCTTGTCATAGCAGGGCTATGGATAGGGCAGTGTGTGTGCATGATCCATAACCCATTCATCTAGAGGTTGACACACCACATGCGGGCACACACACAGGGTCATATTTCACAGGTACATGTATACAGCTACTAGATGACTACTTCCTTATACAGTCATGATGCACAGCTATCCCTTGCACCACATAGTCTGAAATGCTGACAGATACTGGTGGCTAGTATCTAAAGTGAATGATGTCTGACCCTCATGTGGTTGTGGCCCTTTGGCTGTGTGCTGGGTGGGACAGACCTGGATGGCTCCTTGTCACAGTAACTCTCATCCACACATCTATGTACCTCTACCTTTGGCTTATTATAGTGTGTTTTTCTTAGATATATGTCTGTATTCCTATCCACTGTGTATACAAAGCATGAGTGGTGCATACTGAGGAGTGTCTGCACTAACATCTGTGACTGCCAGATATGTCTGGTCCACTGGTATTTGCAGACATGGCCTTCATTTGTTTAAGTGTGTGAGCATGCCCAGTATGACCTTTCAGTATGTTGACTGACATTGGCTTCATGTTTCTGTGTGTGAGCATGTCCAGTATGCCCATCTGCGTTGAATGTGTGGATTGAGTCCAGGTAGTTTTTACTGCAATGCAGACCTTTGTGTTGTATGCCTGCATGTAGCATAATGTTTCTGCAGGGTAACCATCAACCATTTGGCAATATGGGGACAAACTGTGAAGGGGATAGTGCGTACTGTAGGTGATTGTATCTTTTCTGCTTCAGCTGCATGGTACTGCTGTTAGCAGAGACATTCAGATGTGTACTGTTATACGCAGTGATGTTTTCTGTCCTCATGTACTGTCAGGTGGACATTCTTGCTCACAGTGATGTCTTGGGAGACAAGGGTGACAGCGGCTTTGTCTGGTATTGTGGGCAGACACCTATGTATTCATGGTAAGTTATGCCATTCTGGAGGGGGGAGCTGCAGACACTTGGTGCTGGGTTTGTGTATCGGGTTCAGCACCTTGGTACAGTACTGACAGAGGATCCCATACTTGTATGCCCATCAGCATGACAGTATGGGCTTATCTTGCTGTGGTAATGCCTCATAGCTGTAAAGATTTGCACAGGTCAGCCAGGGGCAGGGGTCATGGGTCAGGGCATTTACCCTATTGTGGTGTACGGGCAGGTTGCAGCCACCCGTGTATATGTTTACAGCCAGGGATGGTGTGTGCACACAGCTTGGTGTCAGACCCTGCACATTCCATGCTGCCCATGCCCCCACCCCCCCTCAGTTATTCTAACCTCTTCCGTACATTATGCATACATTCTCTGACATTTTCCCTTAGGGTATCGCCCCATCACAGGTGTGTGTGTTAGTGGTGGTCTACAGTTCATGCAGTGGGACATGGTGGACATGTTACTGTAGTTTGTCCACATGGCCTTGCATATGGCTTATGTGGAGGGTGTTATGTTGTTATTTGGGTGTCCATGACATAACCTGCATTGGCAGTACGTATGAGACACAGGACTTTGGCAGATGCCTGTGGGGAATTAGGTGTTGCTGCATGTCAAATGTGGCAGGTCATTGCATTCTGTCAGTCCTATAGTCCCAGACCACCATGCAGTATATTCCCCTGGGGTGACAGGGTAGGTGTGATAGGTGCTCATGCCAATACCTACCAACAGTCTTGCTCAGGTTGTGTGGATGCTGGCAGGGTGCTACCTACCACTAAGGACACACCTGCATGGGACACCTGCACTGCATGCTGCAGTATTCCACTACTAACATATACAGGTGGGGTCGTACTGTAACCATTCCCCACAGCAGGGATATGACCAGAGAGGTGCCTGTGGGTGGTGTTTGCATGAGCTGGGTGCATGTGTGCTATGAACACTGCTTGCATCTGACACACAGATATGCATTGGACATTCCAGTTCTGCTTGCATGTGCAGGTACATCAGCATTTTCCCAATTCATCAGTCCTACCTCCTTTGTGATTTGCGAGTGTTTGGGCAGACAACACCAGTATCCCCTACTATAGGACCAAATAATGTGATGCATACCTGTATGTACATTTCCAAGGGTGTGTCCATTTCACAGTGACACAATATATACTGTATGTCTGGGGTACTTTTCCCTGTGTACTGCTTGTATGTGTAGACCAACAGCCATGCCATGTCAGTCTTTCAGATGGTTACACATATTACCACCATACATTTGCAATGGCTTACTGCTAGCTTGTGTTATACTGATGGGTATTGTGTATGGCACGGCAGTTGTGAGGACTTGTCTCTGTCATCAGTGGTAGTGGGCAATGGCCACCCGGCTTACCTCAACACGCATACATACCGACCACTCTCACACAATATGGGACACACACCAACCTAACACACGCATGCCTGCATATTGTGCAGATGCTACAACCTATCCTGCTACCTTGGCCACCTCTGTGCATCAGTGCTCCACTGGTATTAGACCTACACATACATGTTACTACATTTTTACATAGGGTTGTGGGGGGCATACCTGGCTGTTATGACGTGTGTACATCACAATGGCGGGGGGGCACACTACATAATTAGGGTTGAGGGGAGCACACCTGACTATTTCTACATATCTACACAGGATTGGGGGGGGCACACCCCTGACTGTTACTACATTTCTACATAGGATGGGGGGCACACCTGACTATTTCTACATTTCTACACAGGATTGGGAGGGCACACCTGACTATTTCTACATTTTACACAGGTTTGAGGGGGCACACCTGACTGTTACTAGATTTCTATGTAGGATGGGGGTCACACCTGACTACTTCTACATTTCTACACAGGATTGGGGGGCACACCTGACTGTTACTACAGGTCTACGTAGGATGGGGGCGCACCTGACTATTTCTACATGTCTACACAGGATTGGGGGGGCACACCTTACTGTTATTACATTACTATGTAAGTTGTGCGGGGGCACACCTGACACTTGTTCACATTTGCTATGACTGTACTTGTATGTCAGGTACTCCATTTCATTCTGTATTCTAACCTATCATGGTGACTAGAGGTAAACCAGTGTACTACAGATCTTAGTTTTGATTTACCTACATATTAGTTTCTGACTTCCTATCCTTCAGAACTAATGTCCCACTGCCTGGCCTGCTGTAGTCTGTCTGTTTAGGCCTGGGGGAAAGGTTACCCATGGGCATCATTCCGAGGCCATAGCACAGCCTTTTCTACACCTGTCCTACTGGCTGTGACTGTTGTTGGGTATGTGAACTCCTCTGACTGGCATGTGTGAGTCACTTACCTTGTGGGTGTCCCAGTATTGAGGGTGGTGCTGCAGAGCTGCCTATGCCAGATGCACATAGTACACTTCCTACTTAAGGTTGAGCACAGTTAGTGTCATGCTTGGCATCCCTTTTACTGTATGTGAGAGTCAGAGAGAGGTGTTATTCCTTGGGTCCCTCCTGTGTCAGTGTATGTGCTATGTGTTGCCTCTTTGCCAAGGCCAGGGCATACTGAGCATGCCTCCTTCTGCCTACTGAGGCAGGCTAAGGTTGTTCCTCCTCCAAGTCACTTTGTGCCTATGCAGGCCTTGGCAATGGTGGGGGGCTGTGTGGCCCTGCCCCGTGCTGTTCCTGCTGCAGCTGTTTCCACAGGATCATATTGTCTAGCATGGCACATACAATGACAATTTGGGTACATGTAGCTGGTGAGTACTCCAAGGCTCCACCGGATGTGTCCAGGTACCGGAACCATGACTTGAGCATCCGAAACACATGCTCAACTTTAATTCTGGTTTGTGCATGTGCCTCATTATGGAGTTCTTGTTCGGGTGTGTGTGCATTTCTGATGGGTGTTATTAGCCACGGCTCAAGTGTGTATCCAGCATCCCCCACTAGGTGACTGTGAGGGATGGCCCCATTGGCAAATCTCTGGTATAGCTGCATCAGATGTCAGATGTGGGAATTGTGATAGCTTCCAGGGCAGCCAGCACACACATTCATTATTATGCCCTGGACATCACACACGACCTGGCAGTTGATGGAGGGAAAGCCCTTGCAGTTGACGTAGACCCTACCCCGCTCACTGGGTGGTGCTTTGGTGCATATGTGCGTGCAGTCTATAGCACCCACTACCTCAGGGTATTCTGCTATTTGGTGGAACAGTTGCATGTTGCTGGCCAATGCCTCATGGTTGTTGGGGAAATGTACGTGCTCACCGACATGTGCTGACATGTCATCCACGAACTGGTGGAGTACCCTGGATGCTGATGCCTGTGAGATTCCCATCATATCCCCAGTTGGCCTTTGGAAGGTACCTGTAGCTAGTATTCTTAGGCCTACACAAACCTTGGTATCCACTGGGATGGGTTCCCCTCTGTTTTGTGTGTCAGGCGTTGCCAGCACAGCTCAACAATTTGCAGAAGGAGGTCCCTGTCCACCCTATAGTGCTCCACTATCTCCAGCTCATGTAGCCCTTGGTAGGTTACCCTGGGTCTGTACACTCTTCTCTGTCTCCTCACTAAGGGTTGGTTGACAGCATTCACATCCTCACCACCCTCAGCCTCTTCCACAAGTTGTTGTATGATAGCTATTGCAGCCCCTATCATTTTGTTGTTTTGTTTGTTAAAAGTTCCCTGCTTGTATACACCGATGGTGTAGAGTGTGGGAAAAACCAGAGGAGAAGGTGTTTGCATAGTTTATAGTAGTGTTCTGGGCTGGGCTGGTCTGCTGTCTGTGTAATTGACTGATTCTGATACATTTCACCTGCCAGCTATGCTAGTTCTCCTAGATTACCTTCCTACTAGTGTTTTCCCTTCCCATTGCTGTCCTGTTTAAGCCCGGGGGCGCGTTGCACAAACAGAGTGGTCAAATGTGCACAGAGCTGCTATTTCCTTGTTTAACTTTTTTTATTTTCTTTTAAAACCAGGTGTGCGGCGCGCACACCTGCTTAGGCAATGTAAACAGTGCTAGACAGACTCAGACACACCCCATTGCTTAGCTGTGCTTAGTTAGGAGCAAACCTGATTCACAGGGCTCCAATACACTTACAGTATGCCTGACACACACCCCCTATGATGTCAGCTAACTCCTAGGTTTGTACCAAGCTATTCCTACTCTTACACTGTTGGGACCTGACTAGCATGCTGGGGAAAACTGGGATTCGCTATCATTCCCCTAATTTGCAGAGGATTGTCTGCTAATGCATAGTTACATGTCCTACACTGAGCCTCCCCCCTTAGCAACCACTACTCACTGGCCATGTTGTCTTCCACCTGTCATTAACTTTCATGGCAGAATAGTGATTTTAGTTTGAATGCTTATATTAGGTTTATTTTATTATTTTCCCCCTGATCCCATTTGCACGCCACTGCCCTATGCTTAAACAGCTGAGATTGGCTAAAAAAAATAAAAGTTGATTTTTTTATTCTGTAAGCTGTTTGCAATGCCAATGACCTTATACTTGGCCATTGACATGCTTCCTGACTGATATGCAGCCTTTATTTGGAGCTGTCACGGCTCCGTTTTGGATTTTGCAGAAATGTACTTGGTTACTAACCGAGTACATTTTTACAGATTATACTAGTCCTGCACAGCCAGTTTCAAGCTTCCTGGATCACAATTTCACCTCATTTGCATGGATTTCTCCTACAAATGGGGTGATTTGCATACAGGGGCTTAGTCTATGCAGGACTAGTGCAGGAGCGCCCGTGCACGCTCCTGTAGGCTGTTCCTGGATCGCATGGCAGACATATTGCCTCCTAGAGCTCCTGCACTATTCCTGCACGCCATGCAAGGCATGCAGAATCCGGGGATCTGTTTTGTTTAGTAATATATAACTACAATAATTACACCTACCACATTTTTAGTTCCTTCTTTAACTCTACTGTTCAACATTATTGAATGTTCAAGATAATTTTTCAGATTCTGACATGTTTTAAATATAAAATTGTGTTTTTTCCCAAAGTATCTTATATCTCAGTATATCTCTAAACAAAATCCAGTTTTTGTTCATTATTTCTTTCAAAGCAGTGGAATCTCCATTATATTGAATGACTATTGAATCTGAGAATGATTTGTCAACATAGGGGACATTAACTACTACTTCTTCAGTTTTACCCAATAAGGGGGTATATTATGTACCCCACTCACATAAAATGTTTTGGCCTATGTCCATTAATAACATTTCTGGGTATCCTCTTTCTTTAAACATAGAAATAATGTTTCCAAGCTCTAATTTCAACAAAGAAATGTCAGAACACATTTGTGCTGCTCTTACAATCTGACCCTTTACAATATTCCTTTTGGTGTGAAATGGGTGTTGACTTCTAAACTCCAAGTAACTATTGGAAAAAGTTGGTTTCCTATATAATTTGGAACCAAACTTTTGTTCTATCCTATTTTTGAAACTAGTTACATCCAAATAGTTCACAGAGTCATCTGAATGGCTCAAAGTAAACCTCAAAAAGGAACTTTTATTGTTAATCAATTGAATAAATTCATCCCTTTTTAGATCAGTTTATCTCCACAAGATAAAAATATCATCCAGGAATCTTAGATAAACACACCAAAACTAGTTAAAACCCAAAGTGAATATGTGTTTTTTCTCTCACGCATACATAAGTAAATTAGCAAATGTTGGGGCACAATTTGCCCCCATAGCTAAACCCTTAACTTGTAGGAAAAATTAATTTCCAAACACCATGTAGTTGTTTCTTATGACTACTTCCATGGCCTCCATCACAAAATTTGTTAATGTTCCATTTAAACTAGTTGTTTTCAAAACTGCATCTCAAAACAGATTCAAACCTTCATTGTGTGGTATGGATGAAAAAGATTGATGTCATCAATAGTGGAAAAACATGTCTTATCAGAATAATAATTCTGCTTCATTTTTCACAAAAAATCCCATGAGTCTTTTAAAATATACTCAATGGGTTTCATTGCATTTTGAATCAACCTGTCAACGAATATAGCCAAGGAGTATGTCATACTATTTTTGCTGCAACAATTAACCTCTAGAGGGCTTTTCAGTTTTTATATACTTTGGGTATACCAAATACTGAGGGGATAGTTGGATATTCATTAACCATAAATTCATATAACTGCTTCATTAACCACTCCTTGGTACAAAGAGTCTTCCAAAAATAAATGTACCTTCTTTTGTGAAATGTTAATTTGATTCCTCGACACTATTTCATAGTTTTCTGTGTCATACAAAATTGATAACATATCATACTCATATTTTCCTTGTTTACTATTGCCATACCTCCCCCTTTATCAGATTTCATTACCCTTAAGGAATCATTGTGACTTAAATAATTTAATAAATTCATCTCATCTTTACTAAGATTGTAAATTTTTTCTTTTAGAAGTATCTTAATACTGGTGATTGTCTTGTATATAGCATCTTTCGTAGTTTACTATAAAAGGATGCATAGGTGGATTGATAATAATTTTTTTCTTCTTTCTGATGCTCTGCCTCAAATTTTGAGTATACTGTCTGTCTTTAAAATATAGTTGAAGGTTTAATTTCCTTGTAAATAATTTAAATTCTATAAGGGTATCTGCCAAATCTATTTGTTTAGCTGGTACAAATTTTAAGCCTTTCTTGAAGAATGTTAAGTGTGTTTGTGTTAGGGGGAATCTCAGTGTAGTTGAAAATATTATAGCCTTTGAAGATTGTCATTATACCACCAAAGGCTGAAATCAATCTATCTGCATGTTCAATTTCTACACTTAATTCACTTTTTGATTCCTGCCCCAATAAACCTTGTTCCCCTTGGTTTTCATGTTGGTTGACAAATAAGTTTGAGCTAAAAAAACATTCTGTTTATTCTTGCCGTTTCTGTTAGAAATTCTTTCAGATTTCCTTAATTCAATGTGTTTTACATCAAATACTTCATCTTCTTCTTGGTTATTTCTAACAAAACTTTTCCTATTACCCCTCTGAGGCCAATGATTAAAACCCCATGTGGCTCCCGGAGCACTTTGCCTTTCCTCATATGTATGCTGTTGCCTAGGGGTTGATAAATATGATTTGGGAAGAGGGTATACTAAATTATTATTATTATATTCATCTTCATCCCTTTCCAGTATTTTATTTTTCCTTTTCATATTTAAATTCACCTGATTTTCTACCCTATCAAACATGTTTTCATATTTGTCAACAAAAATCTCTAAAGTGCCATCATCAAGTACAGCATTGTTCAGTTCATTAGCTTTATCCAAAAGTTAATTAATTTGTTTGTCATTCAACCTAATTAACATGCATGAGCTCAATACCTTGTCTATCCAACATGGCTAAAAGTTCATCCAAGTCCGCTTGCCCAAGTGTGAATCCACTGGGAAATACAAACATACAAAGTCCCTTAGGGACCCGCTTCCTTTTAACACATTGAGATAAAAAGGCATTGTCACACTGTAAATTCCAGGCTTTCATTAAAACAGTTTCTAGTTCATTTAACTTTCTATAAATGGTTTTGTTTGTACTCACAGTTCCACTGTTAAAAGTTAATTCTGTATCCAACCAGCTCTGAAAATGGCTCAGTGCTTGTTCCTGACATTTTGACCCATAATCTACCCACAAGGAATTGATTATTGAGAAGTGAAGTCCTAACAGTTCCATTTAGGTCGCTCGCTCCTATTTGAAACTTCAGCATTAGAGTTTGACATTTGCGTCATATTCTCAAAGGCTCTCAGGAACTGTAGTCCATCCCTGGATGCTTGCAGCTGACTGAGCTGCTGGGAAAATAGTTTTAAAGCCTGAGTAAGCTCGTTTAAATTTCCAGTATCCTCATTATGTTGAATGGAGCTAGAATTGATCCGTTCAAGTTGTACACTTGCCCCTATTACCTCCATAATGAAAAATTAGTTAACATTGCAAAAAAAATGTTCTAAAATGAAGATTAAAGTAGGAAATTGTATTTCACAGTATGTAATCTGACCCTGGAATCACCACCAACATACTGAAATATTCAATTGACACTAGAACAACAGTGTTATGTTCCTTCTGGTAAGTGCTTTATGGCACAGTTGTCCTACTCTTCCTTCAGCTTTATTATTTGATGTTCCTCTGATTCACACTTCTTATATAGTGCCAAGACATGACTGGCCACAAATGATGGGTACTTATTGAAGTAGCTCTCCATTATTTTATATAGTAATGAGATGTTGCAAACCCAGCATTTTCCAGAACAGTATTTGCCATGGACATGACACTCAATCATAAGAGTGATATCAACAAGTGGTAAACACTCTCGTTAAACTGAAAGCATTGATCCTTGCTACATCTCACAGGTAAAACATGTAGGTCCAGGAATTCCTTACCTTTATTAAAGAAGGAGGGTGTGCCTGCACTGATTTACTATGTCAGTGCCATTTATGTGAATGTTATGGCTTCATGCAGCTAGAAGGCAAGTGATGCTGAAAACAGTACTGCCTCTGCGTTGTCATACACCGGCAGTTTTGGATGCAATGAGATATGCATTTGTAGGAACAGAATCTCCAGCTTATTTTTCTTCCAAGGAGTAGTAAGCAGGCAATCCTGTTGCATCCCTAGCTTCCCATTTACAGTTGTACATAGTGTATTTGTTGAGGTTGATCCAACTCTGAGCAATTAAGCTTTGCTGAGCCACTTTAGGGCGATCTTTTCTAAACTGTTCTGCCAACTTAAAGTGGTAAAAAGCACATGGTGGTGTTTACTTTCCATATCCTTGCCTGCACTGTTATGTTGTCTTAGAGTTGTACATGTAGGTAGCAGTGGGTGGCAGGTGTACAGCCACTCCATATGGAGGTGCAGGAAGCTTGTCCCCATTTCCTTTTTTTTTTGATGGCTTGGAAGTCATTTTTTCCTGGTGTATTGGTTCTTAATCCTTTTGGATTTAACTGTTTTGAAATAAACTCATGTCTACATAACAGCCAGAGTTAAATCCTTTCTTCAAACATTTTTTTTAGCAGTTCACTTGACATAATCATCTGATTGTGGATAGTTAAGACTAGAAGCTATATGGTGAAATTTCCATTGCTCTCAAAAATCACTTTAATTTCATAGTTAAATTCTGTGGGGTATTTTCTGATATTAGCATGTACTGAAGAATGCAATATTTGTGAAATATAGCTTTAACTGTATTGCAGAAAACATAGCATTAAATTAATTGTCTGTGACATTGGCTTCAGTACTTGTTTAACATTCAAGGAACTTGGCATAGAAATCTATACAGATCAAGTATGCAATGTAGTGAAGCTGAAACAGATGTTTTTCTATTTTACTCCATGGTCTTCCTGGAGAACAGTAATACATTATGTCTTCTCAAGATAATTATTATGGTAAGAAATACACATTGTATCATCATAAACCTCTTGCTCTTTTTAGAGGCATTTCCAGCCAGTGTAACCAAACAAGCAATTTTCTTACACTGCATACTTTTCAAGAGCAAATCATGCATTCTTCCTAGCATTACCATCATTAGCTGATTAGGCATTAGTATCATATCAGTCTTGAAGAACGAATTTTGTGTGCATTTAATATTTTCCTTAATTGAAAAGTATTGCTGTAACTCTTTCATCAGAACAGATTGCTGTTTTAGCCAACTTGTTATACCATTTCTTTTTCATTTCGGTTTTGTTCCTTCCTGCAGCTGATCATCAGTTGCCAACAGCTCCTCCCTAGTTCACCAAGTTTATCGGGTTTATATTATATCATCAAATGCTTAAAAAAGCGAATGATGAATAATCGACCCCATGTAAGCAAAAGCTTACAATCTCGAAAGCTCAAAACAGCAATATTTTTCCAAGGGAAAATCGCTGTTCCAAAAAAAAAAAAAAAGCAAAATTGCAAGAATACATAAAGTGGAGGGCTTCACCCCCCACACCCCCCCTACTTAAATATACCAACTCTGAGATCGCACTTCAGTGCAGAAAAGGGAAATTCTACTATTCTGCACTGTGCGGCACCATTACATTTAACCTTCAAACTTTTCAAAGTTCGATCATATGGTGTCGACCATATGACATTCGAACTTTGAAAAGTTTGTTCATGTAATAGGAACCCCCCCAAATCTCATATCTACATATGCATCCCAAAAAATCTCCCAAGACCAAGTCCTCAAGGCACTATCTAAGGCCAAGAACACTGCTTCTATGAGGCTGGAAAACATTTTTGGCTGCTTACTGGCCAGCATAAAACAGGACCTGTCAGACCCCCTACAGAGGTTATTCAATATCACTTTGCAAACAGGCTTTGTGCCAGATGAATTGAGGGTAGCAACTGTCATCTTCCTGTACAAAGATGTGGCATCAATGGGCCCAGAAAATTATCCACAAGTCTGACCAGCATAATTTCTAAGGTTATGGAAAGGATCATTATGGAACTAATAAATAAGTATATAGGAAACTTAAAAACTTTCAACACAAGCTGGTTTAGATTTGTTAAGGGCAGATCCTGATGAGTTAATCAGGTTGACTTCTTTAATATAGTTACTAAAGCAATGGATGAGGACAAATCAGTACATACTCTTTATCTAGACCTCACAAAGGCATTCAACAGCATCCCATACTAAGGTACCACAGACAAACTACTCTGGCAAAATGATAATCCCTATGAAACTTGTTGGATAGCAAAACAGCTCACAAATAGAAGCCAAGAAATTAAAATGGGCTGATATTTCCTATCATTCTTCTCTCATTAGACTGATCATTGTGTATTGTGCCATCTTTAGTGTGCATCTATCCAAACATCTGAACACAAGTCAAATACCCACAGACCATCTCAAAGCCTTCTCCCACTTCTCAATATCATACAGGTTACTGAGAGCTTATCAATGTCTCACGTACATGGACTTAGCAGACCCTGACCTTTCAGATGTACTACACATTAACAAGTACAATAAGGGCACAAACACCCACTCAGGAGATCCAAATCTGTTTTGCAACATATATAGTACATGTTTAAGGGATATATAAGTATTACAGACAACACCACTTCTTTGTAATCATCTTCCTCACAACATTAACAAAGTACTTCTCTTACACAATTCAACTGTAGTCTGGATGAATGGATGAGTAACTGCAAATTCATCCCTGCTTTAACATATTTGTCCATCATGGATGGGGCAACATGTAAATGTTCTGCTCATCTCTGGATTACTCATACTTAAAATATAAGGGCTAAGTACTTCATAGGAATGTAAGGCTAGGTTTCCTAAGATACTTAAGAATAAATAGCCTAGTAAATAGCTATGAACCTATGAACCTAGTGGTATACTACTTGTTGCCTGGTGCCCACTGGGGTCTTAATGCTACTATTGCAGCAAGCTAGGGCTGCTTCCCAGTTTCCAGGATGACAAAGTCGACATCAGATGCTCACTCCCATCAAAATCCTGTCCACTCCCATAAGCATCAGTGCTGCTATTCAAACACTAGTTGTCAGGATGCAGTAAGGACTTTATCCCTCAGCACCATGTGACTAGATAAATGTTAAAGCTACCTTTTGAAGAATTTGCATGTATGGACCATTCGCAATACTGTGGTGAAACTGTTTAACATTCTTTTATGTGGAACACACTTGCTGAATTTTCATGTATACTTCCATTTTATCTGCAAGCAAATCTTCTTCACACTCTGTCAAATACGAAGAGCACAGCATTATCTCTATACACATCTGTTTCACTGGCTTATACTTCAAAGTTAAGTCATATTTCTGTAGTCATGATATATTCTATGCAGTCATCATGGTGGTGCCTTGTAGATGTAATTTCAAATATGGTCTCTTTCAACTAATGCCTTTTTAAATATATTTTTGGAATATTTCTAAAAATATACTATAACAAGTAGATGTTTTTATTTTAGCATAACTTTTGTGACATTTATAAAGCACTTTGAGCCTAAAGCAACTGGTTAATCATTTCTCACAATGACTATACCAATTTCAGTCTGAAAAGCATCTACATTATCATCAAAATGCTTAATGGTGGGCATTTTATTTTTTAACTCTTTAAGCATTTCATACCTTTTGTTGTTGATATTGCTGATGTTCTGCTCTGTAGCACTATCCCAATACATGTTCCACTGGTTTCTTTTACAACACAGCTGCATGTGACTGTGACATCCCGACACTAGGCCAGTAATTAAGGAGCATGAGTCATCACCACTAACACTGGAGAGGGTTGTTCACCTGGAATACAAATGGATACACTCGGTATTTCCAGATGCAGTTCTCTGCAACAAGTACAATTTTTCCTTAAGAGCACACAGGGAATGCAATCACCCCAAGGTCTGGAATTGTCTATCTGTCTCCTTCCAGGGCCCCAGTAAAACTCCCCACTAGTACAGTTGTAGGGTTAAGTCCTCAGCTGGGTGTCCAAATCAAGTCCTCCAGTACACTCTCTGTGAAACCAGTTCTTCATGTCCCTGCTCCAAGTAGCTCACACACACACACACACACACACACACACACACACACACACACACACACACACACACACACACACACACACACACACACATGCCTGCACACACACACACACACACACACACACACACACACACACACACACACACACACACACACACACACACACACACACACACACACACCCCTGGGAAAGGCTGGAACAGATTTATCTGCTATGCCCACATCTGCCCAGAGTATAAGGTAGTTAGCACTGCCAACAGACATCCCACAATCAACTATTCTAAGGGCCTTAACAAAGCATGTCCAATTATACTGTGTAATATTAATACTAATATAAATCGTAGTTGAGCAAGACAGCTAGGCCTTCAGGAGTGGCCCATATAGTGTCAGCATATAAATATAACTACTCTCAAAGGTTAAATACTTTCTAAAAGGACCAGACACAATAAAAGTTTTAAATATATTTAATAATAAATAATAAAAGAGCATGCAAATACTGAATATATATTTACAGTAAACCACAGAGTTCAAATCATAGGAAATATTGAAAATAACATTGAAGGATAGACTCAGACAAATAAAGAAAATCAATAGCTAAACTAAACCTCACTATATTTTCCTGACTTTTGCTTTTACTACTTACCTAATAGAGCAAGGGAAATGATCTGGTGAGTGGTCTTTCTTGTTGTCAGGCCCATGACAGAATACTCAATACTGAGAAATTTCTCTTTGTAATATCTAAAATTTCCAAGGTGGCTGGCAGAATGACCTCATCTGATCACCTGACACTAGGTTCTCACACTATTCCCTTTTGAAGCTTGAGTCAGGATGTTAGCACAGATGTGATAAGATGCATATCTAAAGTTTTGCTAATGTTTATGGCAGTGCCTGGTTTATCCCCTCTTTCTATCGAGCTAATGAACAAACGCTTCTTAAAGACATGCCATCTCTGGAACTATTCAGCGCTATGACATAAGCACTTCCATGGCCCAAAAGGTGGTCCAATTAACAGTATTTTTCTTAAAGTAAGCAGTAAGCTAGCTGTTTAACCCCTTCTATTCAAGTGTTTTTTGCTAACACATACATACATACATAAATACAGTCTCACATGTACATTTCTTCTCTGTCCAGCAGACACTAGCAACTTTATCAACATACTTTGATTTTCAAATGCCATACAGTTATAATACATTTGTAACATAAGCATATGTACAAATCAGTTTGCTATTCAAATGCCATACAGTTCTAATACATTTGTAACATAAGCATTTCTGCAAATCAGTTTGATATTCAAATGCCATACAGTTATAATACATTTGTAACACAAGCATCTTGTATAAATCAGTTTGATATTTAAAGGGCATATCATTCTTTACAGAACTCCAACTGGCTATGCTGGCACTAGCCCATATCATCACATCTCTCCCCCCTTTGAGGACTCAAGCTAGTTTTTCAAGTGACCCTTGAGAAATGTGGCTTGACAGAAATAAGCCTATCTGGGAATATGTTACCCCATTCCCTGTTGATTAAACCAATCTGTGTTGGCAATGCTGACCCCAGCACAAGTGTTGTACTGTCATGTCTTATGCCTACAATCCTAAGCTCCAACTTAATTACTCAGTATTTTGCTGGCTGGATTTATGTAGCCATGTTAAGGGATTGTGGTCTGCAACTACAGTGAATTTCCTTCCATACAGTTAAGGCTGAAGTTTCTGCAGTACCCATACTATGGCTAAACATTCCTTTTCTACAGCTGCATAACATTCCTCCCTGGGTTGGAGTCTATGGTTGAGATATACCACTGGATTCTTTACTACATCTGAGGAAAGATGGCTAAGTAAACCCCCACCGCATGGATTAAAGCATCCACCGGCACAACATTTTTTTTTGCTGTAATCTGGACTGGTGAACACGGGGGGGGCGGGATCCTCCCAAAACTCCTTTACGTTTCTGGAATGCTTGCTCACACGCAGGTGTCCACACTAAATTATCTGCCTTGTTTTTCTTTGTCAGGTGTGTGAGGGGAGCAGCTATTGTACTATAATCAGAGGCAAATTTTCTATAGTACCCTGTTGTCCCTAACAATGCCTTCACCTGCATTATTGTAACAGGAGCAGGCCATGCCTGAATGGCATCCACTTTGGCAGATTTTGGCTTGATCTTACCACTGTCCACTCTATGTCACAGGTAGGAGAGTTCTGCCATACTCTCCTGACACTTACTAGGACCTCTGCAGTCTGCCCATCACCTCCCTGACATGCTGAAGCTGCTCTTGTCAGGAATGGCTGTAGAGGGCAATATCATCTAGGTAGGCATAATCTCCTCCTCTTTCTAGGATACAATCTACTAGCCATTGGAAAGTCAGAGGAGCATTTATCATCCTAAAGACATATTTGTAAACTCATACAAGCTGAAAGGAGTCACAAAGGCTGACCTCTCTCCAGCATTGGGAGTCAAGGGCACCTTCCAGGAGCCCTTGGATAGATCAATAGTGGTTAGATACTTAGTCCCACCCAGCTTCTCTACAACTTAATCTGTCCTAGGCATGGGGGTAAACATCAGACTCTGTGTGACTATTTAGTCTTTTGTAGTCCAGACAGAACCTAGTGCTGCCATCCTTCCTTGGTACTAACACCACTGGAGAAGCTCAGGGACTGCTGGGCTCATGGATTACTCTCAGCTCGAACATCTCCTGTATCTCCTCAATTAGAGTCCGTCTGACTCACTCAGGTACCCTGCAAGGGGCTTGCCTGATAGGTCTTTGGGGCCCTGTATCCACATGCTGCTGGACAAGGTGGGTGCACCGTGGTTTCCTAGTGAACCTGTCCCCAACTTCCTGTAACACTGCTGGGATTTCTAAAACCTGGATAGGGATAGCTGCTGGGACATTGCTACCCATCCACTGAGGTGTCAATCTGAGCCTCACTGAAGAGATCAGTCACCAGATCCACCTCAGAATCCTATTGACATCCCCTGCAAATACTCAGCACAAGGGCCTCCCTATCATGGTAAGGCTTTATAATGTTAACATGGTACAATCTGTGCCTCTGCCTACTGCCTACCAGTTCCACCATGTAGTTAACATCACTGACCTTCTTTATCACTTTGAAGGGTCCCTACTAAGCTCCCTGCAGCTTATTGTGTCTGACATGAATGAGCACCATAACCTGCTGTCCCACAACATGCTCTCTGGCTTGAGCATTTCTGTCATACCACACCTTGTTCTGCTGTTGGTCTCCTGCCAGGCTCTCCTGGGCCAAGCCCATGAGCTCCTTAAGCCTTGCCCTGAGGTATAAGACATATGTCACAACAGACTCCTTGTGGGATTCACACTCACCCTCCTACTCATCATGAATCAAATCTAAGGGCCCCTCACCCTTAACCAATACAGCAACTCAAAGGGTGAAAAATAGATGGGAGAAATATTTGTCCCACTCTCTCTTAAACTGTCTTGCAAATGCCCATAGCATCGTCTTTAACATAGAGTTTAACCTCTGCACAAGACCATTAGTCTGTGGGTGGTAGGGGTGGTCTTTAGGTGCTTCATCTCACAGCATTCTCACAGACAAGCCAGCAGGTCTGACATAAAATTGGCACCTCTGTCAGTCAGTATTTCTTTCAGGAAGCCTAGTCTGCTGAAAATCTCTAACAAAGCATTTGCCAGCTATTCTGCCTCACTGGAGAACAGATCCACTGCCTCAAGGAATCTAGTAGCATTGTCTGCTGATATACTTCTTCCCTGTGGAGCTTGGGGTACTCAGAGGCCCCACAATATCCATAGCTACCCTCTGAAATGCTTCTCAGTCACAGGCAAAGGCATCAAATGAGCTTTGACTTGGTCTCCTGCCTTGCCTACACGTTGGCAGTGCTCACAGTTCTTGCAGTACCCTGTTACATCCCTGGCAATCCCCATCCAATTAATGTTCTTCATAATACATCTATTGATATGCTTTATGCCCATATGACCTGCAAATGAAATGTCATAGGCTATGGCTATAAGTGCCAGATGGTAGGCTCTGGGCATTAACAGCTGCTATGCTACATCACCTTCTAGCCTTCCCTCAATGGTCTACTGTGTACACAATAATCTTTTGTTCCAGTATACAGACTCCCCTATTACTTAAGAATCAGGTGCCTCCCTAGCTACCTCCATCAATCTTTGAAAAGTAGGCTCTAAAAGCTGAGCCTGTCTCAACTCTACCTTTGTGACTTTTCCCAGTTCCCCTTCCACAGGAAGTCTGGTATCTTCTGACAGTGGTGCCTCACTTTCATCCTGGATACTAACACTCACCTGTGCCCTTGCAGTCACCCCAACAAGGGAACAAAAGTACCTATCAGCTGCTGTGGCCCATCTTTAGGCTGACTACTATAGGATAGCTCCCTCCCTGAATTAGCCATATCATGGTTTGGTCTGGCTGGGTCCAGCCCAAGCCACCAGACCCACATGCCTGTCTCCAAGCATGGCTGAGTGTCACTGCATGCACACAAGATACTGCATTATCAAAATCATTCGCTATCAAGACATCTGCAGGGATATCATCAAACACACCTACTTGCTTGCTTTCTTTTCCACCTTCCCAGTCAAGGTGAACCCTGGCCAAAGGCATTTGGAATATGATCCCTCATAAAAGTCTGACTGGAGTAGACTGCCTAAGCAAGTAATGCTTCTCTTTAACTACTGCAGGTTTCACAATGGTTATATCAGAGGCCACATCTCTCTTGGCAATGGCCTGTTTTCCACCCAGCAAGACAGGATATAAACTCTGGTGGTAGTTTTGTACCCTTCTTGTCTCCAGATAACTTACTACTGGCATTCTGTTATTCCCACTTGCTGGCTTCCCCACCTTTTGTTCCTTACCTTGCCTCTATGGACATCTATATGCTACATTTATTTATTTTTATTTTTATTTTACATTTTTTGACCGGGATGGTCCAACTGGTTTCATGTCCATTTTTAGCGGAGGCCCATTGAGAAAAGCTCATGACCCCCTAATGAGACCCATTGTAGACACCCGTGGTTCTGCCATACAACCCATAGCAAAGTACTTAGACACCAGATTAAAGAAGTTTGTATCTGAAGAGAAAAGTATCTGTAGAGACTCATGGGATTTTCTACAAATAATAAATCAATTAGATTATAGCGAAGGTGGTTATTTTATTACTATAGATGTGAAAGACCTCTATACTGTTATACCCCATGAGATAGGGGTAGAATGGTTTTGTGAGTATCTTTTGGAAAAGAATATACCACATGTAAAAATTAATAATTTTGAACATCTATTAAGTATTGTTTTGCATAACAACTTTATTCTATTTGATGGGGTATACTATTTGCAAACAGAAGGCATCTCAATGGGTTCAGCTTGTGGTGGGACATATGCTAACATCGTAATGTTACAGTGGGAGAAAAAATATTTATTTAATTCAAATTATTTTTCCCACTGTATATGTTATACGAGATTTTTGGATGATATTTTTATGTACTGGGAGGGGCCAGGTGAGACTATGAATGGTGTACCCCTTTTCTTAGATTCACACATACGGTTCGAGTTGATGAAATACCATACCTAGATGTGAGGCTAATAAAAGATAGAGTATCTAAGGTGTTTAAAGCTGAAATTCATCGAACACCAACATATTCTAACAACTTTGTACATTTTAGTAGCTCTCATCCATTTAAGCAAAAGAAAGCTGTATTAAATGGTCAATATGTAAGGGCTGCATGAATGGTATCTGAATTTGAAAGTTTCCTAGATGAATGTGATCGCCTGAAAGACATGTTTTAGAAGAGGGGTTTATTCACTAATAAATGGAGTGATGTTAGAAGTGGTAAATAAAAGAGAGATGAAGACATTTTAAGCCATTACTAGATCAAAAACAACACAAATAAATAGAAGAGAATGACAGGGAGGTCATAACTAGCATAAGTATACGATCACAGACTCAAGAAATAGGTCAAAATACTGAGACATCTGAGGAGAAGAAATTCAATAGTGGATTCATCACAATTTTTAATAAAAGTAAGAATGTAGCTGACATCCTATTTAAAAATTGGGTGGTATTAACTAATAATAGGGACACCAGAAATATAGTAGGTGAACTACCTACTATTGTATATAAAAAGGCAGAACTATAAAAAATGTTTTAGAAAATACAAATGTGAACCAATAAAATGGCTACATGAAAAAATGTGGGACCTGCAATTGTTGTTACATCTATGAGGGTAGTTCATTAAAAATCAACAATACCATAGTGAAGATTACCAGTAAAGGCACATGCACGACAGAGAAAGTAGTATATTGTGCAGTTTGCACAAAATGCCCATGTTTTTATATAGGCAAAACAGAGCGGAAATTAAAAAGTAGAATTTACGAACATGTAAGAGATATAAGGATCAAGAAAGAAACAAATGCCTTAGCCAGACATAACATTGAATATCCTAACCATACTTTTAAATTTGGTATTTTGGAGACAATAAAACCAGATATAAGGTGTGGGCCATGGGCATTAATATTAGAAAAACAAGAAGCCCTATGACAATTAAGGATGAATTCCCTGCAATGGCCAGGATTAAATGACAATTTCTTACTTGCATGTTTTTTTAAAACTAAAAGCTCTGGAAAGATGAAAATTACTGAGAAATGTTTTAAGTGTATTATATTTAAAAAATAAAATTTAATTAGTTGTTTTAGCGAATGTTTTAGGGAATGTATTGTATTTTAGAGATGAGATAAAGTTTATTTATTGTTTAAGCTATATTTTACTAGTAGTGTAGTAAAAAAACAGGGTTGGCGTGGTTTTGATTGTATGCCTATTTAGTATTTAAATGAAGTGTGTTTTACTAACTGAATTACATTGAAGAAGTTCCAGACTGAGCAGGGATGAAAGCTTGTGTATATACTTTGTGTGGAATAAATTGTTTGTACTTTGAATCTACTGGTGATATCATCCTTGTTTTTACTGCATCAGCTGCTCTCCAGCTCCGTGTGCCATTTTTTGTTTACTACTGGCATTCTGTTAATCCAACTTGCTGGCTCCCACACCTTTTGTTCCATACCTTGCCTCTATGGACATCTATATGCTACATGGCCCTACTGGTTATATTTGAAACATTTAACCCTTGATTCTGGCTATGTATCTGAACTAGTGGCTTCCCCTGTTGCTTGTGGACACTGTTGGGGCAGTTTACGCTGCCCACCATGAGTTCCCTTATATCCATGTGCAGCACTGGGTATCCCTTTCCTGTGCAGTGATGCCCTGCTTGCTAAGTAGAGATCCACTTTTTTCCCCATCTCATCTACAGAGTTGCATTCCCTGTCTACAAATCCAGTTGTCATGTCCTCAGGCAAAGTTCTAATAGCTTGTTCCCTCATCAAAAGGTCTGCCAGCCCTTCAAAGGTGGTGACCTGACAACCACTCACCCATCTATGAAAATAAGTGCTTAACTCAGCAATATAATTACACACACTTTCATCTGCCTTCAATCTCTTGCTCATTAATATTTTTTTTTCTTTAAGCTTCAGGTGTTAAAACATTCCGATAAAGATTTTAACTGTACTGTAGTTTAACCAATAAGTATCAGACAATTTCCAAGCAACAGTCACAGCTTTACTGGCCTTTTTTGTTTCTGGGGTTCAGTTATTCCCTTCCCCATGACCTCCTTGACCCTGGTGAATAGTCAGCATGTCCCTCTCATGTTGACACTGCTTCTCCTTTTCTTCAGCCTCCAAATGCTGCCGTCTCTCTGCTGATTTTAGTTCCATCTGCTTCGCCTTTTCTTCAGCCTCCAAATGCTGCAGTCTCTGCTGATTTTAATTTCATCTGTTTCTCCTTTTCTTCAGCCTCCAAATGCTTCTGTCTCTCTGCTGATTTTAATTCCATCTGTTTCTCCCTTTCTTCAGCCACCAAATGCTGCAGTCTCTTTGCTGATTTTAATTCCATCTGTTTCTCCTTTTCTTTAGCCTCCAAATGCTGCAGTCTCTCTGCTGATTTTAATTCCATCTGTTTCTCCTTTTCTTCAGCCTCCAAATGCTGCAGTCTCTCTGCTGATTCTAATTTCATCTGTTTCTCCTTTTCTTCAGCCTCCAAATGCCGCAGTCTCTCTGCTGATTCTAATTTCATCTGTTTCTCCTTTTCTTCAGCCTCCAAATGCTGCAGTCTCTCTGCTGATTCTAATTCCAAACCTTTGGCCTCCAATTCAAGTCTCTTTAACTCCAGATGAAATTTGTACTCCTCTAAGGAAAATTTGAACTGTCCTGTTTATGAGGGCTGCAAATTCCCATCACCAAACTGGTTATCCTGTTGGATGCTGGTCTGAACTGTGACTATGGCTAAAATTACTTCCTTTTTAGTCAGGTTAGCATACACCAGTCCTTAGATTTCACACACCTTGGCCAACTGGTTCTTTGTCAGCTTGCCATCATTTTCTGCAATATCTTTGCCTGCTAGCCCTGACTACTAAACTAAACTAATGAAAAATAAAACAGAACTGTTTTGAAATGAAACTCTACTCTGAATTTTCACCTTGTGGCTGCTTGAGAGTACACCTGTAGTGACAACTGCTTACAGGCTATACAAGTTCAATATCCACACCACTGCTCACCGATATGTGATGTCCCCACACTGGGTCAGTAATCAAAGAGCCTGAATTTTCACCACTGACACTGGAGAGGGACGTTCACTTGGATACAAATGGATAGACTCAGTATTTCCAGATGCAGATCTCTGCACCAAGTACAACTTCCCTTAAGAGCATACAGGAAATGCATTCTGACCAGGGTCTAGATTTCTCTATCTGTCTCCCTCCAGGGCCCCAGTAAGACTCCCCACTGGTACAATGGTAGGGTTAAGTCCTCAGTGGACCGTCCAAGCCAAGTCCTCTAGCACCCTCTCTGTGAAACCAGTGCTTTGTGTCCCTGATCCAAGTAGCTGGCACACACACACACACACACACACACACACACACACACACACACACACAATTTATTTGTATACTTTTCTTTCTTTTTTTATGAATGATAGGATAGGATAGGAGGGGATGGGGCTACCTTCACAGTACTGTCCTCTTGTTTGTTCAGTGTTTGATTTTGTTGATATATGCTTGAAGAAAAAACTACTTCTGTGATTAGGAATAAGATATTTTTTATATAAGCTTGACTGACCAAGCAAACAGGAGAGAAAAACTGAGTGTTTTGTGACTTAAGATAAATGGGTGGTGACTAGGGTTGCCACCTTTTCAAATGCCCAAAGTGGTACATTTTTGGTACAAAAGTCTGATTTTGCAGGGCAAAACATATCCACGGCCAGTACAAAGGACAAAACTTCACTTTTTTTGCCTAAATAAACATTTATTCTTGTAGCATTTTAGTTGCTTATTCTGTTTTTTTAAAACATTGAGGTGTTTCAGATACAGAATAACTGTTTTATACAACTATTACATAAAATATAGGAAATATGTTTGTCCTAAAATCTCAGGACATTATCCATTTTTCCAATTTCTTTGCAGGACACAGCTGCCCAAAGAGGGACTGTCCCTCAGAAAGTGGGACAGGTGGTAACCCTAGCGCTGACTGAATGGGAACTTTCTTGCTATCTGGTATAGCCAGTGGCATGCAGAGTATTTAAGGCAGAAGAGGTGTGGTTGTGAGTATACATGTTGACTGGATGTCTGGAATGGCTGCTCATATTTTAGTCTTTTATTAAATGTTTCCCTTTTTTTCCTGTTGCGGTGGTACTGCACTTAGAATTTGTTGTCTTAGTGGTCATAGGCTGCTCTACTAGCCTTAATTAAAATCATGATGTATAATAATATGATGAGGCCCTCAAATATTCATTCTGGTGGAGGCACTGCTTTTGGCTTTGTATGTTTATTTATTTATATTTTAATGTGCCCAACAAGCCCAGAGAAGCCCCCACACTTAGGGGTGTGAGAATAATAAATGACAAAATTAAAGCTAGGCAAGTCAATGATTAGCTAAAGTGATATAGCCAGCTTTCTCTTTTTTTTTTTTATTTTTTTTATTTGTATACGTATCCAGGATGATTCTTTTTTTTATTTTTTTATTTGTATACGTATCCAGGATGATTCTTTTTTTTTTAGTCAGAGAAGAGGAAAGATAGGTAAGGAGTCAGAATTATGTTGCCTGACTGCAGCTACTGAAGATGAGGTGCTTCACTGGTGTACAGGAAGATGAGGAGACTGGCTCCCTAACTGCATTCAGGTTTTACCTTTATTTATTTATTTGGTCCAAAAAGTAAAACAAAGAAGCCTCAATGCCTAAAAGCATTTAGCGAAAAAAAATTATCCATTTATATTCACACAGTTCTGTTGTATTAATTAACAAGTTATTTGTATGCATGAAAATGGGGGAGATATCATTAATAAAACAGAACTGTGTGTGAATACAAATGGATAATTTTTTTCGCGCAGACCATTTTCCTGGACTGAATACAAGTGTTAGTATCAAACCTATTCTGAAAGATAAACATGATGTTATATAAATGCTTTAGTAAATTAGGATATAGAAGAACTAAGCTAATAATAAAGTGAATTTTTGTATGGGCGCTTTAAAGTATTTTAATGAGTTAACTGATTGTATTAACTAATTGGCTGCATCAGTGACTTTGAGTTTTAAACATTGATGAAGAGTTTTTACTCAAAAGCTTTGTTATTTTTTTAAACTTCTTTATCTAAGGGCATTGGACTTCTTTGTTTTACCTTTTGGACTGTATTTCTAGTACTTTGAAGTCCTTTAACTGCTTTGGTGATTTATTTTGTCTTTTTATTTATTTATTTTGTGGGTGGTGGCTGTATTTAGTATGTGTCTATGGTCATGGCCCCGTAATTGTGGAAATGAGGAGGTATCCTGCCTAAATGTGCATCTGCTGCATTAACACTTTATTTATTTATTTTTTTTAATAGTTTACAGGGGAGAGGTAAATGCAGTTCCTATAGAACAAAGGGGTGGTGAAGAAAAACAGTGGTGCTGGACTTTGGTTAAATACATAAAAACTGATGAAATGACCAAA
The DNA here is from genome assembly GCF_019279795.1 of Protopterus annectens. Lineage (NCBI taxonomy): Eukaryota > Metazoa > Chordata > Ceratodontiformes > Protopteridae > Protopterus > Protopterus annectens. The sequence goes on from NC_056741.1 coordinate 206,958,692, forward strand.
TGAAAGATCACCAAAGACATTATGACATAAATCTCATTTGAAGAAAAAGGGTAAACTAATTATTAAGGTTATCCCCTGAGGTAAATTGCAAAAATGATTCATTAAAGTAGATTTAAAATGCTAAAACTCACCATCTAACTTCCTACCAATATTTGTTTTTATTATTATTTTTTAAATATACGAAATACTGATATAAAAACTATTCACCACATGGTCGTTGGGCAGCAGCATTGGTTCACCGTTTGCTGTAATGCTACCTGCCAAAGTGATTCTTGGTGTGAGGAAAACTGTTCTATATGATGACAGCACGAGATCTCAACTGCCCCAGAATGCAGTGAGACAATCTGTCTTGCTTGGTGATCGCAAGATCTTAATTCTCAGGTCTTATTCTCACTTTATAATATCCTGCCACTATTCTATATACTATATGTATGTTCAGAACATGTCACTTATGAAAGCTTACGACAATGTAAGAAAATGAGCAACTGTAGAATATCTCCATACTTAGAAGGGTTTATGTATTTTTTCCAATGCTTTATCTTCAAAACATACTCATCAGTTATACCCTGTTGTTCAATGGTTCTGTGTATTTTAATACAATGTGAAAGAATGTGGAGGGAATTTAATAAAGCCTACATGGAGTTTTTTCCATGTAGGCATCATGACATGCTGCTTACATGAAAGTAAGCAGGTTTGCAATCCAGTAAACAGAGCTAAATGGCATGCATGAGCTCGCCAACACAGAAATATCCATGACATACAAATCACCTCATAAGCAGGAGGTTTTCATGCAACTGAGTGAGGTAGAGGGATACAGCAAGCAGATAGGCAGCCCTGCAGAGCCTGTGTCAGTGTCCATAGTGTACATGGAAAAATTCCATATACAGGATTTTAAACAGGCAACAGGGGCTGCAAAAGTGTAGTTAGATGGACAGAAATAGCATAACAGACACAAATATGAGCAATACTATCCACCGCGTGTCCAAAAATGTTGGGGAATAAGTTAAAATATATATATATATATATATATATATATGTATATATATATTTTTTTTTTAATGATATGGGCATGTTTGTGCAGCATGCATTAGTGCACAAACATGCAGATATAAAAAAAATATATAGTGTAAATACCAAATTTCATAGTATTTGATAAAAATGTATTATAGGACCCTGTGTGGCATATCCACAATGGTGGAATGGTGCTGTTGCCAACATGGTAGGGCCTGCAACAGTGTAGTTTCCAGGCTGCATGCATGGATCCCTCTGCAAATGAGGTAGGGTTACTAAATAGCACATATGGGTATCTGTGTCCACATATCCCGTCCATGTAGGCACAGAACCATGTCAGTGTCCACTGAAGAGGTAGGTGACAATGGGGGTGGGTGTGTCTGAGGACTTGTAAGCTTATTGGAGCTCAGCTGTGGCTGTTTGTGTAGTTCAGCACTGTGCTGAGCAGGGGGGTTTGTCCATATCTGCTAAGCTTTGTTTACCTTCAGGGCATGTGTTTCCATGTGTTTGCATGATGTGCTGAGCATGCCTTTCAGCAGGTGTGTTCAATGACTGCTGAGCTTTGTTTACCTTCAAGTGCTTGTTTCCATGTGTTTGCATGGTGTGCCACAGTGCTGAGTGTATTCAAAAGCCAATGATATATTAATAACCAATGACCCCTGTTTCACTTAAACTAGGCCAATAAATGTTCTTAATGATAGACTTGGCAAGAGGAATGCATCATAGGTAGCCAATCAGACAGCCTTCCCCTACAGCAGAGCTAAATAAAGGTTACATACACCGTACAATCTGATTTCTCTCAGAAACTCTACACTGGTGGAGTGCAGACTTGGGAATTTATACTGAAGGAATGCTAGGGCAGCTGCAGGTATGCTACATCCGTATGTGCTAGATGCTGAGGTCAATGCTGCTACTCCTGCAGCTGACAACAGGTCTAGACTGAGAGGAAAAGTGTTCAGGCCGAGGGTAACCTTCCAGGAGCTACATGAACTGGTGATTGTAGAGCAATACAGGGTGGACAGGGACATACTACAAGAACTCACTGAGCTCTGCCACCCACAACTCAGACCAAGAGCCAACAGAGGGGAACAATCCCAGTGGAAATAAAGGTATGTGTAGTGCTTAGGATGCTAGCCACAGGTGCTTTCTTAAGACCAACTGGGGACATGAGTGTCTCGCAGGCATCAGCATCTAGGGTAATCCATCATTTCCTGGATGCTATGCTACCACATATCAGTGAGCACATTTCTTTCCCCCTCACCCCTGAAGCAAGGGCCACCAATATGCAACACTTCTACCATGTTGCCCACTACCATGAGGTACTGGGTGCCATAGATTGCACTCATGTACACATCAAGGCACCACCCGGAGAGGAGGGTAGTATCTACATCAACCACAAGGGGTATCACTCCATCAACTGCCAGGTCGTGTGCAATGCCCAGGGCATTATCATGAATGTGTGTGTTGGCAGCCTGGCAGTTAACATGACTCCCATAACTGGCATGCATTGCAGCTGTACCAGATATCTGCTAGGGGGACATCCCGCACATCCATTTACTGGGGGATACTGGCTATGCACTGGAACCATGGATGGTGACACCCATCAGAAATGCACACACCCCATGGAACAATGCCATAATAAGGCACACGCACAAACTAGGCACATCATAGAGCATGTGTGTGGGCTGCTGAAGCCACGGTTCCAGTGCCTCAATGTATCTGGTGGAGCCCTGCCGTATTTTACAGCCACATGTGTACAGATGTTCACAGTATGTGCCATACTACACAATATGATCCTGTTGAAACAGCTGCAGTAGGATCAGCAAAGAGAAGGCTCACTCACCCCTCCCCCCACCAGTGCCTATGTTCCCACAGCCACACTCACAGGAGGACTTAGAGGAGGAATCCCCTGAGGATGTCTCTCTAGGCAGACATAGGCATGCCCAGTATGCCCTGGTCTTGGCCAAGAGACAACACATAGCACATGCAATGACAACCTAGGGCCCTAGAGACTGACACCTTACTCCGACTTGCAAACATATACTATAAATAATGTCAGCCCACACAACCTGTACCAAACCATGTATTGGCTGTGTACTGCATACATCAGACAGAGTCAGTCCCGAACTACAGGTCTGTCAACTGCTGCATTTGCAAGGTAAGTCACTCACCTATACACCACTTGTAAGGAGTACTTGAAAATGGTAGCATATGTATTTACCTGCCACATGTATGCAAGTAAATATTGTGGGCTCCAGGTAGTCATATGGTAGTAATCCCACAGATTGTCATACCCCTCAATCTGTTACTGCAAAGCAGCTGGGCAAAGTCAGAAAGAATGGGGGGACAAAGGGTCATAACTACAGACAGACATTACACATGCTCTGATTAACCTAGAAGCTGGCTATGATAACAGCAGGTTGCATCACAACAGAATATCTGTAGGATGTAAAGTCTGTCACTCAAATGTGTCTGTAGTTAGTACTATTCATTGAATGCATTATACAATAACTTACCCGAACACCACAAATGTATGAGGAACAGACCAGACATATGAAGCTAAATCCTGCACATTCTGCAAAAACATGCACAGTGAGAAGTATGCAGATTGTCACCCTGTGTCTGGTATTACATTATGTACTCCAGTTACATATTAACATATTAAGTACAGGACACAGCTGGGGAATGCCATGGACAGGTTCAGGGAAGTGCTGTGGAAACAGGTGCAGCTGCCAATGTCTGTAGCACACAAAATCCCAGACTGAAGTACAGGTAGCTCTGACCTGGAGTCACCTTGTAAGTACTGACAGTCCCACTGGACATGCTCCTACACTTAGTTAACTTGAGCGCAATTCTGTTGCCTCTCCATCACAAAGACCTGCTATGTGGAAATACGTCTGTATATACAGATAGCTACATATGCATTCGGTCTGTCCCTATTCCCCATTCACATGAGTAGTGTATCTATCAGTATGTACCCCAAATACATATAATACCTATATATATATATATATATATATATATATATATATATATATATATATATATATATATATATATATATATATATATATATATATATATATATATATATATATATATATATAGTTATAATTGTATATATATATATATCCATAAATATATATATATATATATATATATAGTTATAATTGTTTATATATAAATATATATATGTGTGTGTCTGTGTGTGTGTGTATATATATATATATATATATATATATATATATATATATATATAAATATATATATATATAGTTAGAATTATTTATACACACATATATATATATATATATATATATATATATATATATATGTGTGTGTGTGTGTTTGTATATATATATTACAATGATACAGAGACTCTATACATATATCTATATAACACATATACATAACATACACACACATGTATAGAGACATCCCTGTTATATACCTTTAAATATATATGTGGGGATGTATGAATTCCCCACATACCCTATGAATGCTGCGGTTATCTGCACTCACACATCAATGCATTTGCCCAGAGGAACCAAACCAAGGCTGCAACAGTGCATATTCCATTCACCCTCAGACCACTGTGCCTGCAGAATGTCACCCATGTAGACAGACACAGGTGAGGAGGTGGTGTGATGTATAATGGTTTCAACACATGCCTTTGACAGGGAAAAGTGTCCCTGGCCACATGTTTGCCTATATAAATACAGCCAGCAACATATGGCCATACTTGTGACTGTACACACAGAGCAGGGATATTAACAGGTATCCCAATACCAACATATCTCTAGATTTGAGAACCACTCTTTTAGATTTATGGCTTTATCAAACATTAAAGAAAGTATAAGAGGTGGTGACCTAATGAATAAAATGGAAGCTGAAGAAGCAAGGTGGATTATGGATCTGAGAGCAGATCATCCCCAGGACTGAATGGGGTAGTACCCCTAAAACATATACTAAAAGAGTGAGACCTGAGACATAAAAAGTAAATACAATCTAAGCTTTCACTTTAAGGAATGATGTCTTCAGAATGGGAGTGGCAACTCCTTTGTATATAAAAAGGAAGTTTTTCTTACTTCTAACAGGATCTGAAGAAAGTTAAGCATAACCAAAAGCAATTATGCTGTAATTAACTTGTTTGTTTTACTATTTGTTTTATATAATAAAGAGTTTTTAACAGTCTAATTAGAACTGGGAAGCTCCTACTTAGATTGCTGTTTGTATCAAGAGTGCTTCAGCTGTCTTTAACAGCTCAGCAGTTCCTGTAAGAGCTAGCAAGCTTCAACTTAAACTGCTGTTTATTTCAAGAGTGCTTGAGCTGTTATTACCAGACCAACAGTTCTTGTAAGAGCCAGCAAACTTCCACTCTAACTTCTATTTGTATCGAGTGTTTCAGCTGCTGTTAACAGCTCAACAGTTTTAGCAAACTTCAATTTAAACTGCTGTTTGTAACAGCTCAACAGTTCTTGTAAGAGCTCTGTGTAAATGTATTCCCTTGCATTACAACAGACATGCCCTTATGGGCTACCCCCGTACAATGAGTATGCACTTTTTGGCCCTGCAACTAGCTGCTGCCCTCTAAATTGTCCTCCTCTACATGGCCTGCTGCTATCATCCACCTTAAGAGCATTGTCTGAGAGTCTAACATTAGGTAAACACTATGGCACATGTGACAAGTACTGTGGAACAGTATTTTATTTATTTATTTATTTTTTTTATTTTGTTGTTTTGTTGACCGGGCTATGAGCTGATATATATCCGTTTTGACAGTAGAGGCAAAAAAAAAAAAAATAACATAATAAAACAAGATTAAGAATTTTTCTTTTTTTCATTTTACAAAGACACAAGAAAGGATAACTATCACATTTTAAAAAAAAGTAAAAGTTAAAAACAAAAAAAAAAAGCAAAATAGTATTCAAAGATTATTCAGAAGAATCTAGGAATTTTCACAGTAGCTTCTTCATTCTGCAGAAAGGGGACAGGCAAGGAATACAGGAATAAAAAATAAAAAGGTAATAAGAGCCATACTTTTAATGGAGTTTAATCGGGGGACAGAAAGGCTGTCATTGATTGATGTTTTCTTTCCTTTGATTTGTGGACTGAAGACTGAAGAGACTGAAGAGGATTAGATTCCAGTGTTTACCTGATTTTAGTAAATTCACATCACCAATAGTGTTAGTCCAGCTAGTAATAGTATGTAGTTACTAGATACTAGAAACTTGTTGTAGAGTGTAGTGAGTTTGGGAGTTTAGCCAGACTTGGAGTATTTTCCAGGTATTTTAAGGAAGTGAATTTTATAAGGGGAAGTGAAGGGTTTATGAATTATAAGTAGTTGTTTTAGTAGTAAGCCAATTTATAGTTTTAGTAGTTATAACAGTTAACAGTTATAACAGTGGTGGGTTCTAATCTAAGTAATATGTTATACTGTGTTAATAGAGAGGATTAATGATTATTATTTTTATTTGTAGTATAAATGGTGCAGAAGCATAAAAAAAAAAGTTAAAGCAGGTGGGTTGCATCTGGGTTCTATCTGCTGCTGTGGGTTGGGTGCAGGAGTAATTCTAGGTTTATTTTGTTTTTTTTTTTTAATTTTTTTATTAATAGTACAGCTTTTTTTTCATATGTTTTGGTCAAAGTTGAGATGGTTATCAATGGATTAGTGAGTGGTATTTAGTGGGTTAAGGTAGGTTGAATTGGGGTGAGGTGATAGGAGGATTATTTGGTAGAGGTGAAGGGAGGTTTATTTTTTGGAAGGGGAGGGATTAGTTTGTTTTTGGGATTAAGGAGGAACATTTTGAAAGGTTGTCCACTTTCTGGGTGGAGAAAGGTTGTCTGGAGTGGCAGATGGGAGAGAGGATCAATGTGAGAGCAGATCAAGTATTATGCAGGTATATATTGGATGCAGGTAGCTTCATTAATATTCAAAAGAGGGGTCAGGGGTCAAGGATAGAAAGAAGGGGTCCCCCTACATTTAAGTAGATAAAGGTTATTTTCCAGATGAGACATAGAACTGTGTGTAGTTTAGCTTTCCAGATAAACTTTTACTTATTCAAAGAGAGATTAAGAGTTTGTAAAGAGGGTCCAGGAGTTTGTCATAATAAAAAGCTATATAGTTTAACCATATCAGAAATATTTGGAGAATCTATAAATAGAGAGAGAAGGTTAGAGAAGGTTAAGGTTTTTATTTATAAATTATTAGAGTGGCAGAAGAGAGAAGGTTGGTAGTACCAGCACTAGGGTACAAAGTCATGTTGATGAAGAAAGAAGTTGTTTAAGTTTGAAAGGTAATTCAAATTTTTTTTGTTTCATGTATACACCTTTCCATTATTTAGGGATAATAATATAGGAATATAGAGGAACCTTGGATGAAGAAAGGAAGAAGGGAGGCAATATTTATTAGATTTAATATTGTCGATATTCCAGATTTGATAGATTAGATTTATTATGATAGATTAGGGGGTCAAGAATTATTATGATAGATAGATTTAACGCAGCTTTTGGAATGCTTCAGTATTCAGAAGGGGAGGTCAGCCATGATGGGTGCATGGTTTTTTTTTTTTGAAGCTGAATGATTGATAGAGTGAGGAAGACACAGGTTGTGATTAGTAGAGTGGAGGTAGAGGGTGAGGGTGGAGTGTGTGTTGGAGTAGGTGTTTGCTGGTAAGGGTTTGGCTAGTAGTAGAGGTATTAAGTAAAGTAGTTATTTAAATGAGTTTGGGATCAGAGTAGAGGAGTTAGGGGGGAGTAGTAGAAGTAGGATTTTTAAGAGGTTTAAAATTTTGAGTTTTATTTGTATGTTTATTATTTTTTGGGGGTATTTTGTGTTGTTTGTTGAAGGTGGAGATAAAATTTTTTTCTGTCTCTAAGATTTTTTTTAGTTTGATTTTTTTTTGGGGTTTTTATTGGGATTTTTGGGGGGTCTTTAGAAAGGTTTATTTATTTTAGGGATTTTTTTATTTTTTGTGTAAATTTTTAAGGCTTTTGCTTAATAGGTTCAAGTTTGGCTTTTTTCCTAATTAAGTGGAAAATTTGCTGTTTGGAAGTTAGAAAGGTTGTAATATTTTGTAAAGAGTGTAAACTAGTCCGTAATTAGGGTGTGATAAAGGTGACCAGTCACATATGAAAAATTTTTTGGAGGCATAAGTTAAGTTTAAAGTTTTTAGGATTCTTTTATTTCAGTATTTAGGATATGCCAAGTGTATGTTTGAACATTTATTACAGTGGCCTGCAGTATAGTAAGTGTCAGGTAAGTTACAGAGTATATAGTCCAAATTGTTTCTTATGTATTTTGTTTATGTGGTTTATGTGTTAATGTTTTTGTTTAATTTAGTGAGGTTGTGTTATTAAATTAATTGACAGGAATTGAGTTATGTTTTCCAGTTTTAGTTGATATTAATGTTTAGCGGGTTTTTCAATGTTCTTTTTTGATTATGAAGGATTTAAACAGTTTGGGTATTTGTTTCAAAGCGATTGGAGTATTGTTACTTGGACATTTAGGTATTGTTGCCAGGGTATTGTTTATAAGGTTTGATTGATAAGATTTCTGATGATTTCTGTCATTTTAATATGTTGTATGTTGGATTGGGTTATTTGGTGGTTTGATTTATATGGATATGGGTAACTTGTTCATTTTTCTTCTTTTTCCGGTCATTTTATAAGTATTCTTATGTAGGAGGGTTATTCTAACGTCCATGTTTCCACCAGGGGTTGCATTCTGTTACACATACAGTGTAGGTTTTATGCAAGTGAAGTAAAGAATGTTTATAAAATGTCAAATGTTTGTCAAGTGAATGAGAATAATTATATCTTGAGCTTCACATTCAGAGATTTGTACAAGAGAGTATTAGATAAAGATTTATAAAGTTTTTAAAGGAAGTTTAGGATGGAGATGAATTAAGAGGAGGAGATGAGATTAGGGATGTAGTTGAGAGAAGTTTAAGATGGGGGTTTGAGAGTAGAAGAGTTAGCTGAAGGGGAGTTGATAGTACTTTTGTTTTAGTTGATAATTTTTAAGAAAATCTATTTAAAGTTGGCAGTAAATAGTGAAACCCTATGATATTTTGGCAGTAAATAGTTGGAAGAAGGTAGTAAGAAAGTAAAGTTTGCTTTTGTATGAAGGTATTGTTCATAGAAGGTTTAAGTAGTTGAAAAACATTATGAGGTGATAAAAGTGAGGAGAGAGAGTATGAATTAGAAAAGAAGGATGAATAGATAAGGTATTTTAGAGAAGATGAGAGAATAGTGTAGTATGATAAAGAGAGAGAGGTTGTAGTAGAAGAATAGTTAGGAGAGTAAGTGTTTAGAAGGTAGGGAAGGGATACAGTATGAATAAAGATAAGGAGAGGCTCTAATCTCACAGCAGCCAACTTGGTGTAGGTGTATATCCAAACCGTATAAATTAGACAACCTTTGTAACAATCACGTTGGTAGGGTTTTGCATTATTTTATTGGTTGTGGGTCATGTGGCCTCCCGAACGAATGATCATAACATGGCCTGCTGATATCAACAAGCATTACATGTCCTATATGGGTAGTACAAGCAGACATGAGGCATGGTGTTTGCATCTGGTATTGTCCTTTGTACTCTGTACCACTAAACAGGTAAGTTTTCCACTGTACATGCAGCCAACATGCACCATGTGTGAGCTGTGGCATGTCCTGTATGCAATGAGTAGAAGTGCTGCTAGCCTGAATGTGGCCATATGTGCATGTCAGGCTGTGACAGCATTGTACATCATGGCACAGAGCAATAGGAGATGTGCACTTCAGTAGCATGATGGCCATACAGCCATCACAATTAGAGACCTTGCTACCCCTCATCACAGGAACAGCACATATTGCCCAAGTCCATGGGAGACACAGCCACACCCCTAGTGATGAGATGACATCTGCTCAGCCAATTATACAGGTGGCATGTGTAGAGGTGCACTGAGGTGCTCACTGTACCATACCAGTATGGAGGGTCTGTGTTAAGGGTGAGTTACATCTGCTACACAAATATCTCCAAGTGGCATGTACTAATAACGTCACATACTGGCTTAATGTCCTTAGGGTGACCAATACATCTACTATGCTTCCTAAAGATACACAGCATTTACAATCAAGCAGAGTCACACCTTGCTCTGTATGCATGGCACAGATCACCTATGAGTACGATGAATGGGACAGGCAGCACTGACACACATTGCAGATGAACAGTGGTGAACACATATGGATAATGTCAAAGGACCCTGTGAGGGGCCATACTGTCATCTACAAGTGCCAAAACAGTTTGGAAAGTATGTCAATGCATGGCCATTGTACTCAGATAGTGGCATGCTGAGGGAGGAGAATAGGGAGGGTATGGGTATGTCATCTACTGGTGACTGTGACCAAAGCTATGCCATATGAATCCTGCCATACCACTGTACAGACATGTTGATGTGTGGCATATAAGCTGTACACCTCTGTGACCAGGTCTGTGGGGCTACCTGTCACCCCTATGTATGTACATCACCTGTAGGGACTGACGTGCTACTAACCAGGGACATAGGTCTCCCCAATGGAAATGATTGTACATATATATCCGATTGGGGTTTATGGCCATTGCTATGTCACCAGGCATATATTTGTAATACCGTCATGCAAGACACTGACATAACACAGTGACTGTATGTGTGCCACAAGTAGCAGGCAGCAGCTAATATTGTTAGCCACATTCACTCAATACCCACATGTACTGTGGAGACATGCAGTCCAAGCAGTAGATGACCCAGAACTGTGCCCTGTTGAACACTGCTGCTTACAGAACAGCTATTGGAGTTGGATGTCCCTATGTTGCATTGGTCTGCCATCAGTGTGCAACATAGTGACCCCCACATTGACAGTATTGTGGATGCCTAAGCGGGTGCTTTGTACATGTTGCCTCAATGGATGGTACAATGAGATGGCTTGGCTCAGTCTGGGTGTTGTACGCCCTGATGTACCCCCACACATATCCTTACTGACTACCATGACAAGGTTTAAGGCAATAGTAGGGCAGCAAGGCATGCTGCCAAATGTGTACTCCATGTACTGGTATGTCAGCTGATGGATACATAAGTGTCTGAGAGTCATACCCTGGGAACATAGCATCAGGAGACCTATCCTGCACTGATATAACTCACCAGTGGGGTTCACCACCCACCATTAATGGCATACCCCTTCTAACTATTCCCTCTCTGCAGTGATAGCCACTGTCAGTGACATCTGACAGGTACATTAGCAGGTGGTTGCATATTACTACCTGTCATTGACACCCACACAGACCCAACAGTTATCCAGGATGGCCTAACCCTCAGTCAGGTGTTATCTGTACCACTGACACAGACAACATGCCAACCACTGCACATTACTATCCTGTGGGATATTATCCACCCCAGCACAATAGTGTAGTGCCTGCACACTGCACACTGGAGCCATTACACATGAAGGTATGGACACACAGTGCTGTACCCTTTGACGGCCACTGTTTATGGGGATGTAGGGATGCATTCACTGTTGTGCCACCAACACTGACAGGTTCTGGAGGGATGCAAATGTCAGACTGTCACTACTATACTGAATTTGGCAGCCAGCACACCATCATTGTGTACAATAGCACCCTTGCCATGTCACCACACAGGCATAATGTACAACTGTAACAGCCACACAGGTGCCATGGTACAGCAACACACAGTGTAGGTAACATGTCCTATGGTGTCTGTGTCATGACCATACAATTGTAGTCTGCCCACTAACTGCTATGATGTGGATGTGTATATCCCCATACAGGAAGGTATCAGATCCCACTGTGTACCTCCTGCATTTTCATGACAGGAGTAACACACTTCCTATGTGTGCTACACACCTACAACATCAACATGGTAAACATAATACATACTGGGGAGACTGCAGTACATCCTGCATGACATAGGCCCCTCATGCATGTAAAGCACACATCTGCTGTCATACACATCATGTGCAGGTTACATAATGGGATGCAGAACACGACAATCATAAGTGATGTCCACTACCTGTCTGAACCTGACATAGGATAATTGTAGATGTGCCAACTCCATCACCACACCTTGAAGATATGTAAGTTCAGAAAGCCCAAGTGACACGTATTAAGGGTAGCAAACCTTATCACTAAGTATGAATGCATGATTATGCTGTTTGCCCCCATTCTCCCTGTTAGACTGTTATACACATATGCACCTAGGGAGCCACGCAAGTATATTGCCCTACCTTGCTGACATCATATTTTTGCTGTGCTGCCATGCCATTCTGTGCCACTGTATTGCACTATGTGTCCATAGTTTTTCCCCTCAGACTGCTGGAATAGAAACATACACAGGTCCGTAAGACACATGGCATTGTGTAACATTACCACCAGTACAACATCATACAACATAAGGTACACAAAGTTTGATGGGAAGTCATGATGCATGCCAGCATAAAGTATCTGTTGTGGACCACAACAAGTGGTGTGGCAAAACAAGCAGCATTACACAAATATGTCAAGTAATATAGTCATCCTGTGCATAAGACACATAGCTTCATTTCCCTGCATTGATTGCAAGGATGACAGGGATCTGACACATGTATCATCACATGCATAGGGTGTAGTGTAGGGGTGCTGGAGGTCTAGGCTGTGCCAAGCAGATGACAGGATGTGTGTAAGTCAGTAAGGGGTGCAAGTTAGAGGGGCCATGGAGAAGTGCTGTGTGTGTCTGTAGGTAACCAACATGTGACAGTGGTGTTTGAGTGTGTGTTTGTGTACATAGTCAAGCCCAGTTCTAGCCCTGCACGTATGTTTGCTGTACGGCTGTGGAGCATACACGGTAGAGTGGACAGTTCACTGTCTCTGGCCACAAATATGGGAACTGGCTCTGCTAGGAGTAGCACTGGCAGCACCATGCCCATGGTCAGATGCAGTGCTAGTACCTGATGGTGAATGCTGTCCACTGGGTCTGTGTCCCCTGAAGGATCACCCAGGACCACATACCCATGGCTTGCCATGTTGTGGTAGAGACAGCACACTTCCCTCTGTAGCACTGGAGTTACTGCCACTACGGGACTGTGACTGTGCACTGCTATATGGGCTGTCAGCAGTTGGTGTTGCTGACCTATGTCTATGGGTCCGATGTCCATCTCCAACCAAATGTTCCAGCATAGACAATGTGTGGTCCAAGACAGACACTGTCTCAGCCCACCATTTGTTCACTGCATCAATGAACTGGTCCAGGGTGTCCTCAATGTGGTGGAGGCAGTCGTAGATGTCAGACTGTGCTGCATCTATAACCCTGAGCATATGTTTGGTGTTCCATTCAGAACATGCCTGTGCCTCCATGATGGCCCAAAACATACATCAAGTGACTTTAGATGTGAAACTAGCAACAGGTGGTGGACAGACAGCAGGCCTCCTGCAAGCACCCCTGTGAATCCAACTGTGTGGGACCTCACTAGCTCTCTAGCTATGGCCACTGTCTACACTCACTGGAACCATAGTTGCCACACTTCACTGTTCATTGTCTCCACCCTCTGACAGTCCAGTATCTGTGGTATCTGTGGCCTGGGTATATGTAGGCATACTGGCTGTCTGTGGACAATGGGGCAGAAGATGGATGTCAACCTCTGGGACAGACTCAGCCCCCAACAACCCCACCTGTGCCTCACTATGGCCACCATCATCATCAGAGTCTGATGAGACACTGACATCAGTTTGTGAGGGGAACAGACTCCAACCCCCTCCATGGTCACTTGTGAAAACCAAGACAAAAGCAATACATTACTACCTCCACTATCATGTATGGTAATCCACACAGACTCATACAGATGAAGATCCATAACTGCATTACCAGTCTCACATTTTCTCATCTCCACTCCCATGCATAACAGACAACCTCACAACAATATACACATGCAAGCAAAGCCTTTATAACATGCACATCAGCTACATCCAGTTAAAGTTGCCAGTACAATATACCTGTAAAGTATGCAATAGGACATTATATGTGATAGAACTACACATAATACCCAGTGCACCTATCTTGAGAATGATATGCCAGTACTAGTGTCACTGCCTCAGGTATGTAACATCTACCTTTTGTGTTTGAACAGGCATCTTGGATTAATTGCCTCAGGTAGACCAGGTTGTGTAGTTGCTCATAACTACAAGTGCAAATGTATTAAAGTTCATTCAAATGCACACCAGTGATTACCCAGTCTACAAACCATAGTCAACTCTTCCAGAATGGTAAAAACAAATATTCTACTCTGGCTAAACACAACTTTTGTACATAGGACAATATAGCAGCCCTTAACTTTCATAGGGTATATATGATCCATAAAACAACAGTATCATGCTTACCAGATAGAGGACCTTGGGCTTGGGCAACACCTGATGGACCTATGAAAGGGTGAGGGAGAGATATTGTCAGCACCACCATATGGTGCAGCACTGCAAGGTAATATGACCTTATATCCATTTGAACAGTAGCTACTGTTACTGGCTGTATTGCTGAGATTCGGACTATGTGTACACACCTGAGCTTTAACCCCAACCCCATCCCCAATGCAGATAGACCTGGCAGCCATGTACAGGTATGTACAGCCTTCCACAATGACTTGTACAATATTAAACTGGTGAACACAGTAAGCTTACCTGGACACTCCTCTGCTCTGGACACTGTGATACACACCTCCATGATATATGGTGTGATTGATGCCTGGGAGATGTCATGTGTTTCTATGTTCACCAGGTATTCCTCTGTGGCCAAGAGTGATTGTTCTGCTGCAGGCCCTCTACCAGTGGTGGCACGATCCCTGGCAACATCAGCTGCCTTTCATCATGCAGCATTCACCATATCTGTGGCTTGGTGTTGGACCTTTTCATAGGTCCTGCCCTGCTGGCCAATCTGATTGACATCTTGCACAAGATCTGCCCATAATGCTGCCCATTGTTCACGATTATACCTCCACCTAGACAACAAGATCTGATGATGCTGCCTTAGTGCATCCACTCCTCATTTTCTGCATCTGAGAAGGGGACATATTGTCTGCAATACACAGTTCCTGAAAGACAACAAATGGGGAACACATTACAGGACCAGATACGTGAACATCCACTACGTGCAGATTCAGCACAACCATAATAGCCTGCACTACCTACTGCTCCCTCACACATCATACCCCACAGTCTGGCAACATACTACATGTGTGAATCCCACCAAGATAGTAGTAATATTGGGGTATGTCCCTGTGTGCCATGACAGATTCTGCTGTATGTTCCTGCACCCAGCACTGCAGTCTACTGTGGTGTGTCTCCTACAGGCAACCTCCCACTAATATGTCATACAGCCATTGCCAGACAAATAGCAGTGTACTATTACAACCACTATATGAGGACAGTCCAGCAACACCAGTGAGCCACAATGACAGAAAACAATACAAACCTGATGTTGTATATGTTCCCAGTAGGCATCATACCTCTCAACTATACAGATGTTTGCAGAATGACAGGATGTTTGCCTCATAGTTTTGGTCATTTGCACACAAAATTGTTGATTTCTGATAAATGGTTGGCCAATCATTGATGGTTGATGTCACAAAATAAGGACAGACATCTGAGTTTCAGATGTCATACCCTTCAGAACACAGTGAGGCTACTGTAATATTCTGTTTATGTTCTTACTTTGTACGAGCAATATTTAAACAGTGTCCCTAATTTTGGGCCTTTGTCCCTCCATTAATTATGGCTTGTTCCAGATTTCTTGCTGTAAGAGGTTGACAGGTATGTTAGGCATAGCTCCCAACCAAACAGGGACAAATGTCAGCAGAAACAAGGACTTAGGCAGAGTACATCAGGACATTCAGGGACACTTTTAAAATGTTAGAATGTTTGTGTGAGACATTGACAGAATAAGAGAAGGTGAATTACAGAATGTATACCCTTACTTATTGTCACTATGTATTATGTGTAATTCACTAGCTTTCCTGCAAAAGCCAACCATTGTAGGAGGGATTTAGGGGGACAGAGCTAAGATGTGAGTGAAAATTAGGGATAATTGAGATGCACGCCTGTAGGTGTAGGACAGGAGAGTATCAATGAGATGTCATTACCATAGATATAAGACAGGCCTACTGCTGTAATCCTTATTCCCCATACCTCCATCCTCCCGTCTGCATCCTGTTATATGGAGAATTAAATTACATACCTGGTGCAGTGCAGTACACCTTTGTTGAACTTTGCTTCAGGTAATCTTTTGAAAATACACTCTCTGTGTGAGTTAAGTCTCATACAGACTTGTTTCTCCATAACCAGCTGTTTGCCTTTTTAAGGTACTGCTCGTTAGCAGGTAATTGCCTCTGCACAAATCTGTGGCTCTGATATGCTAATTGCAGTCACAGCAGTTGATTTTCACTATCATTAGCCAATGACATGCTATAACAGTGCAATATATAAGGCATTCATGTAGACCTGGGCCCTTTCTTAGTTGTTAAGATGGACATTACTGAGGTGTGGAGACTACAACATTGCAGAGGGTGAGTACCATAACTGTCAACTGCAGAGATTTATGCAGTATGTCCTCCATTTTGCCTCATATATATGGTCTGTGTCCCATGACATTGTGGTCATCTGGCAGTTCACTGTCAAACACTGTGGGTTGAGGTCAGTAACACAACATTTGAGTGTCAGACTTCATACCCATCAGAATATGCATGCTAACGCAATAGCTGTTATTCTATCAACTTACTACCTTTATAGGAGCAAACTGCAAAACATGTCCCTATCTCTGAGCCTTTGTCCTACCCAATAAATATGGATGTGTCTGGATTGCTTGTTCTAGGGGGTGGGAAGCATGGAAGGTCTGTAGCAGCTACCTTTACATATAGCTGTGTGTGCTACAGGCTACAGCTGCTGCAGCCTAAAACACATAAGGGGGAGTGTGAACACTTTGGAGGACAACAAGCTGTATGTGTGACTGTGGCAGCTGTGTCAGTCCTGTCATTACAGCAAAGCCAGGGTAAGGGTACCCTTTACAGTCCAGTTGAGGCATGTGATTAAGGTAGGTCTGTTATGCAACAGTGCCAATAACAGAGTAGTAGGCGACATATAGCTAGGCTATATGGATATGTGCAATGTGTCCCTACCTGCAGGCCTTTGACTTGCAAAACTAGACAGCAGTTCATTAATTAGCAGTAAACTATGCAGATAAAGAGTGCATGACTGAGTCATTAATTGCTGTCTTCACAATAATGTAATTGAACTCAAGACTAGATTTGAACCTAGGACTGCAAGTGGCAAAATGTACTGCCTGTAAGACATTTAACAGACTGTGCTACTCAGTCACTGCTACAGCAGGTGTATTTGCAAGGTATATGTGCAGACATACAGGCTGTGACACACCTTGTCTGCATCCATCAGTATGTGCATGGCTTTCTATGGCTGTATTTCTGCACCATGGTCCCAGATCAACATGTACATGCCATTGATACTGTGACACCCTTGCAATGGCCCAGAGATCAAGAGGCCTTAATCCTTACCACTGGCAATAGTGAGGGACATACACAATGGGAGGATGACAAGTACACACACAGAGCTTACAATGTTTCTCCCTCTTTCTCCAGATCCCCATCAGACTCCCCACTGGCACAGCTATAGGGTTAAGATCTCAGCTGAGGGGTCAAGCCAAGACCTCCAGCAACCTCTCTGTCCAATCAGTGCTTTGTATTCCTGCCCAAGTAGCTGACACACACACACACACACACACACACACACACACACACACACACACACACACACACACACACACACACACACACACACACACACACACACACACACACACACACACACACACCTGGGGAAGGCTGGCACAGGTTTACTAGCTATGCCTCTTTCTGCTCAGATTATAAGGTAGTTATGCCTGTCACCAACCACTAATTATCAGCTACTTAAGGCCCTTACAAAAGGTGACCAATCCTATTGTGTAATGTTACTATTATCCAAATGGTAAGTGTGACCAAGAGCAAGGCTATTGGAGTGGCCTCTACAGTGTCACCAGATACATATGCAAGTACTTTAAGAGCTTAAATATGTCTCACAAATATCAGCCACAATTAAAAGGCTTAAATATATTTAATAATAAATAATAAAAGAACAAGACAATACTAAATAAGTGACCAGAGACATCAGAGTTCAGAATAGCATGAAATATTGTAAAACAACATTGCAGGACAGGCTGAAACAAATACAGAAAACATCTAAACTAATCTTTGCTATATTAATATCTATATCTTAAAAAAATCAAAATCACTTTTCCCTACATTTTACTTACAGACAAAACACAAGGAGACATGCGGATTAGTGGATGTTTCTATGTCCAAACCAGATACAAAATGCACAGTCTCCCTCTTTGAGAGAGTTCTTAAATTAATATCACATATTATTGCTGAGTTAGCCTGGATGACATCACTCTTTGTCACCTGTCTTCAGTTCCCAGGCTAACAGAAACTAAGAATTTTAGCATCTCTGTGTGAGAAGTACATATCTCTCAGATGTTTGCTCAGAACTGGACGTTGTAAAACAATTAAACACTTTTATATTTGAAGCCTAGTAACTATTTCTGTTTCAAGACAATAGGAAAACCTGTAGCTCTAGACAGGTATATAGTTTATATGCATTTCTGTTCTTTTCCAGTAGGGTACTCTGTGGTTACATTCTTGAAGCTCAGTACATAACATACAGTTCCAACACACACTTCTGCACCAGGAGTTTGGTATACACATAACATATAGTTTTCTTACACTTGTAAGACAAGCATATGAATCATATTAATATTCCAGTTTGAATGGTGCGGTGTGGCACACAGCTCTGCTGAGATACGTCTAATGACTGTAAGTGGCAATCGCTATGTTTTGATGAAAACATCTGTTTTAATTAAGATCTGAATAGCATGGTGGATTAATGCAGTGTATTGTAGATGTGATGGGCTCAGGTTCTAAACATGGCAGAGGTGTTGATTTTGTACTTGTGTCTGAATGTTATAAACACATTTAATCATTAAAGCACTATTTTAGCTGAGCTAAGCGAAGCAGCGCCACACCGCTCTGCACAGCCCTGCTCAATTCTGCACTAAAAATATAAAGAAAAAAAAAGGAGGTGATAGAAAAGTGGTGAAATGGTTGTAAGCAGGGGAAATGTAGTGAAAGGCAAGTAGGGATATGCAGGAAGTGTGTAGGAAACAACCATAGCCATCTGTTTATTGTACAGCAACAGCTGTGCACTTTGATAGAATTTGTAGATAAATTTGGAATCTCAAAACCCAGTGAGAGGGTTGAGGACAACATACTGCATTGTCAAGCCAGTTGGATAAAATAACTTGCGTCCAGTGGACATGTGTGTGAAATGCAGAGCTATGTATGGGGCAATATTTTTTTATTGAGACAGGTGTGCATTTTTTTAAGGTGAGATTGGAACATTGGGGAAGGGACATGGGCACATGCGGGGAGGTAAGTTGGGTAGGAGATGATGCATTCGCAAACAGACAAGACAGCAGATGGGTGGTGTGTGACACATGGGGGAAATCTTGGATGGGCAGGTTTTGTGGAATCCAAGTCCCACATACTTCCAGAAGGCAGCAGCATGACTCAAGTCCCCACCCATGGGGCTGTTGGCACTGCTCCTTTACTGCCCCTAGTGTGGCTGTGCTGGAGACTGGGCACCAGGGGAGGTTGTCCCACCAGGTTGGTGAGTGTATCTTCAATTTGGCACAGGACTCACTCATAGCTGTGATGAACAATCCTGCTCACCATGACCGACAGCTGAGCCTGGGTGATGACATCCCCTCTACCACCACTCCCAAAG
Organism: Protopterus annectens; assembly: GCF_019279795.1. Lineage (NCBI taxonomy): Eukaryota > Metazoa > Chordata > Ceratodontiformes > Protopteridae > Protopterus > Protopterus annectens. The sequence goes on from NC_056741.1 coordinate 206,978,586, forward strand.
GGGGGGGTCAGGTCCCATCCTCTGATGTGGTACTACCTGACACCACTGGTAGTGCAGGGACAGCAGAGGGGGCACCACCGGTCTGCATGCATAAACTTGTTATTAATTGACAATGGGGAAACTTGAATTCTGGAATAACCAGTATCAAACATCTCATGCATTATACTCTCTTGTTCTTCATAAAGATTGTCATAATTATATACGGATACATTCATTAATGAATCAACTTCATCATCTAACATTTCTTCTTCTATGCTATCAGAAACATTGTTACCTGTATTTTCATTACTTTTCTTATTTTTATGTATACAGCTAAATGCAACTTCCTACAAAAAGCTTTTACATCCATTAAAATGTTGGCTATTTTGTCAATTAATAACAAATTTATGCCTCCTAAATGGTTGTCAGTTGTGAATCTTTTTGAATAAGTGTTAATTAAGAATGCGGAATTTGCGTATGCTCAATTTGTTAGAAGTAAAACGCAGTTTAATCTAACCAAGGTAGAATGGATGGAATTGCAAAAACTTAGAACTTGCCTTAAAGACTTAGTTTTTAAAGGGGCTGATAACGGTGCTAACTGGGTAGTAATGTAAGGGTACAATATGACAAAATGGTTTGATTTATTACAAAAAGAAGATTATGTCCTGTTGCCTTGCAATCCTGTAGTTGAATACAATAGTGAACTAGCTGATATTTTGGAGAGGGGCGAAAGACTTGTATTTTTATCTAGAAAGGATGTTAAATAATTGAGAATTAGTGATCCCTATGACCCAATCTTTTACGCCATCCCCAAAAATACATAAGAACCCAGATAATCCCCCTGGGAGATTTATAGTCTCTGGCATCAATTATTTTGTATATAATGTTGGGATATTTTTTTAGATTCAATATTGAAAGAATTTTTGTTAAGTACCAGCCCACATTAAGAATATTCAGGACTTATGTGATGTAGTTCATGATATGGATTGGCATGGTGATTACTATTGGGTAAAAGTTTATGTCAATTCTCTGTATACATCCATCCAAAATAAGTTTGGTTTAGAGGCTGTTTATGATATTATGGGTGAAGGTCCCAAAACAGCATTTGTTATTAAGCTATTGGAATTTTGTTTAACCCATAATTACTTTAAATATAATAATCAATTTTATTAACAGAAAAAAGGTACAGCTATGGGTGCATCTTATGCAACCACATATGCAGTAATTTATATGGGTTACTTTGAGAAGTTATTTTTACATAGTAGTAGATTTTGGAAAGAAAATGCAGTGCTATATAGAAGACACATAGATTATCTTTTTTCATCTGTAGGGCGCAACCTTCAGAATTTGAGAAATTTATTTTAGAATTAAATAACAATTCCCATGGACTTAAATTTACAATGACCATGGGGAATTTAAAAATTCAATTTCTGGACGTAGAATTTTATGTAGAGAATTGTCACACCATACATTTTAAACCATTTAGAAAGCCAACTGCATTTAATAATTTTTTGTTTGCTGAAAGCATGCATCCCCCATTTGTTAGATTCTCTTCCATAGGAAAAATTCAAGTGAATAGTTAGAAATACTTCTGAGGACAGGTTTAAGAAAGAGTTCCTATTGGAAAATAAGAATAGACTGTTACAAAGGGGGGGGGGTATAAAGAAACTAAGCTAGATAGTGCAGTTAAACAGGTACTTATGGGAAAAGTAAAGATAGGTATAGACAAGAAGTATGTTAATAAGAATTTAAAACCTAATTATGTAGGCAAAGATTTTTTTTTGTTTCAAAATACTCACTTTTTTCTCATATTATGAGGGGTCTTATACAGGAATTATGGCACATAGTGTGTTTGGATGAAACAGTGGGAAATCTGTTTCCTGGGCTGGTTAGGTTTTCATATCATAGATAATTGAATATGAAGGAATTATTAAATAAACCCTGTATAGTGTTGAAGAAGGTATGGTACAAACTTATGCCTGTGGTAAATGTAAAGTATGTAAGAACATCAGGAATATTTCTGGTACTTTTGTCAATGGGGAAGAAGTTTGAAAATAAGAGCAGGTTTACTTGCAATTCTAGCAGAATATTGTATATAATAGGCTGTGGATGCAAAAATATAAAATGGTACATAGAACAAACAAAAATAGCTGTAAAAATTAGGATATTAGAGCATCTGGGAGACATTCGGAATAGGAATTATAGGAGTCCAGTGACCCAATACTTTTGTAAGGTTCATAGTGGGGATGATAGCTCATTCCTTTTCATGTATTTGCCAGTCCCTATTGTATGAGAGGTGGAGAATTAAAACAAAAGTTAAATATATTGGGAAGTAAATTAATTTTGAATTGTGGCACCTTATATCCTAAGGGACTTAATTTAGAGGTTAATATTAATAGTTAACCAACTGTGATAGTTTAAAATGTTTAAATATTTATTTTTATAACAATTATTATGTGCATTCAAGCGTTTTATGTGAAGAACTTAGTCTAATATGTCACTGTGCACTTTAAACATTTAAATATAGAATGGAAGTAATTAAGTAATTAACAAGAGTTCACCTGGTATAAAAAGAGTGTGTGCATTATTTTATGTATCCTTGAAGGTGAAAGGCCGATGTACCAGATGGTGATTTGGTACTATTAAATACTTTAAATGCTTCCTGTTGTTTGTTGCTTTTTTAATTTCTTTAGGTTTGGAGTTTTGGAGTATTCCAGGAATACAGCCATCATGGGATTACACAGCTTTATTTCTGACCAAACATTGCTGATCTACACATTCTTGCTATTGATTTTAACAGTCTGTGACATCTAAACACACTATTATCTACTCGCACTACGGGCTACTTCACCCATTTACCTGCATTTCCTGCAGAGAGAAAAATTGTGAGCATTACGTGACGGCTACTGTAATATTTACTGCTACATACCACTGGATTCAAACTCCGGTCTGTCTGTGGCAAAATGTATTATTTACAGAGCATTTAACAGACTGAGCTACTGAATCACTGCTGACTACTGAATGACTGATTTTAGCCTAGTGCTCGCTTGGAACTATATTACAAATTGGCATTATTATTACAGTGATATACTAGACTGCACTGACAGTAGAACGCACATGCATGGAATACAAGCATAACACAGATAGTAAGTAAGCTTTATTGCAGTGTCAACAATGTTGGTGTACACATTTTATTGTTCATGGTTTTAAACATTTGTGAAGTCAACAAACAATATCAGCTCATGGAGTGGGCTACCTCACCCATATACCTTTATTACCTGAAGTCTGTGGAAGGCAGAAAATTATATGACCAATACTGGCCTAGAGACAACCATGAACAGTACAATGAGTTCAGCAATACAGTTTATAACCATTAGATTTGCATTCTACAGCTATTACAGTATTATACTTGACTTCAGCAACCTTTCCTTACACACTGAATATGTACAGCTCTAGTGCAGTAGTTATGACAATACAATCCTGATGTACATCATTTTCCTTGCTGTTATTGGCATTGCTTCTTGTTTTTAGTACCATTGTTATTATTCATTGATTGCAGTACAGCTCTAATTCCACATTTATTGCATGACAGACTTTATTGAATATACTTTCAGTTAATGCTTTGCTCTTTCTTGATTATTGTACCACAGTTAACATAATACATCCATACTCACCACACTCACTGTGCAACCTGGCCAAGTGCCCAGCATAGGACTCAACATTGCGAGCCCTCTCAGCTGCAGCTGTTGAGAGAGAAGCCCACAATTATGCCTACCAGTTTTGCAGGCATTCAGATTGCATTTTATTAAGACAGCAGAAAACATACTTATATACTTGTGGGGCATTCCCAGCCCTCTTGGACCCAGGTGTTCAAGGTGTCCCTCTTTCTTCTTTTTAGGTCATCATGGTGGTGATGACACTGCTCACCTGTGCAAGGGATACCAGTAACACTAGTGAGTTCTCTGGCTAACCAGTCCTAGGCCTTCACTTTACACTGTGAGCCCTGGAAACTGCCCTGCAACAGCCTATCATTATGGTCTTTCACAAGAAACCCAACCATGACCCTGGACTCCAGAGTGCCCCAAAGCTGCACCCAAAAGCATGCACCTTCACCAACACCACCAGCCATACCTTCAGTTGATCGAACTCCAATAGATTCTGCTAAACACCTGCATATTGGGCTTAATATAGGCTGTTTTCCCACCCTTACATGTCATTGGGCAACATTCAAAAAAGTGCTGCTTCGCATAGCAGTACACAAACCAGGTCAGCAGAGCTGAGCAGCAGGAAAACTCACAGAACCATAGTTTTAAAGAAGCTTAGCATCACGCAAACCAGCCACGCAGAACTGAGCAGCACACAAACACTGGCAGCCATTACCATGTTTATGCGGTTCTTAGCTGGTTTAAGCACAGTTGAGCAGAGCGCAATCGGGCCATATTTTAAAATTGTGTGCATAAAGTGTATATCAAAAATAAATACATGTTTTCAAACCATGGGCCTACTACACACAAACCCATAACTCTACCCATTTAGCTACATGGATATTAAAAAATCTGGTGTACCTTCACATATACCATTAAGCTACCTGTTAGCAGTGTTGAGCATAGTTCCTCGCAGCACAAACATGCTTAAACACACCTCTAAATAAATAATTACATCCAGTTTCTATTTTTGGATGTCTGGCAGGTGTTGGCTGTTTATGTATGAGCACCAGTCTGCTCAGCAGTGCTCTGCACTGCACCACACTGCGCCGTGCAAATGCCATGTTTAAAAAAAACTATAAATGTCATTATGCTTATTAATTACACCTGGATTCTATATTTAGATGTTTGGCAGGTGTCAGCTATGTATATGTGAGCACAGCTTGGTATTCCTGTGCTGCGCACTGCACTGCTCAAACATGCATTTACAAAAAATAAATAAAAAAAAATAAAACAAACACAGGAAATTATAGAACAGCATAACATTTACACATTCATAGGTTCATAAGTTCATAGGTTGGTACTAGGCTATCGGCCCTACGGCCTATACAAGTCTAGCCATAACATTTCCCTGGCTATTTCTTCCCACAGTATTTACTTCCCTGGACCCCTGTCTAGCAGGGTGACTGACGTGATCCCTGGGGTGAATTTCTTATCTCCCATCCAATCATCAAGGTTCCTTTTGAAGAGGGCCAAAGAGGCACTCTGCTTGACATGTATGAGCAGTCTATTCCAGAGTCTGGGGAGTCTCTGGGTCAGGAACCTATCCCTCCAGCATGTTTTGTTCATCTTGATGAAAAGGTTTAGATCCCTGGACCGTGTATCTCTGAAGGACTGGGATTGCTTTTAAGTCAAAATTCAACATTTGACATGCTGCACAACATTGCTACAGTGGCAGGAACCAATGCAGGGAGTCTCAAACTCATCTGCAGTCATGGTTAGCACTATACCTCTCCCTACACTGATTCAATAACTGTGTTTTTTGGCTCTCCCTCAGCAATGGGCCATCATTAATATGTACGGTGTACTACTGAGGGACAACTGTGACTGCAAACATGGATACATTCCGCGTAGGCTCTACACTGTGCCTACACAGATTTTATTAAATCCTGGGGTGTATCTTTATGTTGCTCTGTGATATATTGCACTTGTTTTGTTGGCAATAATTAAACATCCTACATTTGCTTCTCTAATGATATAGGTAGCATTCAAAACAAAAACATCTTTCTTCCTACACATACTGTCACTATAGATGCAGATAGCATTTTAAATAGGAATACAGCAACATAGTTGAACGTAGTTTTCCTTTCTATGACTCAGTGGTAAATATTGTAGGATTAATATCAATTTATTCATTCATTTATTCACTCACTCATTTTATTTTTCTTTGATTATCAATGTAATGAAATCCATGGTCAAGGGAGAGCTAGATCCTATTCCCATCATTCAAGGGATGCAAGAGAGAGAGAAACTAATGCTAGACAGGCAAGCAGCTCATTGAAAGATGCACAAATAGACATAATCATTCACATATGGTATGCACTCTTATGGACTTTTTACAGGACTACTAATTAACCTTCAGCATATCTTTGGGAGGTGGGAGGAAACCGGAACACTAATCAAAATCCATGTGGACAGAAGAAGGACATAAAGACATCGCAAATGTAAACTGTAATGTAGAACCAAATGCTGTGAGGCAGTAATACTGACTGCAGTGCCACAGAGCTGTCTGAGGTTACTGATTGCAGTGACACTGTGCTATCTGGGGTTACTGACTGCAGTGCCACCACACTGTCTGGGGTTACTGATTTCAATGCCACTGTACTATCTGGGATTACTGATTGCAGTGCCACTGTGCTAACTGGGGTAACTGATTGCAGTGCCACTGTTCTATCTGGCATTACTGATTGCAGTGCCACTGTGCTATCTGAGGTTACTGATTGCAGTGCCACTGTGCTATCTGGGGTTATTATTCAGCACTGGAAAATAATAGCAGAAGACTATAGATGGAAGACAAGAATAATTCACAGAAGTCCAACAGCTTAACTGATATTTGCAAAAGTATTGCCAAATATCTCACATATTAATTCTGCAGGTGCCTTCCCAAATGATGCAAAGGGCTGCTTTCCCAAATGATGCAGAGGGTTGAATGCCTAGCTGCACCCCAGATGACACACATTTGTCTAGCAGCACTAGCACTAAAAGGAATGGGGAAGGGAAGTTGGTATTGAGTGGCCATTGTCAGCTCATCCATCCTGGTGGAGGGAGTACTATGCTAATACTTAATGGAAGCACATAGTGTTGCACCTGTGGAGCATTAACTGCCACCTGGTGCACATCACTTAGCAATCTGGGGATGATTGTAAGTGTTGTTGTGTGTGTGTGGAGGGTATTTACACCTTGCTGAAGTCAGGTGTCACTGTAGATTTTAAGGGAGCTCGGAATAGTATATAGATGCAGAGGAAGATTGATCAGCAGAACCCATTAGTTAACTCATTACATAGAGCCTGACCATCATCCCTGGGGAAAAATATAGGCTGATTGTGCTTTCTAGATAGGGCCAAATGGGCTGTAAGGATTTTACCTATACAGGTATGCCTGCATCTTTCCTCCATGGATCATATATGACTGTGAACCATCAGATAATGTTCTGCAGATTAAGATGTGTATACAGTTAAACCCTTTGTTGATATTTTCTTCAGATAAAAATGAAATCTCACACTATCTCACTATAGTTGTGGAAATGCTGAAAACATCCATTAATATTGCATGAGAAGAACAAACAAACAAACAAAGAAGAACAGGAGCACACAAGAGCAGCGGCGGTTAATCAAGGTTAAACTATTTGGGCTACCTAAAGTCCATTCTTCAAATTTTCCCTTAAAACAGCCTTCCTTGAACTGTACTACTGATCTAACCAGCATATCATATAACTAAAAAGTTCATCTCTACATGATTCCCAAGTAGACTATTCTCTATCTGTAAAGCCTAGCACTTGCTCCTACAGTACTTTTCACCTTGATATAGCACTTTTATTATAGATAGTACCCCACCAGCCTAAAACCTTTTTGTCTATTCCTTCTAGCATGTCGAGGGATCAGTTGCTAGTGTCCTCTCCTGTTCAGCTGGTGAACCTGGGAATATTGAGGCAATGTTACAATTGCCTCATGTATACAGACAACCCTCTCCTTCTCCCACAAAACACAAATACATGCGAGAGATGCAACTATACAGCCAAACTGGAGGCTGAGCTCTCTCAACATAGGACTGGCAAGACCAGACAGGAGGAGAAGGTAACTACACACACCACATACCCAGTCTCACATAGTACTATCACAACTTCAAATCATACACATAAACACACAAAGACATACTCGGAGGTTCTGATCAAAAATCTACCAAAACAGCAGAGGCCACCAAAGCAGACACCCAAACAACTACCACCTCAGGAAAAAAAACACATGCAACACATAGACAACAGTCACAGCCCTTAAGGCCAAACACAATGCCAGACACAGTGACTCCATAGTCAGACACACTGATGTCCCGCTCACCAGACTGAGTAAGGAGAAGGTCACAGTAAGCTGCCTGTTGGAGCACTCAGGTCTCTCAACAGCAGGTACACTGAGATGTACCTCCTTGGACTACATGAAAAGAGTAGCCCAGGCAGGTATGACCCTGACCTTGAGGCAGCATCCTACTCACCAAGAATGATGCCACAATACAGAGATAAGATGATTAGCTTTAATAATTGGCTTAAACTCTGGTGTCATTCAAAGGGGATCCAATGTCTGTCTGCCTGGGATGACATGCTGGACAAGGATGGTTTGCTCAAATTCTAAACCTACCACCCTAGAACACAAAAAGGAAAAAACTAAGGGTAATGCTGCTCAATGCCAGAAGTCTCAATCTCAAGATGGCCCTTCTCAGTATAGAGAACATCGATGTCTGTGCTGTGACTGAAACCTGGTTCAAGGCTCCTGAGAGCACCCCAGCACTATCAGGTTTTACCTCATATCATGCTCGGACCCAAAACAGGTGCAATTAACCATAGGCAAGACTGCTCGGAGGGATAAATGTATCTCCAAACACCATCATACTAGGTGACTTCAACTACCCTAATATAGACTGGGATCACTAAAGGTTCCTGGAGTTCATAAACTCAAATGCCATGGAACAACTACCCTCAGGTATCATTGAAAACTCATCAGCTTAAATGTAAACCCCATACATCACAAGATGGGTGCAAAACTGGCTAAGTGACAGGTAACCAATCACAAGCTGGCAGTTATCAGGCTTCCAGAGATTGGTTGTTTTGTTTTCCAGAAAAGAAAATAATATCTAATTCCAAAGAAGCATTTTATAGGCTCTCCAGTATTCAGTTGTGGTGTCCTAGATGTTGCAAATTTTACAACTACGGTGGGAAGGGGAGGGGGTTCATTTTTATTTTATTTAGTTTTATTTAACATTTGTTTTACCAGGATAGTCCAACTGGACAGCTAGTGCCCATTTTGAGTGCAGTCCTCAGAAGAAAAGCTCCAAGAAGTTACAATTGAAGTACATAGGTTATTAAAGATTAACATTTAGTAGAATGCTGACATTTTAGGCAGGTGTGACAGTTGTTTGCAATAATAGTCATTGGTTAACAGTGGTAGAATGTTAACATGTAAAAGGCAGGAACAGTTAAGAAGCAAATAGTCATATACAATATAATCTTATAGCTCAGTCAGCAGTTCATCAAAACTTACAGTATCTGCAAGATATATGAACATAAGGTAGTAAAGTACGTACATATTTACAATATTTACAACATTATAAATCATACCTAGTTGTTTCAAAGATAGTGAGAGTAAGAAGGAAAAAGAGGTCTCAGTGGGTGTCCTCCTAACAAAGAGTGGTAATTCGGAGGGGGGGATCATTGCAGTTGCAAAGAGAGGTAGCATAAAGGTGGGATTTAAGGAGGTGTTTGAATGTGGTTGAGCGATTTTGTAGTCTGAGGTCAGGAGGGAGGGAGTTCCATTAGTTTCCGACCTCATGGGAGAAAAGGGCTTCTCCAGAGCTATTCTTACATGGATTGACTTCAATCAGTGCTTTGTTACTGGATCGTAGTTCCCTGTTGGAGTTGAAGAAGTTTACAATGCCAGCTAGTGTGAGGGTTCTCTCAGGGTGAAATAAAATATGATGAGCTATGCTGAGTTGGTGGTAGCTCAGTAAGTTTGGAAGTTCTAACCAGTATAGTTTATGTAGGGATTGGCAGTGGTGGGAGTGTGATTTAGCACTGGCTGGGAAGCTAGCTATCTTGTAGCAACTCTCTAGGTATTGCATTGCATACAAAGTTGGTGGAATAATAAGAAAGAGAGCTTAACTCATGTTTTAACAGTCTAAAGGAAAGGCCTTCCTGGTCTTATCTTCTAGTGCTTACCCGTATGAGCAGATGAGGTGAGACTAGAAAGAGTTTCCAATGTCAGATTTATGGTATGGTTTGGGAACTCAAGTGCCACAGAGTTTAAATGCACAGCAGAGACTAGGTGAACCAGGGAAGGTAGAAATGGTCACACAATACCAACAGTCATGGGACTACCAAAGATTAAAAGTTTTTCTTGTTTTGCTTACTTTAAACAAAAAGAAAAGCTACATCTCACATCCTAGTGGAAATTAGAAAAGTTTAATGCCACTACAGTCAAAAAATAGAAAACAAATATTTGCAGAGTGGGTAGGTAGAAAACATGAGCATAAAAGAAGTATTCATTTACTTTGTGAGACTGGTATATGTTTTGTTACCTCTTTGAAAAACGTGGTTTCATGTAAGTTGCTATATGGCAGGGTTTTTTAAATAAATAGAATATATCAGTGTGTCATCATTAATAAATTCTAATGTTTTATCATATGGGTGGTAGCAGTATGTTATGAGGTACATGGTGCATCTCTGTGGCACAGGATACTCTACACTTTATTTTGCATTAATCATATCTATTGAGTCTTAATAAGAAGGAAGCTGCTGCTAATGCAATTTAGATAATAAAACTAACTATGTGGAGCAAAATATCCATTAATTTTAAGTAGTATTTTGAGTTTCTTTTCTTATGTGATATGTTTTGGAAGTCATCTGCTACACACAATGTAAAATATTTTAATGTGTTTACTTCCTAGATTTAGATTCACAGAGTATCAGTTTCTTCATGCCATGATTTTTGCTATCCAAGAAATCAACAATAGCCATAGTCTTTTATCGAATATCACCCTTGGGTTTGGCATGTATGATTCTTGTGGTTCCATAACAAGGGCTTTTGAAGGTATGCTGTGGCTACTCACAGGACAGACACAGGCAGTTCCTAACTACCAATGCCCTTCCTCATCCTCACCTCTGGCAGCCATCATTGGTGACTCAACATCATGGTGTACCATCCCAGTGGCTAGAGCTTTGGGTTTGTACAGATATCCACAGGTATATAGTATTACATATTTCAAAGCAGTAGAAGATCAACATGTTAATGGTATGACACTATACACAGTAAATGATGCAATAAAGTAAAATATTTATCTACTTTAATTCCATTAAACTATGAGTAATTTTTTATGTAGCATGTTTTACAAATTCCTACCATTTTCAAAAAGCTTTATACTATTATTTGTTTCCATAGCTAATAAAACCTATGTACATTTAGAGTTCAGTCATGTACAGATAGACAGAATTGATGAATGAATATTTTGTCCAACTTAATTCCATACAAAAGTTCAAAATGTGGACTTAAATTACTTAACATCATGTATTAGCATGTAAAAAATACAGGTATGTATAACTGTTAGCATATATCTAGCAGCCACATTTTAAATGTTAAGTAATACAGATGAGTAACAACAAAAACTGTGTTACAAAATGCACAGGACTTAATATAATAGGAAAATGATGTTCTCAGATCTTCATAGTAAATGTACCTGCAATATGACTAGTCATGCATCCAGTCACTTTGCTGAAGAGTGTTTTTTTCTTAAATAATGTAAATACAAAGTGATCAGATAGATAAATTTACCAATTTGGTAATAAAATGCCATTTTCATGTATAAGGGAGCTTCAGATAATAGGACGAGAGCAATGTTAATTTAGTTCATATTTATAAACCAAAACTTAATCCAAACTCAGTCCTAACCCTGAGTTTCTCTGAATCCTAAGATGATTTTCAATATGTCAGTTCAAGAATGTGTCACAAAACATTGTGTCAGTTCAGCAATATCATGTTATATTTTGCCAAATTCTAATGCCTGTTGTCAAAGGAAAAAACAACTTCAAAAAGATCAATACACGGCAGGTTCAGGTTAAGGCACTTTAATTCTTGCAGCAAGGAGACGAAAACGTGCTAATACAGAGTTTGTCTAACTAGAAACAGGAAGTGAAGCCATTCTTATACATTTCTTACAAGACATTGTCTACTAAGCTGACGTAATAAATCACAAGTTCTTACAATATTATTTCATAGCAGCTGTTTGTCCATGATTTTCTGCTGACACTATCAAGTTTATGAAAAAACTTCCTAAGAAAAACAAGTTGGCCTTGGAGACCACCGGTTAGATACAACTTCTCACTATGTGATGTTACCATTCAAGGTACTATGACTAATTTGAGCACAAAGCAAGTACAGATTATAGTTCATTTCTTCAACCAGTCTTTGTTCAACTGTATCTATCTTTTTCTGCAGCTGTGCATGTTCTCATAACACGAACAGAGCTGATTGTTCAAGTTCAATAACGTTATAGAAAACAGTATTGTTCTATTCATTATTTTCCTGACCTAGCAGATAATCACCTGCTTCTCAGTAAATTTCCAAAAGGCATAAACATGAATTTTGCTGTGCTAGCAAATACTAGGTCAGAGAGCATCTTGCAGTTTCAGAAAGCATCTCGTAGTTTCATACAAAACTAAGCTGTACATAAAATAGAATGAAATGTGTTAACCCTTTTAGCTTCTAATAAGCACTAAACACATACATTAATACATATTTTTCTGACACCTGTTACATATAATCCTTATACCAAAATGTTACATGCAAAATAATGCTCATTATAGTTTAAACCAAAATGTAATGCTTCTTTATACTACGATGATTACATCAGGGTCCTCTGTACCAGCCCACTTACCTGGTAAACAAATGACAATCAAACCATAAAATCAATCAATCAATCAAGCAAGCAATTGATCTATCAATCAGTCAATTAATTAATCTATACCAACATCAGTATTCACATTACTACTAGCTCAAGCTCCATTTTTGAACATTAACCTTTAGTACATGACGTGTTAAAGTATTACAGCACAAAGGCCAACTGACTTTTCCTTTGGTGTACCAGTTGTACAAATGAAGTCTAACCTAAATATTCAGCTAAGGTCTTCTCCACCAAAATGTTGTAAACTAAGTAAGATACTGCAAGATACAAGATACTTGTTCAGAACTCATAGTAAGCACTAAATAAACTACAAATTACTACAGCACTCAACTTTCCTCACTTGTCTAGAGGAAAACAGTTTTTAGTACTTAATAAATAAGCACCTATCCAGACATGTCTATGGGTCAGCTCCTGCTGTTTTCTCCTGTCTACCTGATTAATCTGGGCATCTTGGGGCAAAGCAGCAATTGCCTTATGTACACAGACAACCCTCCTACCACCCAACACTACAACCTGTGAGAGATGCACTTATATAGCCAAACTGGAAGAAAAGTTCTCTTCACCCAAGACTGGACTAGACAGTCAAAAGGAGAAGGTAAACACTTGCACTGCAACACACTCATCACATAGTCCCTCAAAACCTACCCACCAAAACACACACATAGAAACACAAAACACACACCTACATTCAAGGAGGATCTCAATAAAAATTGGCCCAAGCAACAGACACCTCCAAAGCAGAAACGCAAGCAACCTCCACCCCCCCAACACAACCCAAATGACACATAGCTCACAAACTCAGTGTGCCACCCAACCACAGCCCATAAGGTATAACAACGTACACAACACTCTAGTCATAGATGACTATATAGTCAGGCACACTGATGTTCCACTCACCAGTTTAAACAAGGAGAAAGTTACTGTAAGCTGCATGTCGGGTGCCGGGATCTGCCACATAATGCATGCACTCAGGTCACTCCACAAAAAGTACAATTAGGACTCTGTCATTGTCCATGTTGGTGTGAATGACCTGAGACATACCGACATACCTCCCTGGACTACATGAAAAGAGACATGGAAGAGATCTCTAATCTTGTAGCCCAGGCAGGTATGACCCTAGCCCTGAGTAGCATCCTGCCATCACCCAGAATGACACCACAGTACAAGGATTAAATGATTGACTTCAACAATTGGCTAAGCTTCTGGTGTTATTCAAAGGGGATCCACTATCTGTCAGCCTGGGATGACATGATCGACAGACCATGATGCTTTGCAAGAGATGCTTTGCACCTGTCACCCTTGGGATTCTGGATACTGGCTAAGGCTCTTGCCACCCCTATAGTGCCTTTTTTAGGTAAGGTTCAAATGACAAATTCACCACTATAACAGGTACAAGCAAGCAAAATCTGAGGGTAATGCTACTCAATGCTAGAAGTCTAAACCTCAAAATGCACTCATTCGAGGCACTCCTTAAAATGGAGAACATTGACATCTGTGCAGTGACAGAAACCTGACTCAAGGCTCCAGAGAGCACCCCTGCATTACCAGGCTATAATTCATGCCACACTTTTCGACAACTAACCTGGACCAAAACATTAAAGGCGGAGACGTGTCCATATTCATTAAGGATATTCACACCTCCAGGTTAGTTGCTCAGCATAATGCATCTGAGATTATCCAAGTGCAACTAACTCTGGGCAAGACCGCAATCCAAATAGTAGCTTGCTACAGATCCCCCACCATGCCCCAGGATTCCCACTCCTCATTTCTTGATACACTGGAAAATATTAGGGTATGACCTAACACCCTTAAAAATGGGTGATTTCAACTACCCCACCATTAACTGGGAAAACTACTCATGTACCAACTCTTTTGCTCAACGTTTTCTGGAATTCATAAATTCCAATGCCTTGGATCAACTTATCCACACCCCCACTAGGGGCAGCAATATCCTAGACCTAGTCATTACCAACATGGGTGACCGGTGTTCCATACCAGAGGTCAATTCCTCGTTGGTCAGATCCGACCCTAGACATCCACATCCCGCCCCCACCTCCCATTAGGGAAACCCCCATAAAAAAGTTCTCCAAAGCCAACTTTACACTTCTTAAGACAGAAGTGGCAAACTTCACAACACCCATGCAGACAGATAATATAAGTACAACTACTGAATCCTAGACAAATGCACTTTATAAGCACTTACATGAGTGCATGGATCATGCTATCCCTAACAGAACCAAGATGCTATCCTCTAAAAAAGGAAGCCAATCTGGTGGTCCCCTGCCATAAACAAACTCTACAACAGAAGAAAGAAACTGCTGCAAAAAGAGTAAAATCCCATAATTGGAGGAACTCCCTGGTCAGCCTCAGTAAGAAGCTGAGATCCCTCATAAAATCCTACAAAGCTAGTTATGAAAACAAAATTGCCACTGTTTCTAAGACAACCACAAAGCATTCTATAGCCATGTCAAGAATCTCAATGGCAACACTCAGATCTGCTCTGAGTTATAGCACAATGGCACTAAATATATAGAACCAACTAATATTGCCAACATCCTGGCAGATAGGTTCAGTGCTAACTTTACCCCCCTCTCACCTCCTATACTGGAAGAATGCAAAGTTCCTGTAATCATGACTGCACAGGTAAAAACCACACTCTCCAAAGCCAAGAAAACAGCATTCATGGGACCTGACAACATCCCAGGCTGCTTTCTACATGAACTACAGAACGAATTGGCACCCCCCCTAAGTACCATGTTCAACCATAGCCTCACATCATGCTTTGTGCCCACTGAATGGCACACAGTGACAGTTATCCCACTCCATAAAGGGGGATCCACCATGAACCCCGGGAACTACCTCCCCATTAGCCTGACGAGCCTGGCCTGCAAGGCCTTGGAACGTATCATAATGGAACTTATAAACAAAGATATTGGTAATCGTCAAACTCTGGACACCACCCAATTCGGGTTTGTAAAAGGCAGATCATGTCTCCTAAACCTGACAGACTTCTTTGAAGCAGTCACCAAAGCCTAGATGAGGGTGGTTTACACAGCCTATCTAGATCTCACCAAGACTTTCGACACCATCCCCCACTCTGGAGTTATAGATGAACTCACTAAACTAGGTATAAATCCCTATGTCACAAGATGGGTTGGCAACTGGCTCACTGTCAGAACCCACACTGTGAAAGTAGCAGACTCCAAATCTGACTTCAGATCAGTGACAAGTGGAGTATCACAGGGTTCAGTCCTGGGTCCACTCATGTTTGGTATCTACTTCTCTGAAGTACAAGCTAACACAGAAGGTATTTGGCTAATGAAGTTTGCAGAGGACTGCAAACTAGAAGCCATAATTGAAACTCCTAATGATGTGGACATCCTACAAAAGGGCCTCACTGAGACAGATGCCTGGGGTCAAAGCCATGGCCTCAAGCTCAATGCCAAAAAAGTGCATTGACATCCGTTTTGGTAAAAACTCTGTACCCATGAACTACCACATAGGCGGTAGTCTACTTAACAGCAAAAGTGTGATAAGAGACCTTGGGACACAGGTGGACAGTAGTCTCTCCTTTAATAATCACATTGCCACAGTAGTCAGGAAATCCTTCTACGTGGCACACCTCATCACAAAAGGTTTCTCATCCAGGAAAAAAAAGAGGTCATTGTTCTCCTCTGCTCGTCACTCATTAGACCCATTATAGAGTACAGTGCCCCTTTTGGTATGTACCTCACAAGACATCTACAAAAACTGGAAAGGCCACAGAAATATCTCACAAAGAGGATTACCAGCCTCAAGCAGATGCCCTACACAGGCTGTCTCAAAAAACTCCAACTTTACTCCATTGCATATCGCCTACTCAAAGGTGATCTCTGGCTAACATACAAAGCTATGTCAAACACAGAGCTGTTGGACATGCTCCACTTAAAGAAATCCCAATCTCTCCAAGCTACATGCTGTAGGGACCTAAACCTTGTCACCACAATAAACAGAACATGCTGGAGGGACAGCTTCCTGTCCTAGAGACTTCCCATACTCTGGAACAACCTATCTATCTATATCAAACAAACTTCCTCATTAGCACTCTTCAAGAAAAATCTTGATGATCAGATGGGAAATAGGAAATTCACCCTGGGGATCACTTCTGTGGCTCTGCTCGACAGGGGCACAGGAAAATAATTTTCTTGGGTGGCGAAAGCCAGGGTACCTTTTTGGCTAGGCTTATATAGGCCCTAGGGCCAATAGCCTAGTACCTACCTATGAACCTATGAGAAGGGTCCCCTTACAATTTGTGTTACAGTGGTAGGGTTCCCTGCAGTTCTTACTGGACTGCTGTCCATCTGTGGAAGGATGAAGGACTCATGCAATAATAAGGGGGAAGCAGACCAGTGAAATTTACTAGGGTGCAGTATCAGTGTTTAATAATGTTATGCAGTTTCCTGTGACCACTTTAGAAAATAAAGAAATTAAGCCTGCATACAAGCGTAACTATTTTCCTTGTAAACATATTTTAGATCATAGTATGATGTTTAGTCCTCTCTTGTCAACTATAAGCTGCTGACAAAACTATATATCAAGAATGCTACACAATAAACACATGCTTAAAAGTGGTATAAAAAAAGATGAAAATGACCCTGACTTTCACTAGAATGTACACCAGCTTGCCTACATGAATGCTGATTTTCATTTAATATTTTACTTCCAGGAGTGAGGCAGAGTGTTGGATATACATGAAAGTATATTTTTCCCTTTTTGTTCTAAATTTAATTGTATGTATCCCCTGTTTCACATGACAAAAAAGTGAGTGGACTTCAAAAGCCTCTTTTGTAAGTTGCAACATTTAGTTGTTGTTTTATTTATTTCAGTTTGATAACCAGGGAAGTAAAGCAAAACAGAAAATTATACACGGACTAAGGAATACATAGAGTTGTAGATAGCATGGTAACAATTTGTATGGTATTTGCAATTATAAATTTGAGTGATGTTATTGTTTACAGTATGTAAAACTATGGCAGGCTTTCAGCCAGTGGTCATTTGTTAAAAGTATCTCTTTACAAGGAAAATGTGACGGTAACAGAAAATATTCTATCTGTAGATTCAACCCCCAAAAAAAAGTTATACAGCTATGTCCTACAGTGAAATCTGTCCCAGCTTCAAGAATCAGTATGTTGGGAGGATCTGCAGACCTGGCAATTGAAGCAGTTTCCAGTCCTGGGTCAAAGAAATTTGACTATGCCTATAACAAAAAACAAATACTGTCATAAGGATGCTAGTGTATTGTCTTGCAGAAAAAGAAAATCACTTTCAAGTAAATATTAAGTATAAAGAGAAGGACAGTTACAATATATAGTTACATGTCTATTTTTCTTCATGGGGTATTTAGACATGAACATCTCTACTAAATTTACATAATAGCCAGTGTATTTACATACTCTGCAAATGACATGCAAAGAGCATTCCTTGATAACAAATGTGCTTCATTTAGTTGATGATTACTCTGACATTAAATTTGACTATAAGTTTACTAAATGTGGCAGTATATACATACACTTGATACCATTACCCTAAAATTATTTAACAGCTCTAGAGGCTTGGTATTGTTCCTAATGTGTTTACATTTGTTTTTTAGTTCCCAAGTAGAATTCCAGATTGCAGCCACATTTTAAAGTTTTAAAATACACATACCTCTGGATTCTCCAGTAGCCCCTGGTGCATGGAAGCGACTGTGCCACTGATTGGTTTTTGAATTCTTCCCTCATTATTCCATCTTGGTTCTGCCCACTCCATTCATCCTTCATGGTTAACTCTACTCCCCTACTCTGCCCCCACCTCTACACATATAGCCATCAAACCCTCTCACTCCATAATCAACCTATCACAAGCAAACCCCTCCCTTGCACACTTACCCTTCTTCCCCTACCCTCCCTACTCTAGTAACCTCATCTCTACACTATTGTCATCCCACACCTCACTACAAATTATATTTACTTGTACTAACTCATCCCAATTATCAAACTCATCCCCATACTTTTCACATAATCTCTACACCCATTATGTTAACCAAACCCAAACTAACTTTAACCATGATATTTATCCCACTCTTCCTCTCCTGCCTTCTTTATCTTACCTGTCTCTCTCATAGCTCTCATCCCCCCTTTCATACAACCTCTACTTTCTTCAAATTTGGATTAATCCTCACTCCCTATATTTCTCTACACCTTTACAATTACAACGACTCTCACTTGTTTATCAGAAAACTTATCCCTAACACCTCTAATACAGTCCCCATCCCTTACACCCCTGACCATAATTGCTTCCCCACCCTCAACCCTAACTCCAAAGACTCTAAACACCATTCCTCCCTCCAACTTTGGCTGATCTCAATCCTCCTCTCTGGTGACATCCATCCCAACCACCTTCCTCCTCTCCCCACAAATCTTTCCTATTTGCTACAATAAATCCCCAAAGTGTATGCAATAAGTTAGCTAACCTTCATGCCTGGCTATCCCACAACCAACAAGACATTCTTTCTATCTCAGAAGCATGGCTAAAACCTCATATAAAAGACCCTGAAATTACTCCTCCTAGCTATAGAATTATAAGAAATAACAGAACCAAAAAAAGGTGATGGAGTAGCCCTACTTTGCTCATCTTCCCTGGTATCTCTCTATACAAAGCCTATACTCTAATTTGTAACAGCTGAACTATTCCTGGGCCTCCTACAGATAAACAACAACAGAAGCTTATGCATAGCTGCTGTATACACCCCCCCAGGTAACAATATCCCCATTCTTGAGGATATCCTCTCCTGGATCTCATCTAACATACAAAATGAGACTATACTCCTTGGTGATGTTAATATTAACTGGTCTTCAATAAACTCTCCCACAAACTCTCAGAATATAAACCTATATACATTCACCCAGCTAATCAACTCTACAACTATACCTGCTAAAGATATTACCTCTGGTAGCATTTAAGACATTACCTCTGGTAGTATTTTAGACTGAATACTAATTTCCCACCCCTATACTATCTCTGACAGTGGTACCTTACCTGAATCACTTAGTGACCATCTCCCTGATTTTGCACATTGTACACCATTTTCCCTTCATTTACATCACAATTGTATCTCAGTCCGATCCCTGAAAACGTCAATGCTCAAACCTTCTCTGACTCCTTAAAACACATGAATTAGAACCCTTTCAAACATTTTCTTCTGGACAATGATGTAACATACTTCAATACTGTATTTATGAACCTGCTCAATAGCTTTACTCCCCTTAGATCTAAAAGGGTCAAATCCAAAACTGCCCCATGGCTAACCAAAGACATTCTTTCCCTCATGCATCTCCCTGATAAATCATGGAAACTGTACCAAAAATATAAAACACCCAACTCCTTGGCAAAGTACAGACGACTCCATAATAGAGTAAAAAAAAAAAAATTGCCATAGATCGACAATTCTATTACTTGATATTACAAAACAATAATAAATCAAACCCCAAAACGTTCTGGAACAGTATCTCTGCTCTACTCCATCCTGGTAAAAAAGGCAACTCCTGCCCAGATCCTAATTATTCTGATATTTCCTTAGCTACACAATTTAACTCCTTCTTTATAGACTCAATAGCTAAGCTCACCACATCTTTCCCTAATAATATGTCAGGCAAGGCTCCATCTCCCTTCACAAACTCAACCCTCTCTAACTCTACCTCTGTTTAGCACACCCTTTCTCCATCAAGCCTATTACTATTACTACCACAAAAAAACTTCTACAAAAATTAAAACCATGCTCAAATGCCCCAGATGAGCTTCAATCTAACTTCATCAAACTAGCTGCTGATGGCATAGCTTTTCCCATCTCTATCCTAATAATCCGTTCCATCCAAGAACCTTACGTACCCCTCCTCTGAAAAAAAGCCTTCATCATTCCCCACTACAAGGGAGGCAACAATACTGAAATCTCTAATTTCCATCCAATAGTCATCCTATCTCCCATTCCTAAACTTCTCAAAAAATGTTTCCACCTACAGCTCCTGCCCTATCTATTAGACAATCAACTGCTGACCCCTACACAACATGGTTTTAGACCCGGACACAGCACCACCACAGCTCTCCTCTCTTTTCTTGAAACCATTAACCACACTCACTAGTCCAGCAACATTGTATCTACCCTTCTTCTAGATTTATCCAAAGCCTTTGATACTGTTTCACATAACCTTTTCCTGTTCAAGCTCTCTCATCTCAATCTTTCCTCCTCCATCAACTGGTTTTCCAGTTACCTAGCTAATAGTCAAATGGGAAAAATTACATTGCCTCCTTCCTTCATACTGTCTCCGGCAACCTGCAAGCCTCTAAACTAAACTTCATCAACGACTTTCATCACTGTATTCCAAATGCTAAACTGGTCCAATATGCTGACGATTCTACCATTATTTGTTCCACCAAATCCCTCCCTAAACTCATGAAACTAACTCAAGATGCTTTCTCTTACACCAAGTCTTAGATGCTCAACAATCACTTTGCTCTGAACCCTTCAAAATTCTAGATCATGATATTTACCCTTTCCAAATCCACCAAAATTGATAAGAACTCTTTCTCTATAACTAGCCAAAACTTGACCCCATTTGAAATAGTTCCCCATACAAAACTTCTAGGAGTCCTTATTGATGATCAATTAATGCTTGATATCCACCTAGAAACTAATGTTAGGAAAACACATCAAAAACTGGATATGTTATATCGCCACAGTTGTTATCTTACCCCCTCTACCAAGCACATCCTCTCTAATACCTATCTCATTCCCTCCCTCTTTTACAGTGCCCCACTCCTTACCAATTTTCAATCTTCTCTAAAGTTTAAACTCGCTTCCTGCTTCACTAAGATCTCTAAGTTTGCTAAGTTTGCTACCATATCCAAATCCTCCTCCCACCATTACAAGGCTCTCTACTCCTTGAATTGGTTGGGACTTCCAAACTATCTTTCTTACATTCAACTCTCTACTGCCCGTAAACTTATCTTCAAACCCTCAAATTGTCCCACACTCTCCTCCACCCTTAAAATGCATCAGCCCAACAGACTACTTAGGTCCAACAATCAGAACCACCTGGAAGTGTACAAATCTATACGTACTTCAGGGGCACTTCTATTATCTTTCTCCCTAGCATGAGTATGGAATTCCCTTCCTTCTCACATTCAAACTACATTCAAACTACCTACAACCTTTCCACTTTTAAGAACCTACTCCACTCACACCTCTCTTCTGTCTGGGAATGCTCCTGTTCTCATCCTACCTGACTCCCTCCACTGCATCCCTACTCTCCTTTATCCTGTGTGTCATCCAACACTTATCTCCACTATTTCTATCCACCTTTTTTTTCTCATTTTACTTCTCCCTATTTCATCTCACTTACTTAGGAACTTGCAAGGCATTCCTTCCTTAAGACTTTGCTCTTAATTTTTACCTAATTTTGTCTTATTAAACTAGACTCCTTAAATACTTTTTACTATGTCACATAATATTGTTATTTTTCATGTCCTATGACACAGCTCTCAAAATTTTATCTTATCCACTTTGTGGTTGCCTTGTTGTTTTCTTCTCAAACTATGTATAACTTACAATCTGCTGACTTTTATTTGAAATCTATGTATAATTGACAAACTGTTGCTTTTTATTGTAAAACTGTACTAGAAGCTTTTCTCCCCAGGCCTCCATTGAAAATGGGCTCATTTTTTGGCCCAATGGACTTTCCCAGTAAACAAACTGCAAATAAATAAATAAATAAAATTATTTCAGATAAATACAAGATCAGTGTTTCATATGTTTCATGGAAATGATAACTCCTGAAGCTTTAATAATCAGATACCATAGTTACTGCCCTGGGGATGTTTGGAGGAAAATTATATAATGCCACACCTGTCATCTTTGTTGCATTAAGCTGTCAGCCGCACCTTTAATGTTTTTCAGGTATTCTAACTTGTAGCATGCCATTTTCAAGGATAGCAAAATATATGGCTATGGAGAAGCAAAAAACACAACCTGTAATCTTAGATGTAATTCTTTTTTTAAGAAACACTAGTAGTATTTTTCATATTCTATATAGTGCAATTAAACAATTTAAATCTATTTGAATTGTGTGGGTATATTTTAAACAGTACATAATAAACTTCTTTATGTATTTAATGATGTATTTAATAAGTAACATTTTGCATAGCTTTTTAGTTGCATTCTCAGGAGAACATGGATTTCTGCCTGTTTCAGTAGTACAGCAGATAGAAAATGCATAATGACACTGCAGATGGTTTAGATTACAATACTAGCTACAATGTTTATTATTTCTTAGTTGTGTTTTAAGTTTCATGGTATGCAAATAGTATTTATATTTGTATGTAATGTACAACTGTATGTAAGATAGCTGATTTCATAACAAGGATGGTATTTCAAAGGTCCAGATGTTAAATGCATCTAAAATACTTAATTTTATGCTGAATCATTGACTAACACCATTAAAAGCCTATACCTAATATAGAAGTTTCCTATCCCTAAGCATCGTTAGTCTAAGTTCAATGATTGCGTAATGTACTACAGACTTCTTAAGTAACCATGCACAAAGGTAATATTAACTTAAATCAAGAGTGAAAAAAAGTGTTAAAAATACTGTTTCACAAGGTTTTGTGTTTGAAATACATGCTTCTCAGTTTCTTTAAAAATGGGAATGCTGAGGATCTATGTGAAAAAATGTGTCCAGTTTTGAACATTTTGAGTAGGTTGTTGTTCTAATGGTTGCAATAAAAAATTAAGAATGAAAAACATGTTTGCCCAGGTCCTAAACCCTATCCTGAAGTGGAAAAACATTACTTTCATGTATGAATCATACATCCTTACTTTATAATGATGTCATGTACCCTAGGGTAAAAGTGCATATCCCTTTCTCGGCAGTGTCACTATGTAAGTGTATAGGTCAAATTCTGATTGCCTACATATTGTCTCTGATCATTTGAAACATACGTTTTTGCTTTCCAGCCACAAAAATGCAAACCTAGAAAAGTAGAACTATTTACAAATTATGCTGAAACAGCAGCAGGGACAGCATAAAAGTGGTGAGCATAGAATGATAAAGGAGTCTGTAAAGTTAGAGGAATGGTTTATATGTAGAAGCTTAAAGCCAATATAGAAAACTTCACATTAATACAATTAGATAAACAAGGAAAGGCTACATAATGGCATGAAAGAATCTAACAGAAATAAAAAATGCATGCAATCAGTGGGACAAGGCTTTCAAGAAAGATGGGGAAATGGATGCTGGGATGAATATGGTGAGTTGCTATCAGCAAGAATAAAATAAGCTGCTTTTCCTTTACACAAAATATTGAAGTGAATTCTGGGATAATGTGTACATCTCTACAGAAGTGAAGGTTACACATAAGGGAATAACAAAACCGGTGCAGGGTTAATAAGGCATGACATACAGAGACTGATATAGCCTGATGTGTGTGATGAAAGCATACAAATATATGTAGCCCTGAAGAATCAAAAATGTGTTAAATGAGAATCATTCTTAAAGGAAATAGTATAAGCTAAGAAATACTAATAAAATAAAATGACTTATATGCTTCTAAAAAGCTCACAAAACCCAAGAGGAAAGCATTTTTCAACGGAAGAAGAGATACTCACAAGAATAATGCAGTGGAAATATGAAGGAACAATACAAACAGACTGCAAGGATGTGTTTCTTCAGACAGAGATGTAAATTTAGGGAACTGTCTCATTTGCAATACTGCTTCAGAATCTTTAATGGATGTTTTAGTGGTGTAAATCAAGAACTCACAAGCAGACAAGCAATTCTTATGGGATATAAGAAGAAATAATTCTGTTGCTTATCAATGTATTCTTGATTATTTATATGAAGTATAACAGATAAAGGAGGTGTACCCAGTAAAAATAATTTTGACATACTTCATGATTCCTTAGTTTGCTACCTTACATTAACTTGATATCTGCTAATTACTTCAGCTACTGTTCTTTGTACACCACCACCCTTTCAACAACAGTGATAGGTCATTCTTTATTCCTGAGCTGTGTTATTGCTGTACCAGGCTCCAAAATGTCCTGCTGCTTCCCTCTACATTCCCCAATAAAGGAATACTATTCTGTTTACTAAACTGTCCGAACATCCCACTTCCCAAAAGCTACTTCTCTGGGGACACCTGGCATTGTTGTGATTTTTTCAACCTTTTTTCAGTAGATCAGTTTTTAAATAGTGTAGTTATTGTAAATCTAGAAAAGTATAATCTGTCCACGTTACACTTCACAGTCTACAATACAAAAAGCACAGACGTCTTAGTCTAAAAATAATCAGTTTTTCCCTCTGAATTTCTGAAAAGTCAGCAAAAAGTCACAAGACAGGAAATGCTCAAACCACATATCAAATGTGTGACCTCGTTAGAGTAAGCAAAAAAGAGTGTCTTTAAATACCATCTACACACTTCTGGTCAGAGTTTGATATTTATATGTTTTATTTCAGTGACTGACTTGCAGGACAAAGGTCATGGAATGAAAGATATCAGGACTTGGAAAAAATATAAAAAATAAAAGGTTATCACTTTGCACCACCTTCATTATTTAATAATAGTGTAAAATAATGTAATGCAAATTGTAGCAAAGGTGAGAAAACAGTTTTCTAGCCTTATTTTATGCACAAAAATTTTCATTCAGAATATCTGACTAAAACACTAATACAATCACTTACAATGCACAAATGAAACATCAGCAAATAAAAAAAATAATATACAAATAACTGATCTTCAGATTCAAGCAATTGTATAAAATCATGCCATGGGATTCATTAACAACCATGTTGGTTCATTAATATTTGCATCCATAGAAAGGTGCTCACAAGCATGAACACACAACATAAACACAATGGATCTCATATAGGCGATGTCCAGGTATGAACACACTGTAGCCCAAACATATTAAGGGCAAGTGCAGTGAAGCAATAGAGAATGAGAAGTTAACTTGGGCAATTATTGCACAAAATGTGTTATAATGATTTAGTAATGCTGGAGAGGGGAAATGTTTAAAATTTACTCATATAC
Source organism: Protopterus annectens (assembly GCF_019279795.1). Lineage (NCBI taxonomy): Eukaryota > Metazoa > Chordata > Ceratodontiformes > Protopteridae > Protopterus > Protopterus annectens. The sequence continues at coordinate 207,004,310 of NC_056741.1, forward strand.
CACAAGCAACTATGACAAAAGGTATAAGAAGTATTTCTGACATAAAACCTGTGGTGCTGATGTAATTAACAATTGAATTTCAGTTCCAGACTGCGGTGGTGGTGCTGCGGTAGCGTTGTCACCTCACAGTAAGACGTTGTCCTGTTCGATTCTCAGTTAAAGCATCTTCTGTGTGTAGACATGCGTGAATGAGCATACCTTCATTGAAGGCTGTGCGTCAGGGCTGGCAACTCGGTAAGTAAAAATCTACTGCCTATATTTAGCGGACCAGAGTTCCGCTGTGGCGACCCCTAACTGGGAAAAGCCGAAAGATACAACAATGTGAATTTCAGTTCCACAGTTAAATACATAAATAATACTGGACATGCTGATAGATGCTGTGATAGGGACATGAAATTGTAGTCTAAGAAAAGGGAGTGAAAATATGTGATATGCATTTTAATTAAATACTGGCTTGAGATAATAGATAGCAAGGGCAGAAGATACATTATGGGATGAATGCATAGAATGCAGTTATTGCATATAGGGATCATGTATGCAAGCTAACAGCACCACAGTATTATCCACGTATACACAAGACAAAATGACCTTACAGCTGCAATGCAAGACAGCTCATAAATGGACATGTTTATACAAAGAATGACAGTGTCAGCAGTAAGAAAGGAGTTTATCACTTACAAGCATAAAATAGACAAGCAGGGGCTGTATGGTTATATAAATGCTACATGTCAATCTAATAGCAAACAACATACAAAAGTGACCAATGTCAAAACAGAACAGATGACATAGCAGGGGTCCAGTTTTACCATTGCTGATTTACCAACATGTCTGGCATAGTAATACTGGGCATGTTCACATGCAATTACATGGCACAGTAACATAAAAACAATTCAACAGCAGCAACGCAATAGAAAGTGTTGTAACAGAGAACCAATTGCAGTTTCTGATGATCCTACAGCAGGATGTAAAATAAGAAACGTTTTTCAAATCACACATCAGCCATTAAGCTGCATGTTGTGATGGAAAGAATTGCATTATTAGACATGTGTGGAGAAAAATACATAACACTAAGTATAATTATTTTGTGAATAGGTAATGCATTTGGGCAAGGAATGACCTAAAAAAACATTTGCATCATGTCATTTTTGAACACATGCCTGAACAGATATCAGAGAGCTGCATCACAATCATGGGTGCCACAGGCTCACACATATCGATCACATAAGGACGAACACACCAGAATGGTGTGTAGCACTATCATATCATATGTTGTACTGATAATCTACCTGGTATGAAAGTGCATACAAAATCTGCCCCGTTGAGTGTGTAAGCCACTGCTGTCTGACAGACAGATGTTGCTAGATTCAAACCCCTGCCTATTATGCAAGGTTCTCTGCAGACCTTGTATTGACAGCAAGTGCCAAACATCAGATAGCAATGTAGACTGTCACAAATCACTGAACTGAATGTGTGCCTTAACAAAGGAGGCAAGAATATAATATGAACAATCTGATTTACAGTAGAGAGTTGATTATCCAATCTAATTGGGACCTAGGGTAGTTTGGATAATCAAACTGTATGGATAATCAAACATACATTGAACCAGATAAAAATCATATATATGTAAAGAATATAAAAAAATATATATGTCATCATCCAAAGCACTCTTATAAGTTACTCTAGAGGTTCCTAAATGGAATTCAAAGAAATATTGTGAGGAGGGCTATTGGGCCATAGATTGCACGATCAAATTCCCACAGGATCTTGTCATGAAAAAGTCCACAAATCAACTATTAAACAAGATTGACCCATTAATTTACTAGATTTCTAAATGAGACCAATCCTAGATTCTCGGTCTGATCTCAAATTTGAATGACGAACTCATGAATCGTATTGCATGTGTAAACCCATAATAGACTTCCAGATAGAATTAGCCAATCAGAGTTCCAGATTTATAAAGAGAACCAATCCTAGGTGATCAATCTGATAGCATACGGCACTTCTATATCACACTTCACATTATTAAGTTGATAGTTATTTACGGCATGTATTACCTTTTCTTAAATGAAATAAATAAGTATCACCAGTATAACATACAATCATCCAAGGCGCCCATAAATAGACTACCAAAAAAGATTAACTTTCTGAATTATAAAAATAGCCAATCCTGAATCCTTGGTTTAACTTCAGGTTGCATGGGAAATTGGTGCATCAAATAACATGAAAAAATCCATAATAAACTGCTAGATAGAATAAATAAGCAAAATTCCAAGTTTAAGAAGGTCAATTCTAAATTATCAATCTCATAGAATACGGTGCTTCAATATCATGCTCCACATTATTGGATTAATAATTAGATGCGGCATATATTACCTTATCCTAGATAAAGTGAATTTACAGTTTGATATGAATGGTTCAGGGAATTTGAATAGTACTTCTGAGGATGTGGATAATTCCAATTTTGATGCAATCATTAAAGATGTTGAAGCAGTAGCTTTCAAATTGAAAAGACTAACATGGCAAAGATTTCATTTAGAAGCATGTCTCCATCATCGAGTCATACCTAGGGGGATGCGAGTCAAATGCATGTCCAGTTATGGAAACCAACATCTTGCCTTACTAGCAAGCTGGCAAGCCATAAATCTAGAAACCAGTTTTTGCTATATAAAGCTTCTCCTAGAATATTTTAAACCTGAAAAAGATAAAATTGCCCAATTGAAAGCCGACTTCACACTTCTAAAGACTAGTGTGGTCTCCTTTAAGGCCCCCGAGCCGGCGGAAAACATTACTCAAGCCGCTGAATCACTTACAAATGCCTTCTACCAGCACCTACAGGACTACATAGATCAGGCAATCCCAAACAAAACAAAGACTCTTTGTACCAAAGGCAAGCGTCCAGTCTGGTGGACCCCAGCCATAAACAAGCTCTACAACAAAAGGAGGAAGCTACTACAAGATAGAGCAAAATCCTTAAAAGGTAAGACACCTTTGATCATTATAAGTAAAAAACTAAGAGCTCTCATAAAATCATCCAAGGCAAATTTTGAGAGAAAAATCGCTAAGGACTCAAAAGACAATCATAAGGTCTTCTTTAGCTATGTTAGAAACCTGGGAGGAAACTCCCAGATATGCTCGGAATTAGTTCAAAATGATGTGAAAATTACTGAACCTACAGACATTGCCAACATACTGGCTGACAGGTTCAGTGCAAACTTCTCCCCAAAAGGAGAGATATCTATACCAGAGGATTGTAGCCCCCCAAACATCTCTAACGCCCAGGTGAGAACTGCTCTCTCCAAGGTGAAAAACACAGCATCCATGGGACCGGACGGTGTCCCCGGCTGTGTGCTCCACGAACTCAATGAGGAATTAAACCCGCAGTTAGGACAGCTGTTTAATCTTAGCCTCACCTCAGGATACGTACCCAAGGAGTGGTGCACGGCAACTGTAGTCCCACTTCACAAAGGCGGTGCCTCCACCGACCCTGGAAATTACCATCCCATCAGCTTGACAAGCCTGATCTGCAAAGCTATGGAGAGGATCATAATGGAACTCATAAATAAAGACATGGGGAACTTGCAGACATTGGATCCAGCCCAGTTTGGCTTTGTCAAAGGCAGATCATGCCTTTTAAACTTGGTTGACTTTTTCAAAACAGTCACCAAGGCCATTGATGAGGGAAAGGCAGTCCATACAGCCTACCTCGACCTGGCAAAGGCTTTCAACACAATACCCCACTCAGGTATCATTGAAAAACTCATCAGCTTAAATATAAACTCATACATCACAAGATGGGTTGCAAACTGGCTAAGCGACAGAACCCACAGGGTCAGAGTTGCTGGCGCCATGTCAGACTCAAAGCCTGTCACAAGTGGTGTCCCACAGGGCTCAGTCCTGGGCCCACTCTTGTTCGGCATCTACTTTTCTGAAGTACAAGCAAACACAGGAGGGTTATGGCTGACAAAGTTTGCAGATGACTGCAAACTGGGCGCCATAGTCGAGAACACATCTGACACAGATATCCTTCAGAAGGGTCTCACAGAAACGGATAACTGGTGCCAGAGCCATGGCCTAAAGTTAAACGCCAAGAAATGCATAGTCATACCCTTCGGGAAAAACAAGGTTACCCCTAGCTACCATACAGGTGGCAATCCACTGAGCACAGAAGAGGTTATCAGGGATCTGGGGACCCAGGTTGACAGTAACCTTTCGTTTGACACTCATGTTGCTAAAGTAGTTAGGAAGACCTTCTACATTGCCCACCTGATCATGAAGGGATTCACATCTAGATCAAGGGAGGTCATCATCCCCCTGTACTCATCACTCATCAGACCAATGATTGAGTACAATGCCCCATTCGGAATGTATCTGACCCGACACCTGCAGCAGCTGGAAAGGCCCCAAAAGTTCCTCACCAAAAGGATAAAGGGTCTCAAAAATATGTCTTATGCTGCCCGACTGAAAGAACTCCAGCTCTATTCAGTCGCTTACCGCTTGTTCAGAGGTGACCTGTGCCTGACATACAAGGCCATGTCAAACCCAGATTTGATGAACATGCTTCACCTCAAAAAATCTAGATCCATCAGAACTACAAGGGCGGGAGACTTAAACCTTGACACGGTTATTAATAGGATGTGCTGGAGGGACAGATTCATCACCCAGAGACTCCCTATGCTGTGGAACAAAATCCCTGTACATGTGAGGCAGAGCACCTCGCTGGCCTTGTTCAAGAGAAATCTTGACCAATGGATGGGAGATCGCAGATATACCCCAGGGATTACCTCAGTGTCACTGCTTGGCAGAGGCACAGCAAAATAATGGGCATAGTTTCCTTCAAACTAAAGGGATGGTGAAAGCCACAAAACTCTGGGCTAGGCTTATAAATGCCCTTGGGCAGATAGCCTAGTATGAACCTATGAACCTATGAACCTATGAACCTATGATCAAACAGAAACAATCAGAGTTGGAGAAAGTAAACCTTACCCCTTATCAGATCAGTAAATTAGAAACTTTGCAATTCAATATTAATATCTATGAGTCCAAGATAAAAGAGCAGAAAATCAAGAAACTGAATAGGGATGTCATGGATTTCAAGCAAGGAAGAATTTTTAAATGGCCTAGAGAGGAGCATATAGGGGAACTGAGATTTCAAACTTCATCTTATAAAAGCACAAATTCTATTAGAACTAGTGTGAATCCTATTACACCAATGTGCATTGGTAATGAGAACCAATCAATCAACCAAGTATCAGGGGAACAACATAGTAATGTCCAGGATGGCAATCGAGAGAATGTACCAGGGACTACTGCCTCGGGGGCCATACCTAAGAAAAATGGTATGCATCTCCCGCCATCTGCTACCTTGCCGATTTTTTTTGAAACAGCATCAATACAAAAACCAAAGGTCGCAGAGTCAGGATCGAAAAAGGAAGAAAACATTCATGGAGAAGGATCATTGGTAGTTAACATTTCTACACATATTCTAACACCTGCTGAGCAATCCATCTTAGAAAAGGGCCTGACTTTCATTCCTGCTTTTACATCAAGATTAGATGAGTTTGTTATTGATCTTAAATGTTTTGGATGGAACGTGACTTTAAAGACCATTTTTGGGAATAAACAGGAGCAGCATACCATATTAAAGAAACTAAGTACTTTTGTACCAGTTAGTCATCCGGCAGTTGAATTATTTACCAGACTCTGTACCAATGAAGTCGAAAAACTCAGAATGGAAACTCATACCAAGCATTATAGGAATATAACATCTATTGAGAAGGAAGCAATATGCTCTTTACAACATAATAAGAATATCACCTTGAAACCAGCTGATAAAGGCAGAGCCATAGTGGTTATGGACATAGTATGGTACCAAAATAGGATGGAGGATATGTTGAAGGATTCCAAGACATATATTGAGGTCACATCTAATAAGATAACTCATGCTGTGAATAAAGTTGCTTCTTACTTGAATGACATGGTTCTACAAAGGCAAATTGACATGGAACTATACAGCTTTTTGGATGTTTCTAAACCTACACTTCCATGTATAAATGGTCTTCTTCAGATACATAAAGATTTTTTGAATCCACCTTTATGTCCCATCATCTCTGGCCAAGGATGGGTCACTGAGAACATGTCTCTATGTGGAGAAAGAACTGAGAGAACTTTTAAGCTCTTTTGAAACCGTATTAAAAGACACCAATGATTTTTTAAATAAATTAAACACAGTCATGGAAAGTACAATGACTAATTGTGACCTCTTGTTAACCACTTTAGCTGTTAATAGTCTCTTTACCACAATCCCAAATGATATTGGAATAGAATCAGTAAGGAAGATATTATCATCTAAGAAGACACCAATGGAAATTCAGACCATTTGTGATCTGCTCGAATTAATTTTGGAGAACAATTACTTTATATATGGTGAGAACAATTATCTACAGAAAAGGGGGTAGCCATGGGCACCCCCTGTGCTAATAGTTATTCAAATTTAGTTCTAGTAGAATGGGAACGACTACATGTCCTACACACTAATAATCCATGGTATAGTAACATCTTATATTATGGACGTTTCATTGATGACCTTTTTATTTTATGGAAAGGTGATGTTGAGCAATTCCAACAATTTCATAAATATCTTGATACCACCACTTCATATTTGACATTTACAGCAAACTATTCTAGACATGTGGTGCGCTTCTTGGATGTCAACTTTAAACTTATCGAGACAGGAAACCTGGATTTCGAAATATACAGGAAATGTATGTGGAGAAACCACTATTTGTTGAAGTGCAGTATGCATCCAAGGCATATTGCAAAAAACATTATGACTAATGAACTCACCAGGATCCATCTACATACTCTGCAAATGACATGCAAAGAGCATTCCTTGATAACAAATGTGCTTCATTTAGTTGATGATTACTCTGACATTAAATTTGACTATAAGTTTACTAAATGTGGCAGTATATACATACACTTGATACCATTACCCTAAAATTATTTAGCAGCTCTAGAGGCTTGGTATAGTTCCTAAAGTGTTTACATTTGTTTTTTAGTTCCCAAGTAGAATTCCAGATTGCAGCCACATTTTAAAGTTTTAAAATACACATACCTCTGGATTCTCCAGTAGCCCCTGGTGCATGGAAGCGACTGTGCCACTGATTGGTTTTTGAATTCTTCCCTCATTATTCCATCTTGGTTCTGCCCACTCCATTCATCCTTCATGGTTAACTCTACTCCCCTACTCTGCCCCCATTTCCCACCCACCCCTACCACCTCTACACATATAGCCATCAAACCCTCTCACTCCATAATCATCCTATCACAAGCAAACCCCTCCCTTGCACACTTACCCTTCTTCCCCTACCCTCCCTACTCTAGTAACCTCATCTCTACACTATTTTCATCCCACATCTCACTACAAATTATATTTACTTGTACTAACTCATCCCAATTATCAAACTCACCCCCATACTTTTCACATAATCTCTACACCCATTATGCTAACCAAAGCCAAACTAACTTTAACCTTGATATTTATCCCACTCTTCCTCTCCTGCCTTCTCTATCTTACCAGTCTCTCTCATAGCTCTCATCCCCCTTTCATACAACCTCTACTTTCTTCAAATTTGGATTAATCCTCACTCCCTATATTTCTCCACACCTTTACAATTACAATGACTCTCACTTGTTTATCAGAAAACTTATCCCTAACACCTCTAATACAGTCCCCATCCCTTACACCCTGACCATAATTGCTTCCCCACCCTCAACCCTAACTCCAAAGACTCTAAACACCATTCCTCCCTCCAACTTTGGCTGATCTCAATCCTCCTCTCTGGTGACATCCATCCCAACCATCTTCCTCCTCTCCCCACAAATCTTTCCTATTTGCTACAATAAATCCCCAAAGTGTATGCAATAAGTTAGCTAACCTTCATGCCTGACGATCCCACAACCAACAAGACATTCTTTCTATCTCAGAAGCATGGATAAAACCTCATATAAAAGACCCTGAAATTCTCCTCCTAGCTATAGAATTATAAGAAATGACAGAACCAAAAAAAAGGTGGTGGAGTAGCCCTACTTTGCTCATCTTCCCTGGTATCTCTCTATATACAAAGCCTATACTCTAATTTGTAACAGCTGAACTATTCCTGGGCCTCCTACAGATAAACAACAACAGAAGCTTATGCATAGCTGCTGTATATACCCCTCATGTAACAATATCCCCATTCTTGAGGGTATCCTCTCCTGGATCTCATCTAACATACAAAATGAGACTATACTCCTTGGTGATGTTAATATTAACTGGTCTTCAATAAACTCTCCCCCAAACTCTCAGAATATAAACCTATATAAATTCACCCAGCTAATCAACTCTACAACTAGACCTGCTAAAGATATTACCTCTGGTAGCATTTAAGACATTACCTCTGGTAGTATTTTAGACTGAATACTAATTTCTCCCCCTATACTATCTCTGACAGTGGTACCTTACCTGAATCACTTAGTGACCATCTCCCTGATTTTGCACATTGTACACCATTTTCCCTTCATTTACATCACAATTGTATCTCAGTCCGATCCCTGAAAACTTCAATGCTCAAACCTTCTCTGACTCCTTAAAACACATGAATTAGAACCCTTTCAAAAATTTTCTTCTGGACAATGATGTAACATACTTCAATACTGTATTTATGAACCTGCTCAATAGCTTTATTCCCCTTAGATCTGAAAGGGTCAAATCCAAAACTTCCCCATGGCTAACCAAAGAGATTATCTCCCTCATGCATCTCCCTGATAAATCATGGAAACTGTACCAAAAATATAAAACTCCCAACTCCTTGGCAAAGTGCAGACAACTCCATAATAGAGTAAAAAAAAAAACAAATTGCCATAGATCGAAAATTCTATTACTTGATATTACAAAACAATAATAAATCAAACCCCAAAACGTTCTGGAGCAGTATCTCTGCTCTACTCCATCCTGGTAAAAAGGCAACCCCTGCCCAGATCCTAATTATTCTGATATTTCCTTAGCTACATAATTTAACTCCTTCCTTATAGACTCAATAGCTAAGCTCACCACATCTTTCCCTAATAATATGTCAGGCAAGGCTCCATCTCCCTTCACAAACTCAACCCTCTCTAACTCTACCTCTGTTCAGCACACCCTTTCTCTATCAAGCCTATTCCTATTACTACCACAAAAAAACTTCTACAAAAATTAAAACCATGCTCAAATGCCCCAGATGAGCTTTCATCTAACTTCGTCAAGCTAGCTGCTGATGGCATAGCTTTTCCCATCTCTATCCTAATAATCCGTTCCATCCAAGAACCTTACGTACCCCTCCTCTGAAAAAAAGCCTTCATCATTCCCCACTACAAGGGAGGCAACAATACTGAAATCTCTAATTTCCATCCAATAGTCATCCTATCTCCCATTCCTAAACTTCTCAAAAAATGTTTCCACCTACAGCTCCTGCCCTATCTATTAGACAATCAACTGCTGACCCCTACACAACATGGTTTTAGACCCGGACACAGCACCACCACAGCTCTCCTCTCCTTTCTTGAAACCATTAACCACACTCACTAGTCCAGCAACATTGTATCTACCCTTCTTCTAGATTTATCCAAATCCTTTGATACTGTTTCACATAACCTTTTCCTGTTCAAGCTCTCTCATCTCAATCTTTCCTCCTCCTCCATCAACTGGTTTTCCAGTTACCTAGCTAATAGTCAAATGGGAAAATTACATTGCCTCCTTCCTTCATACTGTCTCAGGCAACCTGCAAGCCTCTAAACTAAACTTCATCAACGACTTTCATCACTGTATTCCAAATGCTAAACTGGTCCAATACGCTGACGATTCTACCATTATTTGTTCCACCAAATCCCTCCCTAAACTCATGAAACTAACTCAAGATGCTTTCTCTTACACCAAGTCTTAGATGCTCAACAATCACTTTGCTCTGAACCCTTCAGAATTCTAGATCATGATATTTACCCTTTCCAAATCCACCAAAATTGATAAGAACTCTTTCTCTATAACTAGCCAAAACTTGACCCCAATTGAAATAGTTCCCCACACAAAACTTCTAGGAGTCCTTATTGATGATCAATTAATGTTTGATATCCACCTAAAAACTAATGTTAGGAAAACACATCAAAAACTGGATATGTTATATTGCCACAGTTGTTATCTTACCCCCTCTACCAATCACATCCTGTCTAATACCTATCTCATTCCCTCCCTCTTTTACAGTGCCCCACTCCTTACCAATTTTCAATCTTCTCTAAAGTTTAAACTCGCTTCCTGCTTCACTAAGATCTCTAAGTTTGCTACCATATCCAAATCCTCCTCCCACCATTACAAGGCTCTCTATTCCTTGAATTGGTTGGGACTTCCAAACTATCTTTCTTACATTCGACTCTCTACTGCCCGTAAATTCATCTTCAAACCCTCAAATTGTCCCATACTCTCCTCCACCCTTAAAATGCATCAGCCCAACAGACTACTTAGGTCCAACAATCAGATCCTCCTGGAAGTGTACAAATCTATACGTACTTCAGGGACACTTCTATTATCTTTCTCCCTAGCATGAGTATGGAATTCCCTTCCTTCTCACATTCAAACTACCTACAACCTTTCCACTTTTAAGAACCTACTCCACTCACACTTCTCTTCTCTCTGGGAATGTTCCTGTTCTCATCCTACCTGACTCCCTCCACTGCATCCCTACTCTCCTTTATCCTGTGTGTCATCCAACACTTATCTCCACTATTTCCATCCACCTTTTTTTTTCTCATTTTACTTCTCCCTATTTCATCTCACTTACTTAGGAACTTGCAAGGCATTCCTTCCTTAAGACTTTGCTCTTAAATTTTACCTAATTTTGTCTTATTAAACTAGACTCCTTAAATACTTTTTACTATGTCACATACTATTGTTATTTTTCATGTCCTATGACACAGCTCTCAAAATTTTATCTTATCCACTTTGTGGTTGCCTTGTTGTTTTCTTCTCAAACTATGTATAACTTACAATCTGCTGACTTTTATTTGAAATCTATGTATAATTGACAAACTGTTGCTTTTTATTGTAAAACTGTACTAGAAGCTTTTCTCCCCAGACCTCCATTGAAAATGGGCTCATTTTTTGGCCCAATGGACTTTCCCAGTAAACAAACTGCAAATAAATAAATAAATAAAATTATTTCAGATAAATACAAGATCAGTGTTTCATATGTTTCATGGAAATGATAACTCCTGAAGCTTTAATAATCAGATACCATAGTTACTGCCCTGGGGATGTTTGGAGGAAAATTATATAATGCCACACCTGTCATCTTTGTTGCATTAAGCTGTCAGCCTCACCTTTAATGTTTTTCAGGTATTCTAACTTGTAGCATGCCATTTACAAGGATAGCAAAATATATGGCTATGGAGAAGCAACAAACACAACCTGTAATCTTAGATGTAATTCTTTTTTTAAGAAGCACTAGTAGTATTTTTCATATTCTATATAGTGCAATTAAACAATTTAAATCTATTTGAATTGTGTGGGTATATTTTAAACAGTACATAATAAACTTCTTTATGTATTTAATGATGTATTTAATAAGTAACATTTTGCATAGCTTTTTAGATGCATTCTCAGGAGAACATGGATTTCTGCCTGTTTCTGTAGTACAGCAGATAGAAAATGCATAATGACACTGCAGATGGTTTAGATTACAATACTAGCTACAATGTTTATTATTTCTTAGTTGTGTTTTAAGTTTCATGGCATGCAAATAGTATTTATATGTGTATGTAATGTACAACTGTATGTAAGATAGCTGATTTCATAACAAGGATGGTATTTCAAAGGTCCAGATGTTAAATGCATCTAAAATACTTAATTTTATGCTGAATCATTGACTAACACCATTAAAAGCCTATACCTAATATAGAAGTTTCCTATCCCTAAGCATCATTAGTCTAAGTTCAATGATTGTGTATTGTACTGCTTAAGCTTCTTAAGCAACCATGCAGAAAGGTAATATTAACTTAAATCAAGAGTGAAAAAAAGTGTTAAAAATACTGTTTCATAAGGTTTTGTGTTTGAAATACATGCTTCTCAGTTTCTTTAAAATTGGGAATGCTGAGGATCTATGTGAAAAAATGTGTCCAGTTTTGAACATTTTGAGTAGGTTGTTGTTCTAATGGTTGCAATAAAAAAAATAAGAATGAAAAACTTGTTTGCCCAGGTCCTAAACCCTATCCTGAAGTGGAAAAACATTACTTTCATGTATGAATCATACATCCTTACTTTATAATGATGTCATGTACCCTTGGGTAAAAGTGCATATCCCTTTCTCGGCAGTGTCACTATGTAAGTGTATAGGTCAAATTCTGATTACCTACATATTGTCTCTGATCATTTGAAACATACGTTTTTGCTTTCCAGCCACAAAAATGCAAACCTAGAAAAGTAGAACTATTTACAAATTATGCTGAAACAGCAGCATGGACAGCATAAAAGTGGTGTGCATAGAATGATAAAGGAGTCTGTAAAGTTAGAGGAATGGTTTATATGTAGAAGCTTAAAGCCAATATAGAAAACTTCACATTAATACAATTAGATAAACAAGGAAAGGCTACATAATGACATGAAAGAATCTAACAGAAATAAAAAATGCGTGCAATCAGTGGGACAAGGCTTTCAAGAAAGATGGGGAAATGGATGCTGGGATGAATGTGGTGAGTTGCTATCAGCAAGAATAAAATAAGCTGCTTTTCCTTTACACAAAATATTGAAGTGAATTCTGGGAAAATGTGTACATCTCTACAGAAGTGAAGGTTACACATAAGGGAATGACAAAACCGGTGCAGGGTTTATAAGGCATGACATACAGAGACTGATAGAGCCTGATGTGTGTGATGAAAGCATACAAATATATGTAGCCCTGAAGAATCAAAAATGTGTTAAATGAGAATCATTCTTAAAGGAAATAGTATAAACGAAGAAATACTAATAAAATAAAATTACTTATATGCTTCTAAAAAGCTCACAAAACCCAAGAGGAAAGCATTTTTCAACAGAAGAAGAGATACTCACAAGAATAATGCAGTGGACATATGAAGGAACAATACAAACAGACTGCAAGGATGTGTTTCTTCAGACAGAGATGTAAATTTAGGGAGCTGTCTCATTTGCAATACTGCTGCAGAATCTTTAGTGGATGTTTTAGTGGTGTAAATCAAGAACTCACAAGCAGACAAGCAATTCTTATGGGATATAAGAAGAAATAATTCTGTTGCTTATCAATGTATTCTTGATTATTTATATGAAGTATAACAGATAAAGGAGGTGTACCCAGTAGAAATAATTTTGACATACTTCATGATTCCTTAGTTTGCTACCTTACATTAACTTGATATCTGTCCATTACTTCAGCTACAGTTCTTTGTACACCACCACCCTTTCAACAACAGTGATAGGTCATTCTTTATTCCTGAGCTGTGTTATTGCTGTACCAGGCTCCAAAATGTCCTGCTGATTCCCTCTACATTCCCCAATAAAGGAATACTATTCTGTTTACTAAACTGTCCAAACATCCCACTTCCCAAAAGCTACTTCTCTGGGGACACCTGGCATTGTTGTGATTTTTCAACCTTTTTTCAGTAGATCAGTTTTTAAATAGTGTAGTTATTGTAAATCTAGAAAAGTACAATCTGTCCACGTTACACTTCACAGTCTACAATACAAAAAGCACAGATGTCTTAGTCTAAAAATAATCAGTTTTTCCCTCTGAATTTCTGAAAAGTCAGCAAAAAGTCATAAGACAGGAAATGCTCAAACCACATATCAAATGTGTGACCTTGTTAGAGTACGCAAAAAAGAGTGGGCAGGATTCAGGAAGCCTCCATGTAAGAGTTATAACTCTTGCACGGAGGCTGCAGTTAAACGGTGTGATGTCAGCATGTCATGCATATGCATGAGGTGCATGAGGCATGCTGAATCACACTGAAACTCTTACACGGTCCATGTAAGACAGTAGGGGGCGTGTCCATTGGCTAATCCCTGCAAGCGGACACGCCCCCGGAAGTCTATAATGGCTGAAAGTAAACAGCCACGAGAAAGGCCATGGAAATGTGAATAAACACACTACACAACACATGCCCCCACAGACCAGCAATGTAAAAAGTGAACAGATGTTATAAAATGAAAATGAAAACTGTTTTATTTTTTTTTTTAAACCCCATAAATGTTTGCTAATGTGTGCGCTCATGTGCGCGGGTGTGCTACTAGCACAACTGCAGTTAGCAATCAGTGGAAAAGGATATAAGAACTAAATATGCAAAGTAAGCCAAGAAGTAATAGCATAGCGGTAGAGTTGTCGACTTAAGAGCAAACAGGCAAGGTTCGAGCCCACACAACAACCTTTTTTTTTTTTTGCAAATAAGCACTAAAAAGGCCCCTGACAGTATTGTACAAATGTAAAAGTATTTCCTTTTGTAAAATGGAATGAAATGGAGCATATATTTTCAAGTAATACAATAATAAAATTATTTAGTAATGTAGTGATAGCTAAGCTGCTGTGAGACACAGTGCCCGTAGCTGAGTAGTGTTTCAAAGGCTGCAAATTGCTTGCCCATAGCTAAGCACCAGTTTAACAGGCTCAAACTGTGTGCAACTAGCTGTGCTTAGCTGAACATGCGTGTTACTAGCCAATTAAGGTTTATCCCAGCGCACACTGTTTGCGCGGAGGTGCACGTCGCTCCCACAAGCTAACCGGCGGTGCGCATGCATTAGCTCCGCGCAAACGAGCGCATACCTAGTTTTAAGTGCTTAAAAGTGCTTTTGGCATGTTTGATTGACAGGTCCTCAACTCATTTCTAGACAGTCATGAAAATTAAAAATCAGTGGTCAGATTCGAACCCAGGATACCATGCACTAGAGTCAAGGTACTAAACCACTAAGCCATGACAGCAGCACTTAGAAATGCAGAAATAGCATATATATAGGATATAATCCAAAATGGAGCATGATAAAGCAGTTTCTGTGAAGTAGATACAATTCCAAAATGGCCAATCATAGAAATGTGCGGGAAAATCGGCATATATAAGCCCCATAGGCGGGAATACACAGCAGAAACAATTGTAGAATAGACCTGCAGGCAGAATGAGTGGAGTAATGGGGGGACGTTGCTTTCGAGCACAGCGGTGGGGCGTTGAGGAGTCCAGATACATGGTCTGGCTCCTAGTTCACCATCATGAGGCCCAAGTCATGCAGGGCCAGGTCTCATGGGGAGCATACAGGATGGAGGCATGGGACCAGTTGGCTCATGATCTCACTAGTGCTACTGGGATTCCACGTACTGGTGAGCAGGTCCGTCACCACCATGCGGACCTGAAGTGATGGAAAGAAGACCAGTTGACCCAATGGATCCAGGAGGCCCGGGATATGCCCAACGCCCCACTTCTGAGTAAGTTACATTTTACTTATGTATGTAAGGAATTCGACTAGCTGATACCATGGAGATGTGTATTCCAATATTACCTGTTTTGTATTATAGCTGCAGGTGTCCGCTCTATGAATCAAAGGGCACATGACCGCAGGCTGGTGCAGCTGCGCCACCATGCAGGTTAGTAACCCCACCTAGTACTTGTAAATAAATATTATAGTGTAGCATGTAGCAGAACACTGCAGTGTATTGATTAAAAGTAATAGAATGTGCAAGCAACAAGTGAAAGTCTGCAGGTATGGCTGCAACAAGTTCATCAGTATGCAAGTGAAACTGGAAATATAATTGATAGAAATAAATAGTTCTGTAACACAGATGTCCCATCATTAATTAAATGTAGTATAACCTGCGGTAGTCTCAAGAGTACAGCCTCAGAAGCTGAGTTAATCACATGTGAGATATATCCCCTGTTGAAATGCTGAATCATGACAGAAGTGAGGCTGCTGGAAAGTGTTTGAATCACCACAGGTCTAATATGTGAAAAAAGCCTAGAAGTACCAACCTGAGCTGTGAAATAGCAGGATGTGTGAGAGTGACTGAAAGGATCATGTATCAATAAATAAAGTAGTAATAACCCCTGAATATATAAGCCTCAGTGTGGTTCTACAGAACTACATGCATGTGGGAATTAAAAAGTAACATCCCAAACTGATTGCAGTGTGTTTGAATCTTGAATGTTTAAGCCAAAATCTGTATATGGTGATGACAGTCAACAATTTTCAGATAGAATAAATGATTGTCTGACATACTAAACATCTATAGTTGCCCCCTGCCCTGTCATCAAAGTGTAGCAGGAGGATGTATCTGATCAAAGTTACAATAACTAGGATAGTGATGTATCTGTAACAGGTCTAGCATGACAGTCAATAAAGAATCATTTTGAAACTATCACCCACAAGTTAATTGTGTTTCTATTACAAATGTATATTAATGTATAATGTATGAATGTGTCATCATTTTCTTTCCCCACCCCACCCTATAATTGCAAATTAAAAAAACTCACTAAATATTGGTATGTGAACATTTCATTAACCATGGACATTTGTCCTGTTGTTTCAAAAATATATGCATGTCTGTTGTTGCATGTGCCCTGTTCATACCTGCAAACCTGATGGCCTGTTGCCATTAATCAACCCTGCATGTTGTTTGATTGTGTATTTCTGTTCAAATAATGCATGTGATATTGCTATGCCTGTTGTTCAATGGTGTTAATATCTGGGTGTTTGTTTAATGGGAATACCAATGCATGCTGTTACAACTAATTTGAATGGAATAATATGCTACTAACCAAAACTAACATAACATACTCACAAACCCAGAACGCTTGGGAAGGCAGGTCCCAGCAGACCCACCTCTCCCACCTCAGCTGGCGATTGCACCTGGCACTAGTGCCCAGGCTGGACCCTCCTCCGGTGGCCCTGTGCCACCTTTGGGTGGAAGCGCTGCAGGGGATGGGGCCCGTCCCCCCTCTGCAAGCGTGGCTGGAGGAGCCCATCCACTCACCCTCCAAGGTGTCCGGTCTGTGGTGCGAAGGGAGATCCAAGACTCTGTTCTTGGGCCCCTACGCCAGCTTGAGGCCCAGGTGGCACAGCTAACGGGCATGCCCGTTGTCCTGCCTGCACAGCCCCCAGCACAGCCACATCCTGGGCTGTGAAGGAACAGTGGCAACTGCCTATGGGTGGGGATATCAGTTCCACTGTTGCCATCTGTGGGCTCATGTGCCCTGGATATCACAACCTCCATCCCTGTCAATTGTGTAACCCCCCCACATGTGTCATACACCACCCCTGTATGCGTCTTGTCTGTCTTGTCTGTTAACCTACCCAACCTACCTCCCCAGCTATACCGACTACCTCACCTGACATACCACTCTCACCTGATAAAAAAACAAAAAAAAGGGCACTCTGTACCCACAAAAAAATCATGCCCCATACATAGCTGTCCATGTTGCACACATGTCCGCTGGACATTGAAACTGTTAATTACAATTGGCTGTACAACAGGTATTAATGTTGTCCTGACACCTCTCTCAGGGGTGGAAGGTTCCAAATGTCACACCAAATTGCATACAAATGCACAGCTGTTGCTGAGAAAGACATGGGCAGCTATGAGCCTCACCTACATCCTTCCTGCAAATTCAAAGCTTGTTTCCATACTGTTTTACCCTCTTTGTGACCCCTTTTTCACCACTTTCCTATCACCCCTTTTTCTTTTCTTTCAAAGAAAATAGCGGGTGTCTTGGCTTGTGTCTTGGAGCTCACCGCCAGTGCACATGCGTGAGCTCAGCATAAGCGCAGACCTGGTTTTAAGTGCTTAAAAGTGCCTTAGGCACTTTTGATTGACGGGTCCTGTACTCAGTTTGAAAGAAAAATAACTTCCCACTGTCAGTCTCGAACCCAGGACCTCGGTAACAGTAGTCTGTATGACCTACCACTAAGCCATGACTCTCAGCCAAGAACATACTGGTAAAATAAATATAACATGTAATAGTAGGAATCAATATAAAGGCAATATAGGATGTGTACTACCCGAAGCATGTCAGGTAGAATTTTAATGCCTGAATTACTGGATTCCCATACTAGTTTAGTGTTAAAAGAAACAGCCCTGCTAATTGGTAGCTTGTGCATAATAATGTAAGGTAATGTACATATATGAAAGTATGTATATGTACACATACATATACATATATATATATATATATATTAATACATATGAAATATAGTGGTAGGTGTCAGTATTCATACACACTCACTACAGGAAACAGTGAAGATAAATGCAGCAACCAGAATCTGCAACACAGCCTGACTCCTGTGAGACTTACTAACCCTTTTAACTGCTTAAAGGTGGCTTCAGCACTTTGATTGACAGGTCCTGTACTCATCCTGAAAGAAAAAAAAGTCCCACTCTCGAACCCAGGACCATGGTAACACTAGTCTGTATGACCTACCACTAAGCCATGACTTTCATACAATAGCATAGTGCTAAAATAAATATAACATGTAATAGTAGGAATCAATATAAAGGCAATATAGGATGTGTACTACCCAAAGCATGTCAGGTGGATTTTTAATGCCCGGATTACTGGATTCCCATACTAGTTTAGTATTAACAGAAACTGCCCTGCTAATTGTTAGCTTGTACATAATAATGTAAGGTAATGTACATATATGAAAGTATGTATATGTACACATACATATATATATATATATATGTATATATTAATACATATGAAATATAGTGGTAGGTGTCAGTATCCATATGCACTCACTACAGGAAACAGAGAAGATAAATGCAGCAACCAGAATCTGCAACACAGCCTGACTCCTGTGAGACCTACTAACCCTTTTAACTGCTTAAAGGTGCCTCCAGCACTCTGATTGATAGGCCCTGTACTCAATTTGAAAGCAAAATAAAAGCATACTATTAGGCCCTACCACAAGACCAGTGTAACACTAGTCTGTATGAGCTACCAGTAAGCCATGACTCTCATACAGGAATATAGTGCTAAAATAAGTAGAACATGTAATAATAGGAATGAAGATAAAGGTAATATAGGATGTGTACTACCCAAAGCATGTCAGGTAGACTTATACTGTCCCAATTACTGGATTCCCATACTAGTTTAGTGTTAACAGAAACAGCCCTGCTAATTGTTAGCTTGTACCCAATAATGTCAGCTAATGTACATGTATGAAAGTATGTATATGTACACACAGATATATATATATATATATATATATATATATATATATATATATATATATATATTAATACATATGAAATGTAGTTGTAGGTGTCAGTATGCATACACACACTACAGGGAACAGGTGAGAGAAATGCAGCAACCTGAATTCACAACACAGCATGAAGCATGACAGACTTACTAACCTTCACACTCACAGAACACTGTTGACAGCATACCAGCATGGTCCACGCCCTTACAATCTGAAAGGGCAACGCCTATCTCACATACACTTTTATAGCACTGTCCTGAAATCACAGTGAGACATGCAATCAGTACACAACTGGCTGCATGCAATTAGCAAATTCTGCCTTACAATTGGTGCAGAGGCCATCACATGGACCTATGCAGATACCTACAAAAGCATCCAGTACTAATACTCCACACATGCAATACATTCATTGCACAAAACCGACGGAGAAAGAGAGAGAGAGAGAGAGAGAGAGAGAAAAAAAAAAGAAAGAGCCAGCAACAAAACCAGCAGCAGCAGCAGCAAACCACAAGTAGCACCACTGACACAGCAACAGCTGACACAAACACAGGTAATGCAAAGTAGCAGGTTGATACTGTGTTTACTGTGAAACCTCCAAATGTATCATAGTTCACTGTCTATAGGTATGTCCGAGATAGGTTGTGTGTACATAGTCCTGATATATATACATATGTAATATTGCTGTACATGTCGTCCATACTTAAAACTTCCATAGCTTAGAACACAAGGCCAGTTATGCATATGATGCAGTAGTTCACAGGGTCAGTATAGGTTCCTCCTCATTGGAGTGGGACCACTGTGTAGGTATGGCACTGTTCAGGTACATATCCTGTAGTATGGCCAGGGTTTACTATCAGTCTGTAATGTGGTGCTATGTCCTCTAGGGGTGAACGTATCACACATCCAGGGATACCATTTTGTAACAGTGATGCTGTGTGTTCTGCAATGTTGAGGGTGGCCCTCACCTGGACATGTGAGATGATAGGGAGGTTACATTCATCTGTGATAACTAATTCCACTTGTGTAGGAGAATGGGGGGGGGATACCTGCACCTAAGCTGTCTGCAACAATGTTGCCAATATCTGTGCATTTGGTGAATGTGAAGCATCTTACCACTGCTGACCACAGATGCCTTGCCTTCATGTGAATCTGCCCTGTGCTGCAGTAGCCTCCTGCTATTGTTATACAATGTGTCTGTATCTGTAGTCCACTGGACATGATAGATAAGTGGTGTGCATACGGTCTGGGTTAGATATGTGTGTGCATATTACATGCACTATGTGGGATGTCTGTGGTAAGCTTTTGCAAAGGAGCCAGCAGTGTGTGTTGTGGCTTCCACTGGCCCAGTGGGCTGCATGGATAGCATCACAGTCCTAACTAGTGAATAACTGTGTAATTCCATACATACATAGCAAGGTAGTGTACTGTGCTTGTGGTGTTGTTGGGATATGTATATCCAGGCTGAGTAATGTGTGTCCACATCACAGTGTTGGGTGGCAACACACATACAGTATGTTGGGATGAACACCCAGAGTGTTCAGAAGTGTTGCCTGTGCAGAAATATCTGGCCATTACCTGTGCATCCCCCACAACACACACACATGCAACATATGGCAGAAGCAGTATAGCAGTACACATAGGTTCATAGGTTCATACTAGGCTATTTGCCCTAGGGCATTGATAAGCCTAGCCAGAATGTGTTTGTCTTTTGCCACCCAATTAAAATTTATTTTGCTATGCCCTTTTCCGAGGTTAGTATACTGTGCCTCTGTCTAACAGTGACATAGAAGTGATACCAGGGGAACAACTATGATCTCCCATCCACTCATCCAGATTCCTATGGAAGAGAGTCAATGAGGGACTCTGCCTAACCTGTACTGTGAGTTCATTACAGAGTGAAGGGAGCCTCTGGGTTATGAATCTGTCCCTCCAGCATGTCCCATTTATTTCAGTGCTAAGGTTCAGGTCTCTTGAGCGTGTGGCCGTATGGGATTCTGATTTCTTGAGGTGCAGCATGTCCATTACTTCTGGGTTGGACATGGCTGTATACGTCAGGCACAGATTGCCTCTGAACAGGCAGTATGCCACTGAGTCCAGCTGGACTTTCTTTAACCGGGCATCATATGGCATCTGTTTGAGCCCTTTGTTCCTCTTGATGAGGTACTGTTGGGGTTTTCCCAGTTGCTGTAGGTGTCTGGTTACGCAGACAGTCGCCCATGGGTTCTCGTGGGGGCATCCATGGCCATACTGCCTCTGGCCGACGTGCCCAAGGAGGTATGTCAACCTCCACTATGTTTCTGACTGTTATGCAGGCACAGGTGGGTAAGGAAAGGTACACCAGACAGGGTCTGAGGGAGCTGACAGCATGTTGCACAGCCATGACAGATGGCATGCGTGACATTGCGAATGCTATTCGTAATTTCACAGATGTCATTGACAGACATTGCGGGGACATAAAACAGCTGCTCCACAACCAGATGTCCATGGGCCAGGGCGATGGTGTGCGTTTGCGGTGTCGACGTGGCCGTATGCCGGCAACAGCAGCAGCTGGCAGTCGCCAACGACGACAACAGGACCACTCACGCACCTCAAGTGCCAGCAGCAGCCCCAGCAATGGTGGGTTAGTGCTGTCATCAGGACGCCCCAGGAGACCACGTGCACGTGACTCTGGACAGTCCCAACAGGGAACTGTGTCCAGTCAACACACACCCACTTCTGATGACAGTACCCAGTCTGGGTTAGTACCGGATATGGTCCATAGCACCCCTGCCAGGCACAGGTACCATGTCCATGCCCAAAGACACTGATCTGGATGACCTGACAGGTGCAGTCTGTGGCTGGCCACAAAACCCTGTACATGGCAGCCATTATGTGGGACTGTGTGCGTGCTTACACACATGCAGAAATATAACACCTAGGGCAAACACATACACACACACACTGCACCAACACTGGTCCACCCTGTACTGCTGCCCCTCACAAACACACATACACACACATGTCAATTGGCATTAGCAGTGGCTGGATTGGGCATACCTAACCCACACCCTGTGCATATGATGACACTGTGCCACCTCCTGCATACTACAACATCAGTGCAGGAAAGGGTAAACACGTTGCTGATGCACAGGGTGACTACATAGATGTATATAAGTAGTAACATGTTGGTAACTGTTCACTGTTCCACTATGATTGTGTGTACATCCCAGCATTCCTGCTGCAGTAACTGTATGAATGTCCTGAATTGTTATCTGCACCCATACTACTTACCAAAGTGTACCAGCTGCACACCATCACATGCTACCATTGGCTATGGGAATGTGCATCATGTGCTGTATTGTAGATTCAGCTATATGTATCTGTTCCGTCACACATGCATTTACACACACCCTGCTACCCCCACACATGCACACGCTCACCTGCCATTTCCATTATTTATTACCCTACATGAGTAGCTGTCGACACATGACAGGTACACATTTGAAAAGTACACTATTCGGATTACTACCGATTTCCTCATCTCTACCTGTACTCACAGGGTGCAGGCAACCTCATTAGTTTAAAAGGGTAATGTGCATCACCCTGATTGCCACATCCAACATGTTTTCCATACGGAAATGCACATACAGAAACATCCCACATCCACACACTTGCCACATTCAGGTTTCAAAACACTATCTAAGTATGTTCTGGTACATGTGCGTGTTACAGTAGCATGTAGCACTATACTGAGTACTGGCAGTTGTCTGTTGTCATGTTGTTTGTATAGGGTGCTGTCAACATCACTGTTTGTTAAGGGAAATGTGCACCCTGCAGTGCATAGCCCCATTTGGCAAAAGCCACATCCCACCCCCAGCATTGTGCACACACACTAACCCCACTCACACACTTTCCATTTGCAAGATTCAAACCCCTACCTAACTGTGTCACGACACTACAGACAGACACATTAGCAGAGTTTGCTATTTGCATTAGTGGGAGAAATCCTTTCTAATGCTGTATTTAGAGGGTGCTGACATCATCTGTGTTTAGGAAGAGGGATGTGCACCCTGTAGTGTGTTCTCCCAGTTGGCAAAAGGCACTTTTTCCTCACAGCATTATGCACACACACCAACCCCACTCATACATTCCCTTTGCAGGATTCAAACCCCTACCTAATTATGTTATGACATTGGAGAACGACACATTAGCAGAGTGCGTTATACAAATTACTGGAGAACTTTAATTCAGGTAATATAGTTATAGAGTGCTGACATCATCAGCGTTTCAAAAGGGGAATCTTCATCCTGTAGTGTACTGTCACAGTTGCTAATAGGGGCATTTCCCACACACACATCGATGTGTTTGAGGTTTGCATATGTGGGGGATCCAGTACTCCAGTGTGATTAGTATATGGTTCGATTGCAACAATGAGGGATATACTTCAAGTGGTGAGCATTTTGTACTCATGTTTGTGATGATCAGGTCTAGTATATTTCCCCCTCTTGTGGGAATGTTGACCACCTGTTCCATAGCTAAAGAGTTTCTGAACTATGGGAACCCTAGAGCTTGGGTCTTGTGGCTTGAGTAATGTTCACAGTCTATGTTTGGGTAGTTGACGTCACCCAGTATGATGGTGTTTGCAGAGAAATCTATACTCTCCTGTGTCATCATGAAGGCTGTGTGGGATTCCTGAGTCTGAGAGGGTGATGTAAGAGCTCCTCTGTGTCTCTTTCCATGTGGTCCAGGGAGGTACGTCTCAGGTTGTTCACACCAGCATGGACAATGACTGCCTCATACTTGTGCTTGCTGTGGAGTGACCTGAGTGCTTGTTTTATGTGGCACATTCTATCACCCGATAGGTAGCTAAATGTGACCCTCACCTTGCTCAGTCTGGAGGGCGGGACGTCAGTGTGTCTGACTATGGCATCACCTATTATAGGTGTGTCACACATTGTGTTTGGCCTTATGGGCTGTGCCTGTTATGAACACTGACATTGTGAGGTCTGTGTTGCTTGAGATATGTGTTCATGTGGGATGCAGCGTGTCTGGCCATGTCATTTCTGTCCGTGGTCTGGTAAGTATCACCTTTGGTGACATAGGTATTCATATGTCAGCTGGTGAGCTTTTGCAGTGTTACCTACTGATAGTGGTACAGCTTGTTTGTTGTACAATGGACTACATGCAGCCCTGCTTACAGTAGCTATGTTTGCATGCATGTTTCCTTGCAGTTACCCTGGAATACTGATCCGACCTGCCATGCAGAGTCACACAGCTTCCGTGGACTCCTAGTGACATCTGCATAGCTTACTATATGTATGTTCATGTCTCACTTGACAGAATGTCACTGTTTCTCCTGTGCACATGTACGTTGCCTGTGACACTTTGCATATGACTTACCTGGCATCTGTCCACGTGAGCAGTCATATATGCCACTGCAGGATTCTAAACCTGATGATGCACACACTCAAAACAGTCCTCAGCATGGAGAACATCACTATCTGTGCAGTAACAGATACCGGATTCAGGGCTACCAACAGCACTCCAGCACTACAAAGTTACACCTCATACCATGCTTTTCAGGCCCAAAACTTGCACAAAACCACAAAAGGAGGGGGTGTATTGATATTCATCCAAGATACCCACACCTCCAGGTTGGTGGCAAAGCACCAAACATCAGAGACTATCCATATGCAGGTAACAATGGGTAAAACTGCCTTCCAGGTTATAGCCTGCTACAGACCACCCTCACTAACACAAGAACCGCACTTGGCCTTCCTGAAAACAGTTGAAAATATGTAGGTCTGTCCATACACCATTATATTGGGTGGGTTAAACTACCCAAATATACACTGGGAGCATGACTGTAGCTCCAACACCCTAGCCCACAGATTACTGGAATTTATATACCAATATGCTATGGAACAACTTGTTACCACTCACACAAGAGGGGAAAACATACTGAACCTGATCATCACCAACATGGGGACTCTATGCTCCAGACCAGAGGTGTATCCCTCACTGGTAAGATCAGACCATAAACTAATCTCACTGGATATTCACATCCCAAGGCCACCCCCTGCACAGAAGAATACAGTCAACAACTCATGTCAAGCATGTTCACACAACTCATAAATGATGTGGAAACCTTCAAAGCCCCCAGGTCTGTTAAAAATATGGACCAGACTGCAGATACCTGTATAAAGGCATTCTATGGACACATTTAGGAATGCATGGATCATGCAATCCCAAATGAAAGCAAGACCCAATCCTCCAAAGGCAGACGTCCTGTGTGCTGGACAACAGCCATAAACAAACTATACAATAGAAGGATGAAGCTACTACATGATACAACAAACTCCCAAAATGTGAAGGCATCACTGATGAGTATTAGAAGACAACTACAGGCACTCATAAGATTGTCTAAGGCCATCTTTGAGAGAAGATTCCACAAGACACTGAGGATAATCACAAGGCTTTTTGTAGTTATGTTAGGAACCTGGGTGGTAATTCCCAGATATGCTCAGAGGTAGTCCAAGATGTCACAAGAAATACCAAACACACAGACATTGCCAACATCCTAGTGGACAGGTTCACTGCTACCTTCCCCCCCCTCCACACCAAAAGGGCAAATATTTCTCCCAGCAGAGTGCTGCCCCCCCCCTGACATCTCAGATACTCAGGTAAGAGCTGCCCTCTCCAAAGCAATAAACACTGCATCAATGGGACCAGACAGTGTCCCAGGTTGTGTCCTACATGAACCCCAAGAAGAGCTACACCCAGACATAACACTACTGTTCAATCCCAGCCTTACTACACGATATGTGGCCAAAGAGTGGCGTACAGCAACAGTGGTCCCTCTACATTCAGGTGGTGCCTTAATGGATCCTGGACACTATTTGCCCCATATGTCTGAATAGCTTGGTCTGCAAAGCTATGGCAAGGATCATCATGAACCTCATAAATATAGATATTGGGGACCTACAGACATGTCATCATACACAGTTTGGCTTTGTTAATGGCAGATCCTGCCTCTCAAACCTGTTTGATTTCTTTGAAACAGTCACCAAGGCCACTGTCAAGGGGAAGGTGGTCTACACAGCCTACCTGGACCTTGCATAAGCCTTTGATACAATACCCCACTTGTGCATTCTAGGGAAGCTCACCTGTGTACATATTAATCCCTATGTCACTACAGATATTGCACAGTGGCTCAAGGGCAGAACACACATGGCTAGAATTGCTGGAGCCATGTCAGCCTCAAAACCAGTTACAAGTGGTGTCCCACAAGGCTCAGCCCTGGGATCTGTCTTGTTCAGTATATATTTATCAGAGATACAGGCCAACATGGAAGTACTGTGGCTGAGCAAGTCGCAGATGACTGCAAACCAGATGCCATAATCAACTCTCCAGCCAACACACGCATCCTCCAAAAGGGCCTCTTGGAAACACACGACTTGTGCCACAGCCATGGCCTCAAGCTGAATGCCAAAAAGTGTATAGTCATCCCTTTTGTCAAAAACAAAGTGACCACAAAGTACCACATATGTGTTAATCCATTAAGTGCAGATGAAGGAATTATGGACCTTGGGGTACACAAGTTGATAGCATTCTCTCATTTGACAACAACATGGCCAAAGTGGTTAGGAAAACATTTTATATAGGCCACATCATCATGAAGGGATTCACATGTAGATCAGGGGAGGACATTGTGCCTCCTTACTCATCCCTCATCATGCCCATAATTGACTACAATGCCCCTGTCAGCATGCACCTTACCAGACACCTGCAGCAACTGGAAAGACCACAAAAGTACCTCAAGAAGAGGATCAAAGGGCTCACACAGATGCCACATACTGACTGGTTAAAGAAACAGCAGCTCTACTCAGTGGCATACTACTGCCTCTTCATAGGCAATCTGTGCCTGACATATAAAGCCATGTCAAACCCTGACTTAATGGCCATGCTGCAGCTCAGAATATCCAGATCCCATCAGGCTACACGCTGGAAAGTCTTGAACCTCAGGAGTGATATACATAGGACATGCTGGAGGGACACATTCATAACTCAGAGGCTCCCTTCACTCTGGAATATTTTCCCAATAGAGGTTAGGCAGAGTCACTCAGTGACTATCTTCAAGAGGGATATCAATGACTGGATGTGACATTGTAGGTTTACCCTGGGTATCACTTATGTGTCACTGTTAGACAGAGGCACAGTATACTAACCTTGGAAAAGGACATAGCAAGATAGATTTACAATGCATGGTGAAAGCCACACACATTCTGGCTAGGTGTATAAATGCCCTAGGGCAGATAGCCTAGTATGAACCTATGGACCTATGTATCTTGTTCACCATTGGCCTTATGTGCTGTTAATCACCAATGCAATCTCAGTACTATGGTAGCATGTGCAAAGGTCAGTTGTCAGTAACCTCTATGGTACAGTTGTGGAATATGTGAGTCATGTAGTAATGTCACAGCTGCCACATGTACACAGTCAACCCTATCCCCTACCCATGGATGTACAACACATGTATGAGATGGAAACACATAGCCAAACTGTGGACTAAGCACTCTGAACCCAGTACTGGCATAACCTGTCAGGTGGCATGAAATACTACAGTGACTGCAATACCAGTCTGATGTGGACCTACACTGACAGCAATACAAGCACGGAAACACACTGGGCCATTTGTGGAGCCTAAGGATAGCATCCTGCCTGAGTGGCAGACACCTCTGCAGCTGGCACACAGGCATACGTTAGGCCTGAACACAGCACACATAACACATAGCACACAAATCCTGTGTGCCAAACAAGCACAGTCTGTACAGCTATACAACACTACTGCTGCAGTTGTGTTAGGTACTTTTATTGTCCAGTACAGTGAGGTCATGCTCACCAGGCTGGACAAGGTGAAGGTCACAGTGATATGCTCATGGGGCACTATGGTCCACCACATAACACAAGCATACAGGTCAGTCAGATGCATGGAAACATATGACTCAGTCATTGTCCATGCCACTACAGCTGATGTGTGATGTCCCTCACTGGGATACATGATAGGGAACATGGAAGGGCTCACTGAGCAAGCAGCATAGGCTGGTAGAACCCTGACCTTGGTTGGCATCAGACCCTCACCAGGAATGCTGACATATTACTGAATGCTAATGAATTACTGTAGCTACAACACCCTAGCTGAATGGTTCTTAGCATGCGGTCACTGCATTGCTATGAAACAACTTCTTACCACTCCCACAACAGGTGAAAACATGCAGCACCTGTTCATCAACAACATGTAGACTATATGTCCCAGACCAGGTGTGTATCCCTCACTACTAGGTTGATAGCATCTACATCTCACACTGTATATACACATCCCACATGCAGCACCTGCACAGAAGACCACAGTCATAATGTTACCCTGTGCAAATACCATGTATACACATGTGGCAGGCATCACACATGGTAACTATTGAAGGTCACAGGTACATATGTGTATTTGGCACACACATACATCATGTGTGCATTGCCATAACTGGTTTAATCAATGTCATGCATTATTGTGAGAAACAACCCGCACACATGGGCATTCTGTGTGAGCAAAACACACGTAGCATGTCTGGAATCAAAAGCCATAAATAATTGTGATATCGTTTAGAAAGGGGTATGTACATCCTGTAGTGTGTTTTCCCAGTTGCCAAAAGGGACGTTTTGCTCTTACACACTTACCCCCTTTCACACACACTTGGCACTTGCTAGATTCAAACCCCTATCTAACTATGTTATGACACTAGAGACAGATGCATTAGCAGAGTGCGCTATTTGCATTACTGGGAAATTTTGTTTCTCCTGATATACTTATAGGGTGCTGACATCATCAGTGTTTAGAAAGGGGAATGGGCATCCTGTGTTGTGTTTTCACAGTTGCCAGAAGGGATGTTCGTTTCATACACACTTACCCCCCTTTACACACACATTCGCCACTTGCTGGATTCAAATCCCTATCTGACTATGTTATGACACTAGAAACGGACGCATTAGTGGAGTATACTATTCGCATTACTGTGAGATCTCTTTTCTCCTGATATACTTATAGGGTGCTGACATCATCAGTGTTTAGAAAGGGGAATGAGCATCCTGTGTTGTGTTTTCACAGTTGCCAAAAGGGACGTTCCTTTCATACACACACACTTGCTAGATTCAAACCCCTACCTAACTATGTTATGACACTAGAGACGGACGCAATAGCGGAGCGTGCTATTCGGATTACTGGGGGATTTCTTTTCTCCTGACATACTTATAGGGTGCTGACATCATCAGTGTTTAGAAAGGGGAATGAGCATCCTGTGGTGTGTTTTCCCAGTTGCTAAGAGGAACATTTGGAGTAAGTGTGTGAGCATGCCCAGTTCAGCCTTCCCATGGCATGTTGTGTGAAAGATGTCTCATTTATCAAAGTGTGTGAGCATGCCCAGTGTGAGCTTTCCATATGTTGAACTCTGCAGCCCATCACATTTGTGGATGAGTGTGACCTTCAACAAATATCTCCAGTTTATAGTTGTGTGTTCTGTGCCATGTTGTGTAGTTACTGTCCGAATGCTTTTTGTGTGAACACAACAGGGATTATACTGTGCCTGCAGGTTTTGCATGGGATACTTTGCATACAATTGTCAACATCCGTTCATACTGACCTAACACTGTAGTACTGTATAGTGTACTGGTTCAGTACTTTCACTGTGGTGGACAGTATCCTGGGCTTTAATCCTATCACTGCTTTACATTTCCATAGTGTGCACAACAGCCTGGTTAGGGTCCAGTTGTGCACATCTGCACAAAGGCGGTGCCTATACGGACCCTGGTAATTACCGCCCCATAAGCTTAACAAGTCTAGTCTGCAAAGCTATGGAGAGGATCATAATGGAGCTCATAAACAAAGATATAGGGGACATGCAGACATTGGACCCGTCCCAGTTTGGCTTGGTCAAGGGCAGATCATGCCTTTTGAACTTGGTCAACTTCTTCAAAACAGTCACTAAGGCCATTAATGAGGGAAAGGCAGTCCATACAGCCTACCTTGACCTTGCAAAGGCTTTCGACACAATACCCCACTCGGGTATTGTAGAAAAACCTACCAACTTAAATGTAAACCCATATGTCACAAGATGGGTTGCAAACTGGCTTAAGGACAGGACCCACAGGGTTAGAGTTGCTGGCGCTATGTCAGACTCCAAGCCGGTCACAAGTGGTGTCCCACAGGGCTCGGTCCTTGGCCCTCTATTGTTCGTCATCTACTTCTCAGACGTACAGGCCAACATGGGAGGACTTTGGCTGACAAAGTTTGCAGATGACTACAAACTGGGCGCCATAGTGGACTGTGCATCAGACACGGATATCCTTCAGAAGGGACTCACGGAAACTGATAGCTGGTGCCAGAGCCATGGCCTGAAGTTAAATTCCAAAACATGTATAGTCATACCCTTCGGGAAAAGCAAGGTAACCCCAAGCTACCATATAGGTGGCAATCCTCTAAGCACAGAGGAGGTTATCATGGACCTGGGGACCCAGGTTGACAGTGGCCTTTCTTCTGACACTCACATTGCTAAAGTGGTTAGAAAGACCTTCTACATTGCCCACCTGATCATGAAGGGATTCACATCCAGATCTAGTGAGGTCATTGTTCCCCTGTACTCTTCACTTATCAGACCAATGATCGAGTACAATGCCCCATTCGGGATGTATCTCACCCGACATCTGCAGCAACTGGAGAGACCCCAAAAGTCCCCCACCAAAAGGATAAAGGGACTCCAACATCTGTCATATGCTGCCAGATTGAAGACACTCCAGCTCTATTCAGTCACATACCGTCTGCTCAGAGGTGACATGTGCCTGACATGCAAGGCCATGTCCAACCAGGAATTAATGGACATGCTCCACCTGAAAATCTCCAAATCCACCAGAACCACTAGGGCAAGTGACTTAAACCTTAGCAGAGATATAAGTAGGACATGTTGGAGGGATAGATTTATCACTCAGAGACTCCCTATGCTGTAGAATGCAATCCCAGTCCATGTGAGGCAGAGCACCTCGCTGACTCTGTTCAAGAGGAATCTTGACCTGTGGATGGGAGATCATAGGTTTACCCTGGGGATCGTCTCTGTGTCACTGCTGGACAGAGGCACAACAAACTAATGGGCACAGTATTGTTTCCATATAAGGGGTGGCGTAAGCCACAAAACTCTGGGCTAGGCTTATAACTGCCTTAGGGCAGATAGCCTAGTATAAACCTATGAACCTATGAACCTATCTGACCATGTTGCATTATGTTCAGATATGAACTACTTACAACAGCCTCATCCAACATCAGTAGTGTATTCCACAACATAGGTGTACATTGGCAAACACTACCAATGTGCCCTAGGCCATTTCTAATGCTAGTCAGAGAGTGTGTTTGTCCTTCGACACATTGTAAGTGTAGTTTGCCATGACATATGTCTTGTTTAGTATACTGTGCCTCTGTCTACCTGTGACATAACATTAATACCCAGGGTAAACCTACCATCTCCCATCCACTCATTAAGATTCCTGTTGAGGAGAATCAACGAGTGACTCTATGGATAACCTGTACTGGTAGTTTACTCATGCGTGGGGTGGCTTCTGTGTTATGGATAATGCAGTACAGCTTGTCCTATGTATGTCAGTGCTGGGGTTCAGGTCCCTCATGTGCATAGCTCACTGCCATTCAGATTGTACAAGGTGCAGCATGTTCATTGATTCCAGCTTGGACATGGCTTTCTACATCAGGCACAGCTTGCGTCTGGGTGGCCAGCATGGCAGTGTGTGGAGTTGCACTCTGTTTAATCAGGCAACACATTACATGTGTTCAAGCTCTTTGATACTCCTGGTGAGGTACTGTTGTGGACTTTACAGTTGATGGAGGTGTCTGCTGAGGTACACCCCACAGGGGCTGTTGTCGTCATTTGTAACGCTGATGAAGAATAACAGCAGAACCACAATGACCTCCCCTTATCTAGATGTCATAACCTTCATGATTAGGTTGGTATATGGATTGTTTCTGTTAACACTACAGCCACATGTTTGTCCAATGCAGGATATCTATCACCTTGTGTACCCAGGTCTGTCATTACATGTTAAGTATGTAATGGGTTAACACCTATGTGGTAATTGGTGGTCACTTACTGTATATCCACAGAGGTTGACTATACAGTTTTCTCCATTTAACATGCTGACATGGCTATGGCACGGTTGTCTGTTTCTATGTGGCCCTTTTGTGGGATGCTTGTGTCAGCTGGAGTGTCAGATATGTTAGGCGGTTTGTAGTCCTCTGCAAACATGTTCAGGCACAGTCCTTACATTTTGGCCTGTACCTATGGGGCATATATACCAGACGGGGAAGGTCCCAGGACCAAGCTTTGTGGGATACCTGTTATATGTGGTTTGTAGTCTGACATGGCTGCAGCATGTCTGACCATGTCAATTCTGTCGTTGGTCTGGTTTGCAACACCTCTAGTGACATTGGGGTGTATATATAAGCTGGTGAGCATATCTATATTGAACACGTAGGGTATTGTATGGAAGGCTTTGCAAGGTCCAGCTACACTGTGTGGACCACATTGCCCTCATCAGTGACCTCAATTGCTGTTTCAACTGAGTCACACATGTTTAGGGGTGGGGTCTGCACTTCATAAACCCACACTGGGTAGGGTCGGGTGTCAATAGATCCCCAATATCGTTATGTCTGCGGTACATGCTGATCCTTTCCATAGCTGTGCAGACCAAGCTTTTCAGGATTCTGTGGTGGTTGTTTTTAGTATCCATTCAGGCAGCACCTTTCTTGAGAACAACCACTGTTGTTGTACACTGCTCTTTGGGTACATATCCTGTGGTAAGGCTGACATAATGTCAGGGAGGCAGCAGTCTGCTGGGAAAGATATTTTGCATTATGAGGGGGGGGGGTTGCACTGCACCTGTCAGGATGTATGTTGGCAATACGTGTGTGTGTTTGGTATGTTGTTTGTAATATTTGTGTGATCCAGAGCATATCTGGGAATTCACAACACACTTACTACCATCAGTTGCAGCAGCCTTGGAGTTATCCTTAGCGTCCTGTACAATTTGTATCATAATAGGTTCATAGGTTCATACTAGGCTATCCACCCTAGGGCATTTGTAAGCCTAGCCACAGTGTGTGTGGATTTTGCCACCCCTTGCTATGTGAATATTATGGTCATTTATGATTTACTTAGCTGTGCCTCTGTCTGGACATGACACAGTAAAGACCCCCAGTGTACATCTACAATTATCCATCCATTTTGCTAACTTCCTGTTGAAGAGTGTCAGTGAGGGGCTCTGCCTAACATGTAGTGGTATTCTGTCCAGGGTGTGGAGAGACTCAGGATTAGGTATCTGTCTCTCCAGCACATCCTATTTGATTATGTGTTAAGGTTGACATCTCTGACTCACACAGCTCTGATGGCTTTGAGTTTTCTTGGGTGGAGCATGTCCATTACTTCTGTGTTGGACATGGACTTGTACAACAGACATACAATGCCTCTGTGTAGGCAGTATGTGACTGCATTCAGCTGTGGTGTCTACAGCCAGGCAGCATATGAGATATATTTGAGACCCTTGCTGACTCTTGCTGAGGTACCTTTGAGGTCTTTCTAACTGCTGCAGGTGCCAGGTAATGTACATCCCAAATGAGGCATTGTATTACAATATGGTCTGATAGGGGAACAGTATAGGGGCACAATAACCTTTGTTGACGTAGATGTGAATCCTTTCATGATACAGTGTCCAATATAGCCAGTCTTCCTAGACAAATTGGCGATGTGACTGTCACATAACAGGTGACTGTCCACTTGTGTCACTAGGTCCCTGATTACTCCTTCCACACATAATGGTTTACCACCTATGTGGTAATTTGTGTGTACCTTGTTTTGTATTTGGTGGTACATTCATACTGTCCACTGTCTTCAGAACAGTGGGGTGGGGTTTCTGTGTGTGAGAGTGTGGTCTGTAGCATGCTACAGACTGTACACCAGTCTTGCCTACGGTTAGTTGCACATGGGTGGACTGCAATGACATAAGCATTGTCAGTTAACTGGACGTATGGGTGTCTGTGCTGAATATGGATACTCACCCTCATTTTATGTTTTGTTACAGGTTTTGTGGCCATAACACATGATATGTGGTATTACCTGTTAGTGCTGGTGTGCTGTCATGAGGCTTGCAGCAGGTTTCTATCACTGGACAGACATCAATGATCTCCATACTGGGGAGGGCCTCAGGAGCATGCATATTGAGGTTTACACATCTGGCATTGATCAGCATTACCCTTCTGTTTCTTTCCAGTTTTGTTTTCTATGGTGGTGGGTTGGTCTTTTCGGCCATGCCTACGAAAGGATCTCTGTAGGTTGCAAAAGCCTTAGGCAATATCCAGACGCTCATGGGTAACAGGTGCAAGCCATCCCTGGAACAGCAGCATGTCTCACTATGGAGTCACCTATTACAACTGTATCAGGCATGTTGTTTCTCCTTCTGTCCTGTGACTGTTTGGCACACCAGCTTTGTGTAATATGTGTTACATGTGCTATGTCTGGAGGTTGTTTTATTTGGTGTCTGCTTTGAAGGCTTGTGTTGGTGTTGTGTGTTTGTAATTAGGGCCTCTGGGAATGTTTTTGTGTTTATGTGTTTGGTTTACAGTCGTTGTAGGTCTATGTGGGACTGGGTTTGTGGTGTATGTGGTTACCTTGTCCTCCTGACTAGTTTTGACAGTACTGATTTTGGGGTGCTCAGGCTCCGGTTTGCCTACCTGGTTGCGTCTATCACATACATTTGTATTTATTGGGGTGAGTTGTTGTTGTGTGTGTACTTGGGACAAGTGTCACATTGCCACTGGATTCACAGATTCTACTTGTTTTGCCTGGCTTTAGTGGATTGTATGTGTGGACACATTTTATTACCATGCTAGTGATCACTGATTACTTCACTTTTTATGTTTGATCTATCATGTGGTAGCTTCCTCATTCTCTTCAATGGTTTAGTAATTGCTGGAGTCCAGCATGCCAGATGCCTGGGTGTATGGCATTGTGTCGTGTTGTTTGTGATTGCAGACTCCAAGCACTCTTGGCTGTGTTCATGGTATGCCTGTATAACATGTTCTGCAGTGTGTCCCATATTCTGGACCTGCACAGGGCTTTTCATGGATTCCACATTGGTTTGTAGGGGTGCAAGCTATGCTTTATACATGTGTTTCACTGTGGTAACCTGGCCAGGGACTGGGGTCGGGATGTGTAACTACAGTGTGATTACTCTATGGTCTGGTCTTACCAGTGAGGGATACACTTCTCATCTTGACATCCAGTACACATATTTCTGATTATCACATCCAGTATGCTTACCCCTCTTGTGGAAGTGTTACATTTTGCATGTCCATTTTGTTTGAGGGATTCTGGGAAATTGTCTACACTTGTGTCAGTGCTAGTATAATACAAAGAGTATAGTGACAAACATCTCAAA
Organism: Protopterus annectens; assembly: GCF_019279795.1. Lineage (NCBI taxonomy): Eukaryota > Metazoa > Chordata > Ceratodontiformes > Protopteridae > Protopterus > Protopterus annectens. The sequence continues at coordinate 207,040,083 of NC_056741.1, forward strand.
AGCTGACTTCACACTTCTTTGGACTGAGATGGTATCCGTTAAGCCCACTGGGCCAGTGGAAACCACAACACACAATGGTGACTCCTTCACAGACGCTTTCTACAGACATCTCTGAGAAAGCATGGACCATGCAATCACAAATAAAAACAAGACCCTCTCCACCAAGGGAAAGTGGCCTGTCTGGTGTACCCCAGCCATAAACAAACTGTATAACAGATGAAGGATACTAATGCAAGACAGAGCTACATCTCCTAAAGGGAAGGCAGCTGTGATCAGCACTAGTACAAAGCTACATTCTCTCATAAAGACATCCAAGGTCAACTTGGAGACATAAATCACCAAAGACAATGAAGATAACCACACTGCCTTCTTCAGTTATGTCAGAAACCTGGGTGGGAACCCTCAGATATGCTCAGAGTTGGTACACAACAACATATATTTCAGTGACCTGACAGATATTGGCAACATTCTGGCAGACAGGTTCAGTGCAATTTTCCCCCTCCCTCACCCCCAAAAGAAGATAGTTAACACAGCTGAATGTAACCTCACTGTCATCTCGGATGTCCATGTGAGAGCCGCACTCAGCAAAGACAAGAACACAGCATCAATGGGACCTGATGGTATCCCCAGTTGCATGCTATGTGAACTCCAGAAGGAGCTAGACCCGTATATACAAATGCTATTTAACCTTAGCCTTGCTACAGGATATGTACCTGAACACTGGCGTACAGCAACAGTGGTCCCACTCCACAAAGGAGATGCCTCCACAGACCCTGGCAACTACCACCACACAAGCTTAACCAGCCTTGTCTGCAAAGCTATGGGAAGAGTCATTATGGAGCTCTTAAACAGAGACATTGGTGACCTACAGACCCTTGATCCTACCCAGTTCAGCTTTGTACAGGGCAGATCCTGCCTTTTGCACCTAATTGACTATTTTGAAACTGTCAGTAGGGCCATTGATGAGGGCTACGCGGTCCACACAGCCTACCTGCGCTTGGCTAAGGCCTTTGACACAATACCCCACTCAGGCATCATAGACAAGCTCAACAGCTGAAATATAACACCATATGTCACAGGATAGGTTGCAAAATGGCTAAGAAACAGAACCCATAAAGTCGACATTGCAGGTGCCTTGTCAGATTCAAAGCCAGTCACAAGTGGTGTCCCACAAGGATTTGTCCTGGGACCCCTCTTATTTGGCATTTACTTTTCAGATGTGAAAGCAAACATAGGAGGGTTGTGGCTGACAAAGTTTGCAGATGACTGCAACCTAGGCAGCATAGTGAATACATCAGCCGGCACACACATCCTACAGAATGCCGTCACAAAGACAGATAGCTGGTGCCGGAATCATGGCCTGAAACTGAATGCAACTGATGTGTAGTCATCCCCTATGGGAGGAACAAAGTACCCACAAATCAATACATAGACAGCAACCCACTGAGCACAGAAAACAAATCAGACACCTGGGGACACATGCAGATAGTGACGTCTCGTTTGACACACATGTTGCCAAAGTGGTTAGAAAGACTTTCTATCTTGCCAACCTTATCATGAAGGGTTTTCCATCCAGATCAAAGGAGGTCATTGTACCACTATACTTCTCCCTTATCAGGCCCATGATTGAATACAAAGCCCCATTTGGTATGTACCTCACCCAGCACTTGCAACAGCTGGAGAGACCCCAAAAATACCTTACCAAGAAGATCAGGGGTCTACAACACATGTCATATGCTTCCAGACTAAAGGAAATCCAGCTTTATTCAGTAGCATACTGCATACTTACAGGTGACCTATGCCTGACATACAAGGCCATGTCCAATCAGGATTTGGTGGACATGCTCCACTGCCAGCAATCCAAATCCACCAGAACCATGAGAGCTAAAGATTTGAACCTCAGCACATACATGTATAGGACATGCTGGAGGGACAGAGTCATAACTCAGAGGCTTCTCACACTCTAGCAGAGTATCCCAGTTCATGTTAGACAGAGTCCCTCACTGACTCTCTTCAAGAGAAATCTGGACAACTGGATGTGAGATTGTAGGTTTACCCCAGGGGTCCTCCCTGTGTCACTACTAGACAGAGGCACAGTCAAGTTATTTGATTACGTAAGGGGGTCATAATGTGTCACTACTAAGTCAGAGGCACAATATTTGGAATCTATTCTGTACACTTATTACCACTATAAGGGGTGGCAATAGCCACATCACTATGGCTAGCATTATAGATGCACTAGGGCAGATAGCCTAGTAGTAAACTATGAAACTATGAAACTGTGGCGTATGTGTAGGTATTGTCAGTCAAGCAATATGATGTGGTTTGGGGGGGCTTGATATCTTCCTGTATTCCAACATTTTTTGTCTATTCCTTCTAGCATGTCGAGGGATCAGTTGCTAGTGTCCTCTCCTGCTCAGCTGGTGAACCTGGGAATATTGAGGCAATGTTACAATTGCCTCATGTACACAGACAACCCTCTCCTTCTCCCACAAAACACAAATTCATGCGAGAGATGCAACTATATAGCCAAACTGGAGGCTGAGCTCTCTCAACATAGGACTGGCAGGACCAGAGAGGAGGAGAAGGTAACCACACACACCACAAACCCAGTCTCACATAGCACTATCACAACTTCAAATCATACACATAAACACACAAAGACATACTCGGAGGTTCTGATCAGAAATCTACCAAAACAGCAGAGGCCACCAAAGCAGACACCCAAACAACTGCCTCCACAGGGCACAGCACCTGCAACACATAGACCACAGAGTCAGTGTGCCAAACAGTCACAGCCCTTAAGGCCAAACACAATGCCAGACACACTCGTCATAGGTGACTCCATAGTCAGACACACTGACGTCCCGCTCACCAGACTGAGTAAGGAGAAGGTCACAGTAAGCTGCCTATCGGGCGCTGGAATCCACCACATAATGCAAGCACTCAGGTCACTCAACTGCAAGTACAAGTATGACTCAGTCATTGTCCATGCTGGTGTGAACGACCTGAGACGTACCTCCCTGGACTACATGAAAAGAGACATATAGGAGCTCCCTGATTATGTAGCCCAGGCAGGTATGACCCTGACCTTGAGCAGTATCCTACCTTCACCAAGAATGATGCCACAATACAGAGACAAGATGATCAGCTGTAATAATTGGCTTAAACTACGGTGTCATTCAAAGGGGATCCAATGTCTGTCTGCCTGGGATGACATGCTGGACAAGCCATGCTGATTCGCAAGGGATGGCTTGCACCTGTCACCCCTGGGCTTCCAGATTTTGGCTAAGGCTCTTGCCACCCCCATTGTGCTTTTTTTAGGCAAGGCTCAAATTCTAAATCTACCACCCTAGAACACAAAAAAGGAAAAAAACTAAGCGTAATGCTGCTCAATGCCAGAAGTCTCAACCTCAAGATGCATGCACTCGAAGCCCTTCTCAGTATGGAGAACATCGATGTCTGTGCTGTGACTGAAACCTGGTTCAAGGCTCCTGACAGCACCCCGGCACTATCAGGTGTTACCTCATATCATGCGTTCCGGCCCCAAAATCCGGACAACACCAAGAAAGGAGGGTGGGTGTCCATATTCATCAAGGAGACCCTCACCTCAAGGTTGGTGGCAACGCACGATGCATCGGAGACCATCCAGGTGCAATTAACTATAGGCAAGACTGCTCTGCAGTTTGTAGCATGTTACAGGCCACCCTCTCAAACTCAGGAACCTCACACAGCTTTCCTGAAAACACTGGAGGGGATAAATGTATCTCCAAACACCATCATACTGGGTGATTTCAACTATCCAAATATAGACTGGGATCACTACTCAAGTCCCAACACTCTAGCCCAAAGGTTCCTAGAGTTCATAAACTCAAATGCCATGGAACAACTAGTCACCATCCCCACAAGAGGAGACAACATACTAGATCTCATCATCACGAACATAGGGTCACAATGTTCAACACCAGAAGTATACCCATCATTGGTGAGATCAGATCATAAACTAATCTCACTGGAAGTCCACATCCCGCCCCCACCCCAGATAAAAAAGACCATAGTGAAGAACTTCTCAAAAGCCGACTTCAAACTTCTAAAGACTGGTGTGGTCTCTTTCAAGGCCCCCAAGCCAGCGGAAACCATTACCCAAACCACTGAATCACTTACAAATGCCTTCTACCAGCACCTCCAGGACTGCATGGATCAGGCAATCCCAAACAAAACAAAGACTCTTTGTACCAAAGGCAAGCATCCAGTCTGGTGGACCCCAGCAATAAACAAGCTCTAAAACAAAAGGAAGGAGCTACTACAAGATAGAGCAAAATCCGTAGAAGGGAAGACACGCCTGCTCATTATAAGTAAAAAACTGAGATCTCTCATAAAATCATCCAAAGCAAATTTTGAGAGAAAAATTGCTAAGGACTCAAAAGACAATCATAAGGCCTTTTTTAGCTATGTTAGAAACCTGGGAGGAAACTCCCAGATATGCTCAGAATTAGTTCAAAATGATGTAAAAATCACTGAACCTACAGACATTGCCAACATACTGGCTGACAGGTTCAGTGCAGATTTCCAACAGGAGAGATATCTATACCAGAGGATTGTAGCCCCCCAAACATCTCAAATGCTCAGATGAGAACTGCTCTATCCAAGGCGAAAAACACAGCATCCATGGGACCAGATGGTGTCCCCGGTTGTGTGCTCCACAAACTCAATGAGGAATTAAACCCGCAGTTAGGGCAGCTGTTTAATCTTAGCCTCACCTCAGGATATGTACCCAAGGAGTGGCGGACGGCAACGGTGGTCCCACTTCACAAAGGAGGTGCCTCCACCGACCCCGGAAACTACCATCCCATCAGCTTGACAAGCCTGGTCTGCAAAGCTATGGAGAGGATCATAATGGAACTCATAAATAAAGACATAGGGGACTTGCAGACTTTGGATCCAACCCAGTTTGGCTTTGTCAAGGGCAGATCATGCCTTTTAAACTTGGTTGACTATTTTGAAACAGTCACCAAGGCCATTGATGAGGGCAAGGCAGTCCACACAGCCTACCTTGACCTGGCAAAGGCTTTCGACACAATACCCCACTCGGTATCATTGAAAAACTCACCAGCTTAAATGTAAACCCATACGTCACAAGATGGGTTGCAAACTGGATAAGTGACAGAACCCACAGGGTCAGAGTTGCTGGTGCCATGTCACACTCCAAGCCTGTCACAAATGGTGTCCCACAGGGCTCAGTCCTGGGCCCACTTTTGTTCGGCATCTACTTTTCAGAAGTGCAAGCAAACACAGGAGGATTATGGCTGACAAAGTTTGCAGATGACTGCAAACTGGGAACCATAGTTGAAAACCCATCTGACACAGACATCCTTCAGAAGGGTCTCATAGAAACGGATAACTGGTGCCAGAGCCATGGCCTAAAGTTAAACGATAAAAAATGCATAGTCATACCCTTCGGGAAAAACAAGGTTACCCCTAGTTACCATATAGGTGGCAATCCTCTAAGCACAGAAGAGGTTATCAGGGATCTGGGCACCCAGGTTGACAGTAACCTTTCATTTGACACTCACATTGCCAAAGTAGTTAGGAAGACCTTCTACATTGCCCACCTGATTATGCAGGGATTCACATCTAGATCAAGGGAGGTCATTGTTCCCCTGTACTCATCACTCATCAGAACAATGATTGAGTACAATGCCCCATTCGGAATGTATCTGACCTGACACCTGCAGCAATTGGAAAGGCCCCAAAAATTCCTCACCAGAAGGATAAAGGGTCTCAAAAATATGTCTTATGCTGCCCGACTGAAGGAACTCCAGCTCTATTTAGTCACTAACCGTCTGCTCAGAGGTGACCTGTGCCTGACATACAAGGCCATGTCCAACCCGGAATTAATGAACATGCTTCACCTCAAAACCTCTAAATCCATCAGAACTACAAGGGCAAGAGACTTAAACCTCAACACAGCTATTAATAGGACGTGCTGGAGGAACAGATTCATCACCCAGAGACTCCCTATGCTGTGGAACAACATCCCGGTACATGTGAGGCAGAGCACCTCGCTGGCTTTGTTCAAGAGAAATCTTGATCAATGGATGGGAGATCACAGGTATACCCCAGGGATAACCTCAGTGTCACTGCTTGACAGAGGCACAGCAAAATAATGGGCATATTATCCTTCAAACTAAAGGGGTGGCGGAAGCCACAAAACTCTGGGCTAGGCTTATAAATGCCCTAGGGCAGATAGCCTAGTATGAACCCATGAACCTATGAACATAGGCCTGGTGTGGTTCCTGCTATTAGGACAGTGGTCTGCAGCAAGCTATATAGTAGTAGGCAGTTTTAGCCATTGGTATTTGACCATGGCTAATCCATGTTGATTCTTATTGTGGTACCAACATGGGGGTGTGGTTATCCATGACATTTATTGCTAGTCACCCTCGTTTTGTAGCTTGTTCCATGTTTTTGCACATGTACATCACTGTATGAGGTGTGACCTGGTAGTGTCAGGGTGCTGATGTGGGCTTTGACCTAGTTTTCTATTACAGCACTGATATCTAAATTCTCTATACTGTATGCATTTACACTGAATGCATTTTGCTGTTTATACTTCTGGCATTGGGTAGCATTACATCTAGGTTCCTATCCCTTGTGGTACCTATGAAGGTGGGTTTGTGTTTTTGTGGTTTATGATTGGTGAGGGTGGATGTTAGTCAGGGTCCTCAGGTGTACATATGGTACATGGTGTTACATTACTTAACACATGGCATTCATGCCTCAGGTGGTGCTGCAGGGCTGCCACTGTCAGATGCACATACTACACTCCCTGTAAATGTTTGGAAGCAGGTTGTGTCATGTTAGGCATCCCTGTTACTATATGAGTGAGTCGGAGGGGTATCAGTCCCAGTGTTCCTACTGAGCCAGTGTATGTGCTATGCGTTGCCTCTTTGCCAAGGCCAGGGCATACTGGGCACACCTCCTTCTGCCTACTGGGGCAAGGTCAGGTTGTTCCTCCTCCGAGTCACCCTCTGCCTGTGGTGGCCTTGGCAATGGTGGGGGTATGTTTGGCCCAGCCCTATGCTGGTCCTGCTGCAGCTGTTTCTGCAGGATCATATTATGTAGCATAGCGCATATCATGATCATTTGGGTACATGTAGTTGGTGTGTACTGCAAGGCTCCACCAGATATGTCCAGACACCGGAACCGTGACTTGAGCAGCCCAAACACAGTCTCTATGACATTATGTGTTTGTGCGTGTGCCTCATTATGGCGTTCCTGTTCAGGTGTGTGTGCATTTCTGATGGGTGTCATCAGCCACGGCTCAAGTGCATAACCTGCATCCCCCACTAGGTGTCCGTGTGGGAAGTCCCCACTGGCAAATGATTGGTACAGCTGCGTCAGATGCCAGATGTGGGAATCGTGGTAGCTCCCAGGGCAGCCAGAACACACATTCATTATTAAGCCCTGGGCATCACACACGACCTGGCAGTTGATGGAGGGGAATCCCTTGCAGTTAATATAGGCTCTACCCCGCTCACCAGCTGGTGCTTTGATGCGTATGTGCATGCAGTCTATTGCACCCGCTATTTGCTGGAAGAGACGCATATTGCTGGCCAATACCTCACGGGCATTGGGGAAATATACATGATCACCGACATGTGCTGACATGGCATCCAGGAACTGGTGCAGTACCCTGGAGGCTGATGCCTGTGATATCCCCATCATATCACCAGTTGGTCTCTGGAAGGTACCAGTTGCTAGTATTCTTAGGCCAACACATACCTTGATTTCCACTGGGATGGGTTCCCCTCTGTTGGTTCTGTGTGTGAGACGTGGCCTGCACAGCTCAACAATTTGCTGCAGAAGGTCTCTGTCCACTCTGTAGCGCTCTACTATCTCCAGCTCATGTAACCCATGGTAGGTGACCCTGGGCCTGTATACTCTCCTCCTTCTCCTCACTCTGGGTTGTCTGTCAGCATCTGCATTGTCACCACCCTCAGCAATTCGCCTATACCTGATTCTAACAGCTATGGCAGCCCCTAGCATTTCTGCTCTGAGTTCAGCTTTTTTCAGTTTTCAATTCTGATAGCTTACTCCTTTCTTGCAGGTTCTTGCAACATATGCACCCTTTATTTGGAGCTGACATAGCTCCGTTGTCAATTTTGCAGAAATGTACTCAGTTGTCAGCTGAGTACATTTCTGCAGCTAAAACGTCCGTTACACGGACTGCTTTGGGCTTCCTGGATCGCTCAAATACCTCATTTGCATATCTTTCAGCTGCAAATGAGGTATTGAGCATTTCCAGTCCGTAAGAGACGTTTTAGCTGTCTCTTACACGGAGGTTTGGGCTGTTCCTGGATCGGGAGGCTTACATGGAGGCTTTCAATACTCTTAAACTCCGTGTAAGCCTTCCTGAATCCTGCCCAGTGTCTTTAAATACCATCTACACACTTCTGGTCAGAGTTTGATATTTATATGTTTTATTTCAGTGACTGACTTGCAGGACAAAGGTCATGGAATGAAAGATATCAGGACTTGGTAAAAATGACACTGCTGGAAAAAATATAAAAAATAAAAGGTTATCACTTTGCACCACCTTCATTATTTAATAATAGTGTAAAATAATGTATTGCAAATTGTAGCAAAGGTGAGAAAACAGTTTTCTAGCCTTATTTTATGTACAAAAATTTTCATTCAGAATATCTGACTAAAACACTAATACAATCACTTACAATGCACAAATGAAACATCAGCAAATAAAAAAATAATCTACAAATAACTGATCTTCAGATTCAAGCAACTGTATAAAATCATGCCACAGGATTCATTAACAACCATGTTGGTTCATTAGTATTCGCATCCATAGAAAGGTGCTCACAAGCATGAACACACAACATAAACACAATGAATCTCATATAGGCAATGTCCAGGTATGAACACACTGTAGCCCAAACATATTAAGGGCAAGTGCAGTGGAGCAATAGAGAATGAGAAGTGAACTTGGGCAATTATTGCACAAAATGTGTTATAATGATTTAGTAATGCTGGAGAGGGGAAATGTTTAAAATGTACTCATATACCACAAGCAACTATGACAAAAGGTATAAGCAGTATTTCTGACATAAAACCTGTGATGCTGATGTAATTAACAATTGAATTTCAGTTCCAGACTGCGGTGGTGGTGGTGCTGCGGTAGCGTTGTCACCTCACAGTAAGACGTTGTCCTGTTCGATTCTCAGCTAAAGCATCTTCTGTGTGTAGACATGCGTGAATGGGCGTACCTTCATTGAAGGCTGTGCGTCAGGGCTGGCAACTCGGTAAGTAAAAATCTACTGCCAATCATTAGCAGACGGGAGTTCCGCTGTGGTGACCCCTAACTGGGAAAAGCCGAAAGATACAACAATGTGAATTTCAGTTCCACAGTTAAATACATAAATAATACTGGCCATGCTGATAGAGGCTGTGATAGGGACATGAAATTGTAGTCTAAGAAAAGGGAGTGAAAATATGTGATATGCATTTTAATTAAATACTGGCTTGAGATAATAGATAGCAAGGGCAGAAGATACATTATGGGATGAATGCATAGAATGCAGTTATTGCATATAGGGATCATGTATGCAGGCTAACAGCACCACAGTATTATCCACGTATACACAAGACAAAAGGACCTTACAGCTGCAATGTCAGACAGCTCATAAATGGACGTTTATACAAAGAATGACAGTGTCAGCAGTAAGAAAGGGGTTTATCACTTACAAGCATAGAATAGACAAGCAAGGGCTGTATGGTTATATAAATGCTATATGTCAATCTAATAGCAAACAACATACAAAAGTGACCAATGTCAAAACAGAACAGATGACATAGCAGGGGTCCAGTTTTACCATTGCTGATTTACCAACATGTCTGACATAGTAATACAGGGCATGTTCACATGCAATTACATGGCACAGTAACATAACAACAATTCAACAGCAGCAACGCAATAGAAAGTGTTGTAACAGAGAACCAATTGCAGTTTCTGATGATCCTACAGCAGGATGTAAAATAAGAAACGTTTTTCAAATCACACATCAGCCATTAAGTTGTATGTTGTGATGGAAACAATTGCATTATTAGACATGTGTGGAGAAAAATACACAACACTAAGTATAATTTTTTTGTGAATAGGTAATGCATTTGGGCAAGGAATGACCTAAAACAACATTTGCATCATGTCATTTTTTTTTTTAAAACAGGTTTATTGTTTTAACATACAAGAGAAATATCATAACAATTTTATACAAGTAATTAAAAATAGATATGATTATAACATTCAACAAAACAACTAAAGTATTTACAAAGACATCCACTACAATCAGATCAATTAATTATAATAAGATGTTTTTCTAGTTGTTCTTGACCTAATTGTGTTTATTTCCATATGGCACACTATATTCATAACATTTTTAAATTCATTGAATGAAGGAGGTGTATCTGAAATCCAATTTCTGGTTATTATTTTCCTAGCCACTGCTAAAATAGACCATAACAAGGGAAGCTTAACCTTTTTAACACTTTGAGGTACAGGTGTGTTGAATAATATAAGAGATTTAGAAATAATGAAATTATCTGTAAAAAGAGCCTGCAAAAATTCATTAACTGATTTCCAGTATTCTTTCAATTTTATACAGTCATAAAACATATGAGCCCAGTCAGCATTAATTTCTACATTACATCTCTTACATAGATTATCTTTATTATTTATTTTACTCATCATCAAAGGTGTATAGAAAGATCTATGTAAAAATTTCCATGTATAAAGTCTCCAGACAATGGAAGACGTAGTTCTATAGGCAGATTCCAATATATATTGTTTATCTTGTTGATTTGGTGGGTCCCCATTAATAGAAGTGAAATAATTCCAGTATGTATCTACACTGTAAACAGTTTCTTGTCTGATAATTTTATGTATGTATGAAAGTTTACCTTTATCAGAAACTTTATGTTGTAAATTTAATATCAAGTAATCAATCAGTGTTGGAATAGATTCTTTAACTGTTATAGACATTAGATCTATTCTATCAATGAGATGTCTAAAGGTCTGAACCTCTAACCAGCAAGTTTCTCTTAGATCAAATTCTTGTTTTAAGAAATCTAGATTTTTAACTTTATTATCAGATATCAACTGATACCAGTACTTTAGATCATTATCTATAGCTAAATGAGTTCCTTCAGAAGTAGATAACAGAAGCATACCCTGAGTATACATTATAGGGAATATAATAAAATTCCATTCTCTATACTTAGGCTGCATGAATATAAAGTTATGATAGCTAATAATAATATTTAATGGGTAACAAACCATATGTTTAGGTGTAATAGGTGAAGTACAAAATTCCTTTAGTAACCATAACATGGAGTTATTACAATCATATTTTTATGTGTTAAGGAGATTTTCATGAAGTGCATACTAATTAGCTCCCAATAATCTTTCCATTTTGCGACATATGACTGATCTATTAATAAAGTAATAACTTTTACAATAGAAGAAATAATATATAAATTAAAATCTGGAAAAGAAATACCCCCTTGAGACCAGCTATTAGTATGTTTCTTTAATGCAATCCTAGGTCTATTAGGTGCCCATAGGAAATTTAACATTAGTGTATTCAGTTTCTTGATAATTATTTTTGTAGGTGGAAGTATTATTGATTGTATTAAGTTTAAAATCTTGGGGAATATTATCATTTTAATAATTGTAAGTCTCTCCTCCATAGTAAAAAACATATTATTCCAGGTATTAAAAAGATTTTGTATATTATGAAAACAGGTATTATAATTATTATATATAATAGATTTAATATCTTTAGATAGTATTATACCTAAATAAGTTAACTGACCTGAATTGGGTACATATTTAGTAAAATTACTAATGAGAATATTTTTTCGTATATATAGGTAGTATTTTAGTTTTTTCTTCATTGAATATTAAACCAGAAATACTTTTAAAATTCATCATTTTATCAAATAGAGACTGCATAGAAGAATTAGATCCTGCTGATGTAATTAGAACATCATCTGCAAAAAGTTGAATTTTGGATGTTGTATTTTCATCTATTTCAAAACCCTCTATGTCAGTACTGTTTCTGATCAAATTAGCCCAAGGCTCCATTACTAAAGTGAATAATAGTGGAGAAAGTGGACATCCTTGTTTTGCACCTTTAAGCATAGGTATTTTTTGTGAAACATATGTTCCTACCTTAATATAAGCCAACGTTCCTTTATATAAATGCTCAATTAGATTTACAAATGCATCTGAGAAGTTTGTGCACTTCAGGTAAACAGATAGTCCCAACTTACTGAATCAAATGCTGAACTTATATCAAGACTAATAAGTGTTAAATCTTTCTTTTTCCTATTTGCAAAATCAATTAATGTTAAAGTTCTTCTTATATTATCAAAAGTATTTCTATTTACAATGAAGCCTGTCTGGTCTATATCTATAATTCCGGGAATGATTGTCTTCAATCTATCAGCAAAAATACTCATGAACATTTTATAATCAACATTAAGTAATGAGATGGGCCGATATGAAGTACATCTAGTTGGATCTTTATTAGGTTTTAAAATTGGCGAAATAAATGTATATTGCCAAGATGGGGGGGTTATTAACTCAGTTTGGGCCAAAATAAAAACCTTATGTATTAATGAATATGTACTTTTAGAAAGGATTTTATATAGCTCTGGTATAATACCATCATTACCCGGTGCTTTGTTTGGTTTAAGCTTATTTATTTGTGTAATAACCTCTGTATATGAAATACTTTTGTCCAATAGTTTAATCTGTTGTTTATTAAGCTTTTTTTCATGTTTGTGGTTATAAACTCCTTTATTTTATCTTTAGGTTCCATGTTAATGTTATTATGGTTAATATTGTGAAAGTGATTTCTAAATTCATCTAATATTTCTGGTAGACTAGAAACATTTTTCTTTTTCCTTAGAGAAAAGATTTCTTTGATATGGTTTTGTTTATTCAACCTTTTTGTTTTATTTTTAAGTCTATGTAAGTATTTGGGACTTATTGAGTAAGACAAAAACTTGTATTTCTCTAGAGTTATTTTAACTTTATGAGTTAAAATTTCTTTGTATTTGTCATTTAGTTTGTTTATTTCTTCAATGACTTTCTTATCCATAATATTTTCTTTATTATTATGTTTATAAAAGTCTAATTTACTTTGAATATCTAACAATTCCTTATCCCAAGATTTCCTTTTATTATTATACCATCTTATACTTTGTCCATATAGATATGATTTTAAGGCATCCCAAACATAGACAATGGAGACTTCAGGAGTATTATTTATGTCTAGAAAATGTTGTACTTCTGAAAGTATATATTCTTTATAGTCTTTGAGTTGAGTTAAGTATGCTGGTATCCTTTTGATCTGAACATTATGAGTATTTTTTATCATGAATTCAAAAACAATTGAATTATGATCCGATATAGGACATGAAATGATTTTGGAATTAATTAAATCTGTTACCATCTGGTTAGAAATAAAGACCCTATCTATTTTTGAATAAGTTTTGTATCTGTTAGAAAAAAAGGTGTATGGTAATGATTTTGAATCTATCTGATTATTAATATCATTCAAATGATAAGAATTAGCAAAATCATTTAAATATTTTGCATTAGATGTAATTCTTCTTTTTCCTATAGTGGTAGTATCACTTTCATGTAGTATACAATTAAAGTCACCAGCTAAAATAATATCTCCTATAGAGAATGATATAATCTTATCAAGATGATGTTTCACTGTATTAATACCAATTCCAGGTATCCAATATACATTAATTAAAGTGTAAGTCTTCCCATTAATTTGTATTGTAACCATACAAAACATTCCTTTGTCATCCTGATAAGACTTAATGGTTTTAGGAATAGGCATACTTTTATTCCATAAAATAGCCACTCCTCTTTTTCTGAGTGTGCTCTGAACTAACCAATACTGTATATTTGTTTGTGGCTAGTTTATCAATATCTTTTTCAAGAGATGTGTTTCTTGCAGGAAGACTAAGTTGGCCTTATGTAAATTAATGTATCTTATTAGGCTTGCCCTTTTACACAGATTATTCAATCCATTAATGTTTAAAGAAATTCCTTTTAAAGATGTCATTTGGCATTTTTAAAACTTAAGAATCTTATGATCAAAATAACAAATAACAACATAAGTAATGTTACATCTCCTCCTTTAGGTGTACCTTTAAATATAGCTGTATTTATTGAATCTCTTATGGGATTTTGTATAGGATTCAATTTTGTTTGTAGTGTCAATGAGTGTACAAAATATATTGTGGATGTCAAAACTATATACATATAACAATGAACAAGTGAAAATAATGTAAGGATTAAACCTTGCATCCAGCCTGGAGTTAAAAACTCCAACTTAGAGTAGTATTTACCACTCAAGTTAACCCCGTACCCTAAGCAGCAGTACCTCAGCTACCACCTTATCAATTTAATACTGGTTATATTTAACTTAAATTAACAGCTTTCAATTCAATTATCTAGCAAGACAAGACTACACATTTGATAAAACAGCATCATATAAACTAAAATAAACTTTTTAAAAAAAACTATTCATACTACTATATACATCTATGTAATATAATACACTTGTATTCAAATAGCATTCAAATAAACTTGATATTAGGAACCAAGAGGAGAGAGAGAGAAATAAAAGACGTGAAAGAGGGAGAGAGAGTGAAAGAAAGAGAGAGAAAGTATGTAAAAATAAGTTCTAACATTCATTTAAATGAAAAACTTTGTCTAATATGGTTCAGACATTACATATATTAATGCAGTTAACAGCTTCCAGAAAAAAAAACTTGAATTGCTTGTATGAGCATTTTACTCATACTCATTATTGTCAATAGAATAAAATATTACACTTATAGAAGTTGTTATAAATCATACTGCATAGTTATGCAAATTCTCAGAAACACTTGCATTATTGTAAAAAAAAAAAAAAAACATCTGCATTTTGTATGTCTATACTACTGCTTTAAATGTAGTCAACAGCTTCCAGAAAAAAAACCTTGAATTGCTTGTATATGAGCATTTTACTCATACTCATTATTGTCAATAGAATAAAATATTACATTTATAGAAGTTGTTATAAATCATACTGCATAGTTATGCAAATTCTCAGAAACACTTGCATTATTGTAAAAAAAAAAAAAAAAAACATCTGCATTTTGTATGTCTATACTAGTGCTTTAAAATATATCACAAGACAATTTCTTCCAGAATAGAGTTATACAGTTATTTATGCTTGTCAATCAGATGAATTAAATGAGTTATAGTAATGTATATGTTTGGAACATAAGTTTTGAACACAGATTAGTATGCTGCAGTCAGGTAGATTTTCAAAAACACTTGAATAAATGTTTCATTTTCTATGCCTTCTAAAATAAGACATTTACTTACTACAAGAAACTGCATCATTTAAAATCATTATAATTGACATATTTTATGAATTATAACATAGATATTTAAGTAATTATATAAAATAACTCACATTTAAATGTCAAAGAGTTCATTTTCCTTCACATAGTCACAGTTGCATCGGTTCTACTTCCTGGTAGAGTGTTCTTCCTGAATCTGTGATGTGTCAGTGTGATATTTGGGTGAAAGGTCAGGTTAACTGCTTTCAGCTTCTCTGTGAGAATTCTGAGAGTTGAAACTTTTGAAACAGCATGAGGACACTGTTCATGAAGTAGCCCACATCCCAGATTGTCTCCCTTAACATTTTGGCGGGAAACTTGTTAAAAACTAGTGACAAACATTCATTTAGCAGTGTTAATGCATCTAAACATGACAAAACCTTCACAATGTACCCCACAGGTTACCACAGCCTCTATGCAAGTGAAATCAAGCCCAAAGTTATTAATAGGTAATAAAACTCAATATCACTGTCCCAAGTAAATTCTATGCAAATTTCATTATTTACTGTGTTTATATGATCAAAAGCATTTCTATATATACAATGGAATATTACTTACTGTTTATATTAATAGAGTTAAAAATAAAACACATTATTTACTATTATTTAGTTCTAATTATTATTAGTTAAAGCATGACATATTATTTACAAACAAGCATAAGCAGTATAATCAAGAAAGTATAATTAGGAATAGCATTTGAAGAACATATAAACTTTTTACAAGGAATAAATATGTTATTATTCTATTTATCATATTTTCATTACTCTTCTCTCCCTGCCCTCCCCCACCCTTTACCCACTACATAATCTAAATAGAATGTCATTGTTTAAACAAAGAAAAGAAGGAAAGGAGAAAAAAAAAGGAAAAAAAAATGTATCTAATTACTGACCTTACTTCTCTTTTTCAGAAAGAGAAACAAATTGAATAATAGTTTGTTATTAGTTCCTCAGATATTTTGACTGGTTATGAAACAAAACATTTCTTTGCACACAGAGAATAACTTTGATTAAATCTTTTTCAGAACATTTGTGGCTTTCTGGAAATGCAGGAACTATATTTAAAAAGATTAATAATGAAGTAAAATGATGGGAGAAAAAAAAACATAGAACAAATCATTTGTTCTTTAGTCTCTTCTTCCTCTCAGAAGTCTTCCACGAAGTTTCAGTTGCCAGTCTCTTTAATGAAGGACTAGCCCATTCCATTTCCTCTATTTTATCCAAAATCTTTTTTTTTTTGATAAACAGTAAAGCAGAGTCTAAGTCATCAAACATTTTAGGACCATCAGGAAGGAAGATTTTTAGCTTGGCAGGAAACAGAAGGTATGTTTTAAACTGTGTTTTTTAAGCTCCCTTATTAGTGGCAGAAAAACTTTTCTTTTAGCTATTACCAAGGGAGAATAGTCATTGTCAAAATGCACAGTTATCTCATTAAACTTAACAGGAGCTTTAGCCCAAGCAGATTTAAGAACCATCTCTTTATCAAAAGATGATAGAAATCTAACTATAACTGATCTAGGATAGTTTTTGTTAGAGTTAGTATTAGCTATAGATCTATGTGCTCTTTCAATACCAAAAGAGAATGCTTCTGGTAAGTCTAAAGTTTTAGGGAGCCAAGTTGTTAAAAAAGAAGTAATATTGTTACCTTCAATATTTTCTGGCAGTCCAAAAATCCTAATGTTATTGCGCCTAGATCTATTTTACAAGTCATCCAGCTTTGTTTGTAAGTGTGTATTTTGTTTCAGCAGAAACTCAATGTTGATTTCCTCTTCTTGGATTCTATTTTCCATGTCATTCACAGCTTCTTCTATGCCTGTCATCTGGATCTTCTGTTGTTGCAGGTCTATATGTAGCAAGTCTATTTGTTTTGTAGTTTTTTCTATGAAGGTATCAATTTTAGTATCCATTTTATCCATCTTAGCAGTAAGTTGCTGGATTATAGTTATCAGAGACTGAAGTTCTTTCTTGATGCTGGAGTCCTGAGAATTTGTCTTACTGGAACTCATTTCAGACTGATAAACTGACAGGAAAATTTCCAATGTGATTTCTGACAGGAATATTGTTAAAATTTCCTTTCTTTTTTAGATATAGTTCAAGAACTATATAAAACAAATATATTTAGAAAGAAAATTACTTCAAAAATTAATTTTTTAAGTAATTAATTCCTGTCAGTGTAATGAAATTGGTGGAGCTGAAGAAATCTGCTGCTATCCTGTGTACATCCTTGGCCATGCCCCCGCATCATGTCATTTTTGAACACATGCCTGAACAGATATCAGAGAGCTGCATCACAATCATGGGTGCCACAGGCTCACACATATCGATCACATAAGGACGAACACACCAGAATGGTGTGTAGCACTATCATATCATATGTTGTACTGATAATCTACCTGGTATGAAAGTGCATAAAAAATCTGCCCCGTTGAGTGTGTAAGCCACTGCTGTCTGACAGACAGATGTTGCTAGATTCAAACCCCTGCCTATTATGCAAGGTTCTCTGCAGACCTTGTATTGACAGCAAGTGCCAAACATCAGATAGCAATGTAGACTGTCACAAATCACTGAACTGAATGTGTGCCTTAACACAGGAGGCAAGAATATAATATGAACAATCTGATTTACAGTAGAGAGTTGATTATCCAATCTAATTGGGACCTAGGGTAGTTTGGATAATCAAACTGTATGGATAATCAAACATACATTGAACCAGATAAAAAAAATATATATGTAAAGAATATAAAAAATATATATGTTATCATCCAAAGCACTCTTATAAGTTACTCTAGAGGTTCCTAAATGGAATTCAAAGACATATTGTGAGGAGGGCTATTGGGGCATAGATTGCACGATCAAATTCCCACAGGATCTTGACATGAAAAAGTCCACAAATCAACTATTAAACAAGATTGACCCATTAATTTACTAGTTTTCTAAATGAGACCAATCCTAGATTCTCAGTCTGATCTCAAATTTGAATGACGAACTCATGAATCGTATTGCATGTGTAAACCCATAATAGACTTCCAGATAGAATTAGCCAATCAGAGTTCCAGATTTATAAAGAGAACCAATCCTAGGTGGTCAATCTGATAGCATACGGCGCTTCTATATCACACTTCACATTATTAAGTTGATAGTTATTTACGGCATGTATTACCTTTTCTTAAATGAAATAAATAAGTATCACCAGTATAACATACAATCGTCCAAGGCGCCCATAAATAGACTACCAAAAAAGATTAACTTTCTGAATTATAAAAATAGCCAATCCTGAATCCTTGGTTTAACTTCAGGTTGCATGGGAAATTGGTGCATCAAATAACATGAGAAAATCCATAATAAACTGCCAGATAGAATAAACCAAGCAAAATTCTAAGTTTAAGAAGGTCAATTCTAAATTATCAATCTCATAGCATATGGTGCTTCAATATCATGCTCCGCATTATTGGATTAATAATTAGATGCGGCATATATTACCTTATCCTAGATAAAGTGGGTGAATATCACCACCAGTATATTATGTAAACTTGTATGCATATGAGAATTTATTTCAATACCAATTCAGCTTAACACCATGGTCTTTTTATGGAAAAAAGGATGGGTCACTGAGAACATGTCTCTATATGTGGAGAAAGAACTGAGAGAACTTTTAAGCTCTTTTGAAACCGTATTGAAAGACACCGATGATTTTTTAAATAAATTAAACACAGTCATGGAAAGTACAATGGCTAATTGTGATCTCTTGTTAACCACTTTAGATGTTAATAGTCTCTTTACCACAATCCCAAATGATATTGGAATAGAATCAGTAAGGAAGATATTATCATCTAAGAAGACACCAATGGAAACTCGGACCATTTGTGATCTGCTCGAATTAATTTTGGAGAACAATTACTTTATATATGGTGAGAACAACTATCTACAGAAATGGGGGGTAGCCATGGGCACCCCCTGTGCTAATATTTATTCAAATTTAGTTCTAGTAGAATGGGAACTACTACATGTCCTACACACTAATAATCCATGGTATAGTAACATCTTATATTATGGACGTTTCGTTGATGACCTTTTTATTTTATGGAAAGGTGATGTTGAGCAATTCCAACAATTTCATAAATATCTTGATACCACCACTTCATATTTGACATTTACAGCAAACTATTCTAGACATATGATGCGCTTCTTGGATGTCAACATTAAACTTATCGAGACAGGAAACCTGGATTTCGAAATATACAGGAAATGTATGTGGAGCAACCACTATTTGTTGAAGAGCAGTATGCATCCAAGGCATATTACAAAAAACATTATGACTAATGAAGTCACCAGGATCCATAGACGTTGTAATCAGGAGTCCACACAGAATAAAGAAATGCAGATCCTACAGAAGAATCTCAGAGAGCGAGGTTATAAAGAACAAGATCTACAACCTACCATCAGAGAACGTAATGAAAAACCTGTACAAGAGAATACTAAAACCA
Source organism: Protopterus annectens (assembly GCF_019279795.1). Lineage (NCBI taxonomy): Eukaryota > Metazoa > Chordata > Ceratodontiformes > Protopteridae > Protopterus > Protopterus annectens. Next base: position 207,060,058 of record NC_056741.1, read on the forward strand.
GACTTTTCTTAACATATAGTACTGATAACCAACAAATCCAGAAAGTGATAGCCCAATTTTGGCCAGTTCTTACGCAAGATCCTCAGTTAAAGGAAATTGTTGGAGAAAGGCCACAATTTAGTTATAAAAATAAAAAGAATATAAAAAGATTGCTGTGTGTCAACCATCATAACAGGATCCCAGTAACAGGAAGGAAAGGCACTTTTATGTGAGGTAATTGTAATATATGTTCATTCATTGACAGTAGTAATCGGTTTGATCATCCAGTAAACAACATAAAATATATTTTTGATGTAAAAGCAACATGTACATTACAGAATGTTATCTACCTGGCCACATGCAAATTTTGTCGATCATTCTATATGGGAAAAACTAACCAGATGTTTAAAAAACGTGTAAAAAGACATCAAAGGGACATCATCAATAAAGACATACACAATGCTTTGGCTTCCCACATAGAAGCCAACAGAGGACATTTGTTTTTGTTTAAAGTTATTGAAAATATCTATACTGGACCAAGAAAGGGTGATATCGAAAATCTGACTGAGCTAAGAGAAACAAAATGGATAATCAACTCGAGAGCGGTTCAACCTCCAGGTCTGAATAGTGTCATTCCTTTAAAACCAGTCTTGAAGCTGAGAAGACCGACTGTAAAGAAATAGTATAAAAGTAATGAGCCACCACATACAGAACAAAGGCATTGACATTTATCTGTAGGAGCCATATGCCTTTCCGCTTGATAAGACATAGAAAATGTTTTGCATCAATACCAATTTGAAAGTCTTTGGAGTGTATGGGAATATATAGTAACCATCTCAACAACTAATTATATGAAGAAGTTCCACTGTTGGTGGCAAGTGACTCTTTTCTAAAAAAATGGCATTACAGCTATTACCAGCTACCATTGCAAGAATGCATATGAATTGAGGATTGGTTATCTCTCCTGATAAAGAGCTTTGATTGGCCACCCATACTTAGTAGTATATTTGTTGACTTTTATTTCCATAAAACGACCATGGTGTTAAGCCGAATTGTTATTGAAATATGTAGGAATCCTCATATGCATGCAAGTTTACATAATATACTAGTGGTGATATTCACCCACTTTATCTAGGATAAGGTAATATATGCCGCATCTAATTACTAATCCAGTAATGCGGAGCATGATATTGAAGCACCGTATGCTATGAGATTAATAATTTAGAACTGACCTTCTTAAACTTGGAATTTTGCTTGCTTTATTCTATCTGGCAGTTTATTATGGATTTTTTCATGTTATTTGATGCACCAATTTCCCATGCAACCTGAAGTTAAACCAAGGATTTGGGATTGGCTATTTTTATAATTCAAAAAGTTCATCTTTTTTGGTAGTCTATTAAGGGCGCCTCGGATGATTGTATGTTATACTGGTGATACTTATTTATTTCATTTAAGAAAAGGTAATACATGCCGTAAATAACTATCAACTTAATAATGTGAAGTGTGATATAGAAGTGCCGCATGCTATCAGATTGACCACCTAGGATTGGTTCTCTTTATAAATCTGCAACTCTGATTGGCTAATTCTATCTGGGAGTCTATTATAGGTTTACACATGCAATATGATGCACTAATTCATCATTCAAATTTGAGATCAGACCGAGAATCTAGGATTGGTCTCATTTAGAAAACTATCAATTTAATGGGTCAATCTTGTTTAATAGTTGATTTGTCGACTTTTTCACGTCAAGATCCTGTGGGAATTTGATCGTGCAATCTATGCCCCAATAGCCCTCCTCACAATATGTCTTTGAATTCCATTTAGGAACCTCTAGAATAACTTATAAGAGTGCTTTGGATGATGACATATATATTTTTTATATTCTTTACATATATTTTTATTTCTTTGAAAAGCAGAGAATGCAATCGGAACTAGCTGTAAATCCAATAGTATGGCACACGAGAATATAACACTCTCGAATGCCATGATTGGCTCAAAAACCAGAATAGGTAAAATGATTGGCCGAGTTTTGTAGCCTATAAGTGTCGAGAGGAACCAAGCCTCTTATTTTTTTATATGACGTTCTATGTGACTTTTCAAATTTTCTTAAAAGTCATTTTTTTAATATTTGAACATTAACGAAGAAGTCTTGCACTTTCAAAGAGGATTCTGAAAATATAAACATATCAGCGTCATTTGTTTGTGAATGATCGATGAAGCAAACAACGTATTTTCTAAAGGTTCTCTTACACTGGAAACAAGCCTGTAAGTGTTGAAAGATGAATCAAGCTTATTAATTTTTTATGTGGCTTTTTAACTTTTCAAAAGTCATTATTTTAATATTTGAATAATAAGAAAGAAGCCTTGCACTTTCAAAGAGGATTGTGAAAATGTAAACACTTCACCATCAGTTGTTTGCGAATGATCGCTTAAGCAAACAATGTATTTCTAAAGGTTCTCTTACATTGGATACAATCACTCATTTGAGACTGCTGATTGGATATATCATCCATTCTATCTAGATTGTCCTTTTTTAGAGTTATTAAGAGACTTGTCGGCAATAAGTGACTGCCTATAGTAAAGTATATGTATAGCAGATGAGGCAATTCCACAATTGATTGGTTCTGAATAATTTTTGTAGTTTACTGATTGGACAATGGACTAATATCCTACCATTTAAATTTGAACATACAGTCCCATACTCTGTAATGATCTGAGGAAGATTTTATCGAAAGTGCTTATCGTACTAAGGGAGTTTTATTTTGTATTTATTTTCATTTTTATTTTTATTTTTGTCTTCATTAAATGGTTTCACATCAACTTTTTATTGTTGGATTTCCTTTGAGACGCATTTGCATCGCTACAGGACGTTAGCATTGGTGAACGAACTGTCGTTGTTTTCTTCAATATACATCATCAGGGTGACATGGAGGGAGGGATAAAGTACATTATCACATAAGAGGGATAATGGTGGCTCACAACAATATGTAGCCAACAGGTAGACCTAATCTAGTGAACCAAAAACGCTCAGCTAATGGTTGGATTAGAACCCTTGAAATTATTCAGCTATCTGTCTACACTCTTGTGCATTAACTCATTATACCACAAAGGAATCAGTACTTCACAACATTAATATAACACTACTGAAGCACACTGGCAACTTATTGAAGAAGGACAGGTGAACAGAGAGAGGGTTAGAAACAGATGCAGAGAGGAATAGCATCAATATGTCTTACAGGACATGTAGGAATATCTGTATGGTATTCAGTCTTATTAAATCATCTGGAATCTGTCATGCAATGTATAATAAACTGTTTGCTATAGGTACAAATAAGGGGTGGGAGAGTGCAATAAACATGAATACTTAACCGGGATAAGGCTGGCTTAATAAATCTCCCTGTTGGGGCTGCAATGTTTTTGAAAATTATATCTTGTGGCACAATTCCAGTAAATGTGTTACATGGCAAGAAATACAGATATTTGCAATTAAATATTATATAGGAATATGATATGTCATGAAGTAATAAACTCACATACAGCTGTAATCGAACCCATACCACAATGCCAAAATATCAAGCTGTAAACATGGTAATTATCTCAACATGCTACATAGGAACTCTTAATGTAAAGCATCCAGCAGTCTAAGAATTGTTTAATAAATGTTATCACAGTACTACCTTTATTATGGCTTTCCAGATTCCCATAGTGCAGTAGAATTAAGCACATTTGTGTGACTGAACCACTGCAAATTAAATTGGAATCTTCAACTTTTGCAAGAAGTTAAACAACATTCACTGTCACTCAGTATTTCTAGACTATGCCAAACTCTGCTCAAGTGACAGGGGCATAAAATGAAAACTTTTCTGAGGGCCATTTCTGGCCATGTGTGTTGTACGTGTATCAAGTTTTTGACCAGATTAAATGTGTGAAAAGGGGAAATAGGACAGTGGTGAAAATGGGGTTGGCAAGCAGAGGGTAGCACACATTGCAAGAGGGTCATGAGAGAGCACCATAACTGTCCACTTCTTCTCAATATAAAAGTACAGTTGTACACACAATTTCCTGACTTTGCAGAGACACCACATCAGCAATGGGAGACAACAGCAGAATAATGTCATGTGGTCAATCGGACTGAATCAGTTTTGTCAAGATGACACAAAGGCAATGTGGAAGCTATGGGACAGCATGTTAGGAAAGGTGCTTAGAAATGAAAGGGTCAGGAAGGATGGGTAGGTTAGGAAGTACCCACAGGCATCCAGGATATACAAGACAGACAGGGATGGTGATGGAGACAAAAGTCTGGGGAAGCACCATAACTGGGGATAGGTATGGGACATCAGAGGTGCAGCCATGTCTGGCTTGAGAACATGGAGACTCTAGTCCTCACCCTCAGAACTGTCATTACTGTGCACCTCCCAGGGTGAGTGCCAGGCATGGCATCATCTTTGCAATGTGACTCTGGACCCATTCAACTATACTGACTTGTCCTCCACCAGCCCTGTCAACTCCTGCCAGGTGACAAAATTGCCACCTCTACTACTACTGCTCCCAGAGGGCACCACTGCACCAGAAGCCAAGACAGAGCTATCTGACACACTGGGAGCAGATAGGGCAGGGGTTGTGGAGGTAACAGTGACAGACTGTAACTCTGAAATACTGGTTGTTTGTGTTGCCATCTTTGGAGGTATGGCAGGCCAAACTGCAGTGGTCAGTGTACCTTCATGTGCTGTTGATGATTAATTTTCATCATTAAGTTATGCAAAGAGCAAATTGTTCATAGGTTCATAGGGTCATAGGTGTTTACTAGGCTAATGACCATATGGGCTTTTTTAAGCCTAGCCATGTATCCCAAATCTCTGACAAGTTCTGATACCCTTGATAAGTGTAAGCATGGGCATGGGAGATGAACCATTCACATGTTATCTGTATCCATTAGAGCCAAAAGTGCCAAACTAGGGATGAATTTCCGGTTTCCCATCCAGTTGTCCAAGTTGCATTTAAATTGGGTTATGGAGGAACTCTGCTTCACATGGATGGAGAGCCTGTTACATAGATTGGGTATTCTCTGGGATATATACCTTACTCTCCAGCAGGTCCTATTTATATCACAGGCAAAATTTAAGTCTTTAGAATGGGTAATCCTGGTGCTGTTTGTTTTGTGGATATGCTGGAAGTCCATCAGAGTGGGGTCTGACAATGCCCTGTATGCCAAGTATTGATCTCCCCTCAAAAGCCTGTTGGAGACAGGATACAGGATAAGGCCCTGAGGCAGTCTGCATAGGACATTTTACTTTTGCCCTATAGTCTTTTACTGAGGAACATATGTAGATGTTCCAATTGTTGGATATGCCTGGTTAGGTACATATCAAAGGGGGCATTGTACTCAATGATAAGTCTGATGAATGCCGAATGCAGTAGAACAAGGCCTTCTTTGGACTTAGATGCCATACCTTTGTTTATAACTTGTGCAACATAGAATGATTTCCTCAGCACTGTCAACACAGATGGTCAAAGGCTAGATGACTATCTATGTGTGTCCCTAACTCCTTGACTACAGGGTCATCTCTAAGGGGTGTGTAGTCAATATGATAGTTACCAGGAATTGATGACTTCCCAAAGGGTACTATTTTGCATTTTTAGCATTTAGTTTTAGTCCATGGCTCTGACACCAATTGTTTGTCTGTGTCAGCCCCTCCTGGAGAACATTTATGTCAGTGTGAGATTCAATGACAACTCCTAATTTTTGAAATAATTTGCAAATTTAGTCAGCCAGAGACCACTGACATTGGCCTTGACTTCTGAGAAGTAAATGACAAAAAGGAGCGGTCCAACGACTGATCCCTGGGCAACTCCACGTGTCCACTTGTGACTGACCTCTTTCAAGAGTTGGACTCCACAATTCTAACTTTCTGAGTTCTGTCTGTGAGCCAGTTGGCTATCCACCGGGTGACATATGGGTTTGTAAAAATGAAATGAACCAAACCACAGAGTACTCCACAAACTGTTGTAGCACGAAATACAGTGCTTAGATAATACCAGGCAGCAAACAAGTCAACGATTCCAATCTGGTATTATCTAAGCACTGTATTTTCTATTTTCCTTGGTATGACATATGGGTTTGTACTTAACCTCCTGAGTTTGTCAACAATGCCTGAGTAGGGTATTGTGTCAAATAACTTGGCCAAGTCAAGACAGACAGTGTGAATGATTTTGCCCTCATCTATTGCTTCAGTGATCTTCTCAAAGAAGTCCACTAGGTTGAGTGGGCATGATCTGCCTTTGATGAAACCAAACTGGACTGGGTCCAGTGCTTGGTGATTTACTATATCTCTGTTGATCATCTCCATGATATTTCTTTCCATGGCTTTACATATAAGACTAGTGAGACTTATGAGTCTGTAGTTTCCTGGGTTTGTAGATGGCCCACCTTTGTGCAGAGGGATGACTGTTGCCTTTCTTCATTCATAAGGCACAAAGTCTGTTTGGAGGCTACAGTTAAATAGCAATTCCAAAAGCTCTGATAGGTAATGTTTCATGCTATTTAAAAGGCATCCTGGGATATTGTCTGGGCCCATTTATGCAGTGTTCTTGATCTTAGAGAGAGCATAAAGGACCTGTTCCCTAGTGATAGTAGCGGGAGTTATATTTGATGATATGTCCTTAAGGAAGGTTTAGGCAGAGAGAGGGGTAAAGTTGGAGCTGCATTTATCAGTCAGGAGGTTTGCTATATCTTCTGACTCAGTATAGGTAGCTCCATTTACATTGAGCTCTGCACAACATTGTGTATTGCCTATGAGGTTTCAGACAGAGCTAAAGAATCCTTTGTGGTTGTCCTTGGCCTGGGAGGCCAAACGTACCTCAAATTTGGCTTTGGTAGACATTATTTGTCCTCTGAGTTGTTTGTTTAGTTAGGTGAGAGTGCTTTTATCCTGCTGGGTGCTGTACCTCCTAATTTTTGCCATGATTTTTTCCTCCTGTTATACAGCCTATTGATTTTGTGATTCCACCAGGCTGGCTTGTTTTTTGGAGTTATTTCTGTACTTCATCCTGGTGGTCATAGCTGCCTCTATGCAACTATTAACATGCTTGTACAGGGTTTCCATGAACAGTTCTGCATAGGCAGCAGTGTTCTCAGGGTTTATGAGGGCTTGAAATTTTGCCAGGTTCTCACTTAATAGCAGGAGGTTAGCCTTAGAATAGTTCCTGAATATTCCAGGTTTAGCTGGGTGTCCAGGTTTTATTTTTATTTCAAAGGAGACCATTTTGTGGTCTGACCTTATCAGGCAAGGCATTACAGTAGGCAGTGTGCAGCAGTCTCTCGTGAGGACCAGATCCAGTATGCGTCACTCCTGAATGATGTATTGACTATCTGTTCCAGAGAGTTTGTGTTTACAAAATCCAGGAATCTCTGTGCATGTGCATTTGAGTCATATAGGATTCCCAGTTAATAGTGGGGTAGTTAAAGTCATCCATAAATATGGTATTGGGTTGGATGGTTAGTGTTTCTAATAAGTTTAAATACATGGTATGGGTTTTCTGGGTCATACAGTGGGACCTATAGCTTTCAAGGAAATGGTATTATATTTTACCTATGCTGATTTGAACATGGAGCAGCTCAACTACATTGTCCTGTTTGACCAGCCTTGAAGTATATTTATTTCTGATGCAAATAAAGACACATGCACCTTTACTCGCTGCCTGTGAAGTAGCTGGCCTAAATGTGTGGAAGGCATTATAACCTTGCACTGTTGGTGTGCTCTCCATGGTTTTAAACTATGTGGCTTTGCGCGATTGTGCGCATAGTGCAGCGCCAGTTAAACAGGCTTAAACTATTCCTGGCTCCGCCAAGTCTGCATTTCAATTTTTCCCTTAAGAAAGCTCTACTTTCAACAAAATCAGTCTATTCGCTTTATCATAAGCCTAGCACTTGCTCATATAACCTTTCTTTTAAGTGAAGCACCCTTAAACTAACGTAAGCACTACATCCACCTACAACCCGTGCTAATACTCACTTCCCTTCAAAGTCCTCTCTCTGACCCAGTTACACATCACCCCCTTATACTATTCTGGCATGTCGAGTGGTATATTACTGATGTCCTCTCCAGTTCAGCTGGTTAATCTGGGAATCCTGAGACAATGTTACAATTGTCTCATGTACACAGACAACCCTCTCCTCCCAACAAACACAAACACATGTGAGAGATGCAACTATATAGCCAAAGTGGAGGCTGAACTCTCTCAACACAGGACTAGCAAGACCAGACAGGAGGAGAAGGTAACCACACACACAACAAACCCAGTCTCACATAAACCAACCACAACTGCAAACCAAACACATAGTAACACAAAGACATACTCGGAGGCTCTAATAAAAAACTTACCAAAACAACAGAGGCTCCCAAAGCAGACATCCAAGAAAACACCACCTCAAAACTCTGCACAAGCAACACATAGTACACCAAGTCAGTGTGCCAAACAATCACAGCCCTTAAGGCAAAACACCATGCCTGATACACTAGTAATAGGTGACTCTATAGTCAGACACACTGACGTCCCACTTACCAGGCTGAACAAAGAGAGGGTAATGGTGAGCTGCCTGTCAGGAGCTAGGATCTGCCACATAACACAAGCACTCAGGTCACTCCAAAGCAAGTACAAATATGACTCCGTCATTGTCCATGCTGGCGTGAATGACCTGAGACGTACCTCCTTGGACTACATGAAAAGAGACATAGAGGAGCTCTCTGATTATGTAGCCCAGGCCAGTATGACCCTGACCCTGAGCAGCATCTTGACCTCATCAAGAATGATGCCACAATACAAAGACAAGATGATCAGCTTTAATAATTGGCTCAATTACTGGTGTCATTCTAGGGGGATCCAATGTCTGTCTTCTTGGGATGACATGCAGGACAAGCCACGCTGCTTCGCAAGGGATGGCTTGCACCTGTCACCACTGGGCTTCTGGATATTGGCTAAGGCTCTTGCCACCCCCATAGTGCCTTTTTTAGGCAAGGCTCAAAAGACAAACCCACCACCTTAGAAAACAATAAAGGAAAAAAACTAAGGGTAATGCTGCTCAATGCCAGAAGTCTAAATCTCAAGATGCAGGCTCTCGAAGCACTCCTCAGTATGGAGAGCATCGATGTCTGTGCAGTAAGTGAAACCTGGTTCAAGGCTAATGAGAGTACACCAGCCCTACCAGGTTATACTTTGTATCATGCATTTTGGCCCCAAACCTGGACCGAACCACAAAAGGAGAGGGAGTGTCCATATTCATTAAAGACACCCACACCTCTAGGTTAGTGGCAATGCACGAAGCATCGGAGACCATCCATGTGCAACTTACCATAGGCAAAACTGCTATACAACTTGTAGCATGCTACAGGCCTCCCTTGCAATCTCAGGAACTCCATTCAGCCTTCCTGAAGACACTGTAGGATATGAATGTCTCACCAAATACCATCATATTGGGAGACTTCAACTACCCAAACATAGACTGGGTGCATTACTCAAGCCCCAACACCCTAGCCCAAAGGTTCCTGGAATTCATCAACTCAAATGTGATGGAACAACTAGTCACCTCCCCCACAAAGGGAAATAATATACTTGACCTGATCATCACAAACATGGGGACAAAATGCTCAACACCAGAAGTATACCCCTCACTAGTGAGATCAGACCATAAACTAATAACCCTAGATATTCATATTCCACCTCCACCCCCAGCACAAAAGACCACAGTGAGAAACTTCTCAAAAGCCGACTTTACACTCCTTAGGACTGAAATGGTATCCTTCAAGCCCCCTGGGCCAGTGGAAACCACATCCCACACTGCTGAATCCTTCACAAATGCTTTCTACGGGCATCTCCAAGAATGCATGGATCATGCAATCCCAAATAAAACCAAGACCCTTTCCACCAAAGGCAGGCATCCTATCTGGTGGACCCCAGCCATAAACAAACTTTATAACAAGAGAAGGAAACTGCTGCAAGACAGAGCAAAATCCCATAAAGGGAAGGCATCCCTGATCAGCACTAGCAAAAAACTACGTTCGCTAATAAAATCATCAAAGGCCAACTCCGAGAGAAAAATCGCTAAGGACACTAAAGACAATCACAAGGCCTTCTTCAGATATGTTAGAAACCTGGGCGGAAACCCTCAGATATGCGCAGAGTTAGTTCATAATGGCAAAAAATACAGTGAACCCACAGATATTGCCAACATACTGTCAGACAGGTTCAGTGCAAATTTCTCCCCTCCCTCTCCCCCAAAAGACGAAATAAATATCTCAGCTGAATGCAAACTCCCTGAAATCTCAGATGTCCAGGTGAGAGCTGCCCTCAGCAAAGTTAAAAATACAGCATCCATGGGACCTGACGGTGTCCCAGGTTGCGTGCTACATGAACTCATAGAGGAGCTAAACCCACACATAAGAACACTGTTTAATCTTAGCCTTGCTACAGGATACATCCCTGAACACTGGCGTACAGCTACAGTGGTCCCACTCCACAAAGGTGGCACCTCTACAGACCCTGGAAACTACTGCCCCATAAGCTTGACCAGCCTGGTCTGCAAAGCTATGGAAAGGATCATTATGGAACTCATAAACAAAGACATCGGGGACCTACAGACAATTGACCCTACCCAGTTCAGCTTTGTAAAAGGCAGATCCTGTCTTTTAAACCTGGTGGACTTTTTTGAAACAGTCACTAGAGCCATCGATGAAGGCAAAGCAGTTCATACAGCCTACCTGGATCTGACTAAAGCCTTCAACACAATACCCCACTCAGGCATCATAGACAAGCTCAACAGCTTAAATGTAAACCCGTTTGTCACAAGATGGATTGCAAACTGGCTAAAGGACAGAACCTACAAAGTCAGAATAGCTGGAGCTATGTTAGACTCTAAGCCAGTCACAAGTGGAGTCCCACAGGGCTCTGTCTTGGGACCCCTCTTGTTCGGCATTTATTTCTCAGATGTGCAGGCAAACATAGGGGGGTTGTGGCTGACAAAGTTCACAGATGACTGCAAACTAGGCACCATAGTCGACACACCAGCTGACACATGCATCCTCCAGAAGGGCCTCACAGAAACAGACAACTGGTGCCAGAGTCATGGCCTTAAACTAAATGCCAAAAAATGTATAGTCATCCCCTCTGGAAAAAACAAAGTACCCCACAAATTATCACATAGGTGGTAATCCATTAAGTACGGAAAAAGTAATCAGAGACCTGGGGACCCAAGTTGACAGTGACCTCTCATTTGACACCTACGTCGCCAAAGTGGTTAGAAAGACCTTCTACCTTGCCCACCTTATCATGAAGGGATTCACATCCAGATCAAAGAATGTCATTTTACCCATGATTGAGTACAATGCCCCATTTGATATGTACCTCACCCAGCACCTGCAGCAGCTGGAGAGACCCCAAAAGTACCTTACCAAGAGGATCAAAGGTCTCCAGCATATGTCATGTGCTGCCAGACTGAAAAAGCTCCAGCTCTATTCAGTAGCATACCGCCTGCTCAGAGGTGATCTGTGCCTTACGTACAAGGCCATGTCCAATTCAGAATTAATGGACATGCTCCACCTCAAAAAATCCAAATCCATCAGAGCCACGAGAGCTAAAGATCTAAACCTCAGCACAAATATGAATAGGACATGCTGGAGGGACAGATTCATAACCCAGAGGCTTACCGCACTCTGGAACAGGATACCTGTCCATGTTAGGCAGAGCCCCTCACTGACTCTCTTCAAGAGAAATCTGGATGAATGGATGGGTGATCATAGGTTTACCCCGGGGGTCATCTCTGTGTCATTGCTAGATAGAGGCACAGTAAACTAAATTTAATTTAAATTGTACACTTTTGTATCATTACATGGGGTGGCGAAAGCCACATACACTTTGGCTAGGCTTATAAATGCCCTAGGGCAGATAGCCTACTACTATACTATGAAACTGTACTATGTCTCGTTGACCTCACAGATGTCAACATTCTCTAGGGTAAAGAGAGCTTCTAGGAGTTGAGTTTTTTGTTTAGACACCTAGCACTGAGCAGTAATTTCTTTAGATTTTGGTTTTGATTTGCTATGTCGGAAGTACTTTCAGTTTGGCATTGCCTAAAAAGACACTATGGGGGAAGACAATGTTTTAGCTAATATTAAAAAGCCTAGAGAGGAGATGGGCAGACCATCCCTGACAAAGCAGCATGGTCTGTTGACCATCTCCTTCCATGCTGACAAATATTGCACCCCTTTAAAATGACACCAGAAACTAAGCCAATTATTAAAGTCAATCATCTTTTGTTTGTATTGTGGCATCATCCTTGGAGAAGGTAAAATGCTTTTCAATGCTTACTCATACCAGCCTGAAAGACATATTCTGAGAGCTCCATGATGTCTTTCTTCATATAGTCTAGGGAGGTATAGCAGGTCATTTACTCCCACATGGACTATGGCTGAGTCATGTTGGTAATTGTTGTCCAATGACCTGAGTGCTTGTGTAATGTGACTTATCCTAGCCCCTGATAAGCAAAGTAAATAAATTATACCCGTCCCACAAAAAAGAGAGAGAAAGGGTGGTGGAGACAAATAATTATGATAATTTACTATTGCACACCTTTGCAGCATCCATATATGATGGAAAGGTAATTATGTGTCATTAAATAAACAAATGTCACTGCTCTGATATATGAATCAGCTGCCTTTATTTTCCTTGCATTCTAAGTTAATAATTACTGTTACCATAATGTAATTCTTCCGGACAGACTGCTGTTAAGATCTTATAAATAATTATCAATTTAATAAAGAATAGCTGCTTTTGGGTACTGAACCCACACGCAGTAAAGCTGATATTGTAATTGACTAATGCAAGCAGCAAGAGTTATTGGGAAGGCATGCATACATGCTTGAGATGAAGGACAAGGTGTGCTTGCTTGAGATATTAATGTATGAGGAATGAAAATAACAATATGGCGTGAGTTTTCATATGAATCATACTTACCCTGTACCTCTCTGACGTATTTAATCTCTCCTGATGCACCTCACAGTTTGCAGCTATCGCATCTGCCACTGTACAGAACAAAAAGAAAATACATATATATGAAAGCATAGAGTAACTGCATTGGCTGGTTAGCCATATCATAGACAGGTTATAGGTCAGTATACTTACACAACTGGGGGTGTTCCTAGTCCTAAATTCAACCTTCCATTGGCTTAGGAGGTCCTGCGTCTGCTTTTTAAGGTCACTGTAGGGGTTTTAACATTGTTTCCCATTGTATGACGTGCCAGTTGAAGTGGAGACAGCCTTAACTAAGCTACTCTAAGCCTCAGCCTTATCGTGAGACCTTCTATAATTTCCCCTGCAGCAGCTTATAACTGCAGTGCTTCATGAGGAGTGCCACAAACATATTGTACTTCTCAACACCTCACCTTTGTGCTCTAAATTTAGCATAATTTTCTCCTTCATCACCCATGTCTGAAAAAGTCAAGCTAACAAAATATATCTGAACTGGCACATAACTCAAATCTTGCATGATACTCATATTGCACAAAGACACACAGGCTTGCCAACTGCAATTGTATAGTTGAAAGAAGATAGACTCCTTGGCAGACACACTGGGACTATTTACAGCAGATAGCATTTAGGTGTGAAACATGGCATAGAACTGTGTCATGTGGGATGCTCCACCCATTATCACAGGATTCAGTGATCTACAATGGACTGTTTAATGACATGGCCTTTAATGGTTGCACTTTGAAAGGTGAAAGATGCTATATTCTGACATATTGGGGCTTACTTAATGTTATTGTAACAGCAGAGAATCAAACATATGGAGTAAAGGATGCAGAAATTGTAACTTAGAGTATTAACTAACATTGCCACAGGAGAAGTAAGAAGCCAACATGGAAATTGTATACATATTAATTTCTGAATGAAAGAACATAGAGACATACATTTGTGTGATTGTAATTATGTCTTGGAATGCATTCTTATGTAGAAGCCATTCTTTCTGCAAGTAAATAAGTATCAGATGAAGGTAGTTGAATGTGTTAATTAATACTGGTCAGTTTATATTACATAAATGCATCATAAGATATAATGGTCCTAAACACATAGTTTGAATATGTGATGAGTCATGATGATTATAATAAAAAAAATATTCTGACCATCATGCATATGCAAGTGAATTTTATATTAAATATATTCATTGTCATGTCTAGGAAACTGGTCACACATTAGCTTGTGTTTATCTGTAAAACATTAATCATGCATGCTAAATAGCACACATTCATTATGCAAGGCTGAAAGGAACAGGTTTAAAATGATCACTTTTCTGTGGACTTCTGACACCCTTTTTAAAATATGTCTTGTAGCTGGATTCAAACTCTTAATAGAGCTGTGTTGTTTACTAAAACTTACTGCTCTTACATGTGCCACAGATTTAGCTCTACAACAGGTGGAATTGTTCCACTCAGTACTATTCAGGGTGCTGAGGAACTTGCACCATTGCCAGATGTACTTCAGCTACTTAAGGCAGCCTAAGCAAACTTTTTCACTTTGTTCTTATGTGCTGAACCCTGTTTGCATGCTCCCAAGGGGAAAGCAAATGTACCTTAAAATTAAAAAATATATATATGGGTAGGTAAATATTGTGAATAATTGCAAAATGATCTCTACATTGGATAAAAAACACAGATTTTGACTTATGTCAGGTGTATTTACTAAAGTAAGTACTCTCCCTGCTGTGGGGTGGGTATATTTCTTCTACTAAAGGCAGCCAAACTACATTTTTCACTTTTTTGCTTAGGTAGTGAACCCTGCTTGCATGTTGCCAAACAGAATGCAGAATATGATAGAGAAATTACAGAAAATAAATTAAATACAGTTCATGGTTATATGTGGCAATAACAACAGCAAGTGCATTGAAGTGAAAAATTCTTCCTTATCACCTCTTCTTATAACATCAATCATGGACTTTGTGGAACACATCATCAGACTTGCAGCTAATGACTAGTAATGCGAAAGTGGACAGAATAATCATTTCATGTTGTTAGCAATACTGACAACAGTTGATTCTTAAACAAAACCACAATGGTATCACAAAATGAAAAAAAAGGGATGTGCCTAAGAATTGCCATACGAAGAACAGAAAATTCAAAATCTCAGCCAGAGCTGTTCAGGAAAGAGTGAGTATATGTCCACACTATGGTAAACACACTGCAGCACAAGACAAAATAAATAAACCACAAAGTGTCTATATTAAATGTATTCAAGTAAAACACACTAGCAGTTAAGCGCTTTCATTCTACACATTCAGGACTATAGCAGAACTGCACATAAAAGAAATCTCCAAGCTTATATACCCTCACATTCTCCTAACTGATATATTAAAATCACTCTAGTTGATTAATTGGTAAACATTTAAAACAGTGAAATAACAACAATAAATATATAAGAGATATGTAAAAATAGTACAAAAATATAACCACATAAAGTTAAAACTGCTTAAGAAATGTAAGTAATATTTTAAACTAATATTTTACATTACAACTTAGTTGACCTCAACTTTAAATCTGGCAATAAAGAAATTGTTTCATTTGGACCTGGATGGTTTGTTTAAGAGACAATTGCCAAAATAACTCTCTATACTCCAAGGTGACTTTCCACTGGCCTCCCATATGGTCCTTTTTACTTTGCTCCAACACATAGAATTTAAAATGCCCATTCTTACATGTAAAAAGATGTTTTGCCAAGACGTTGGTCTCTTTATTTTTGCTAATATTGCATAGAAGTTTGCAAATCTGTTTTCTTAAAGATCTTTCCATTTTCCCGCAAATAAAATGAACCACAGGCATCACATGTAGCAATATACTGTAGATAACTCCAACAGTGTTACAGTTACAATAACAAGAAAAATTAATGTGTCTGTTCCTTGAGGTAATATTAATAGAGGACACATTAGCTATACATGGATACTGCCTACAAGTACCCTATTTATAAGTGCCAATTTCTGCATGGTTTTTATTCTTGTGGAGTAATGCCTGCCTCAAAAAGATTCTTAAGGCATCTCCCATTTTTATAGTTTCATCATACACCTTGGGGACCCCTGGAAGTAGTTTAAACATATCCCAGTATTTGTTCACAATGCTTTTGATATTAATCCAGTCCTTATTAAATTCCAAATATAGAGCCTTAGGGGACAAATCTTTAGTCTCATTTTCAACATTTACATTCGAAGTTCCCTCAAATGGATGCTCTGGTATAGTGGGGCTCTGTAAAATGGGTCAATAGTTAACAAACCAACCTGTTTTGACTTATATGATAGTAGTGTCCAGTAACTGCTTAGGATAGCCCCTCAGAAGAATTTTTTTTAATTCACTACACTCTGTAATAAAGCCAGTGTACAAGAAAGTCATTCACGCAGCCCTACCCAGCTGCTGTTTAATAGCACTCCTTTTTTTAGCTCCACTGAAATGTAAGAAGGTATTGCTGTAAATGGGTTTATGATATATCTTGAAAGTATATTATTGCAAATCATTATTTTTAAGTATAGTTAAGTCAAGATAATTACACCCATGCATAGAAATGCTATAGGTAAACTTAACAATGAAGGTAGTAGTATGAAAGTAATCAATGAATTCAGCCAATTCACCCTGGGTCCCAGTCCACAAGACACAAATGTTGTCAAGGAAACTAGTAGATAAGTAACAATATTTCAGAAAGGTTGAATTCAGAACAAACTGTCTCTCCCACTCATATAGAACTAAATTGACAAAAATGGGGGCTCAAGCTGCCCCCATAGCCACATCACTATTCTGTTTAATTTGTTTCCTCCTTCAAAATAAACAAAATTGCATTTTAACACCATCTCCATTAGCTCACATAGTAGCCAACAATAACTGAGTTTCAAGAAGTTAAAATATTTGATATATGTGGTATAACTATAAATAAATCT
The DNA here is from genome assembly GCF_019279795.1 of Protopterus annectens. Lineage (NCBI taxonomy): Eukaryota > Metazoa > Chordata > Ceratodontiformes > Protopteridae > Protopterus > Protopterus annectens. The sequence goes on from NC_056741.1 coordinate 207,076,998, forward strand.
ACCACATTGATGGTTACAAACAATGTATCATCTCTAAAAGGAATTGAACTAAGTCTATGCAAAAAATCCTAGGAGTCACGAATAATATGGGATCTGTCCCTAGTAAACAATTCCAGCTTCCTATTACTGCATACTGCTAGGGGATAAGTCTTTGATGCACAAGCTGATACTGTGAGGTAGAGGTGAGGATCATCTATGGCTTTGTACACCTTAGGGATGTCAAAGATGGAGGGGATCCATGTTTTTTTGTTAATCAAGAAATCAAAAGTTTTAAATGCAATAACTTCCTGCATTAGCAAATTGTTTAACATTAGGTCAATGTTACAATAAGAAATGTCAACCTCATTTCTAGATGCTGGGGAATATATATCACCTTTGAGCAGGGTATTCAACATTCTTTGAATAGTCAATGGCATTCATTCTGACTAATCCTTCTCCCATATCAGGTTTCATCAGCCTAACACCTTTATCATGGACCAACTCAGTAAGAAGTTTGTTTTCTTGTACAGAAAGAATAAAATATCTCTTAACATTATGTGAATGCAAATTATGAAGTTTAAATTAAACAAATGCTTCAAACTGCTACAAGATTGGATGCAGCGGAGGGTTAAAAACACTTTTCTTATGCAATGTGCTACCATCAGAGTTGGTAGCTGCATTAAAAGTAATCTCAGACTTAACTTTCCTCAAAAATAGCTTCAAATCTACAAGGGTCCAACTTGTTAAACTTGTAAGAGGAAATAAAAGTGAGACCCTTTTTAAAAAAAAGAAAAATTGACAGGATTCAAAACAGTGTTACTATAATTAAAAACTTTATAATTATCCTGCTGAAATACACTATCCGCTTATGCAATCGGGCTGACGCAGAGCCTAGATTTAACTGGTCCCATCATCTTCCCCTGCCCCTTCCTCCTTTCCTTGTTCTGTCTGCATAAGTCTGCTGGATCTCCTTAGTGGGGGAAACTCTAAAGGATCATCCAGATTTACTCCTTCACTATCAGGAATAAACAAATTACCATTATTAAGGTTCTCACTTAAATTCTCCACTACTACATTCTCATTTACAGACCGTATTTTAAACAAGAGGTAAATTCTCTTACACTCATATTCTTTCCTGTCCCTCTCAAGTGTATTTCATTTCCATTTTTTACATATATTACAAAACTTTTCAATTTCATTGAAAATCTGATCAAATTTGTTCCTATATTCACCCAAAGTAAACAAAAGATCTTGTTGTATTTGGTTATGAATATTGTCTATTTCAACCATTATTTTATTCATAACCTGTTCGTTAAACACAATAAGGGATTTCATTAACTTAAAACCCCATCGATCAAACACAGCCAAAGGTTCCTTGTGATGCTCACTACCATACCCTACATTATTAGGATATTTAAATACACAAAGATCTTTAGGAACTTGCTTTCTTAAAATACACTCCCTTTAAAAACAGTTGTCCAAATTAAAAAAAATGAAGTTTATATAAGCATTTCTTAAACTTACTAAGTTTGTCCATGTATGAACTGAAATTAATGTTAAGAGTCCAACTGGTGGGAAACAAATGCAGAATTGAGCCATGTCTGTATATCACTGGTGGAAAAATCTTCCAGTCACCTCTGCTCAACTCTTCTCATTCCTCCTGAATATGCACAACCTTCAGTAGCATTAACTGTATATGCTGGTAGCAAATTCCAAAAAGAATTAATGTTAAACCTACTCTCCAGCATATGACCATTGATGTATATTGCTTCCTGGTTGCATGGAATGGAAGAAGCTCCAAAAAAACCAATCAGTATAAATGGCAAAGATTGACTTAGCTTGTACACCAGTCATGAAATTTCTCCTACGAGTGCACTCATTTTCTTGTATCACAAAATGTGATTTTACATATATATATATATATATATATATATATATATATATATATATATATATATATATATATATACATATATATATATAAGGGCCAGTAACTGTGTTTATTAAAGCCAGCATTTGAATGTTAGGACTGTCACTGCACTAACAGCATTTGAATGTTAAGACTAATATACTTGCAGATTTTTTTTTAAGTCTCTCCTCCCTCACACACCAGAAGTAGATACATATCAAAGTAGGAAACCGGTGAAAGTTGATTGTTCCTGCAGTCACAGTAATCAGAGACTCCTGCAAGCTATTAACAAGGAACACTTCTCAATGCTTGTGTTTGTATAGCTGGGGCATGTGCATGTAATCATCTAAATTGTGTAGCTCCTTACATCATGTTTACATTATGTACACTTAGTGCAGCATGTGATACTCAGGAATGCTAATGATTTCACACCTATTTTGCATACTCATAGTGTTCACAGGGCTAACTTTAGAATATATATATAAAGCTAATGACCTTGTATCATACTGGACAGACTGTTTTGAAACACAACTTGATGCTGCTAGCAAAACAAAACTCTGAGAGATTTATCTATTCTCTTCAGTGTTGTATTGTCAAGGTATGTTGCTATTTCTTAACTAATACTTTTAGTTTAACATTAAAAGGTGACGTGCATTGACTGCTGAAACACATTTGCAAAATATTAAATGTATTTACGTTTATCCCTTCCTTTTGCCATAGCCATGTCTGCATTTTTACAATCATGGCACTGAGTGACATGTGGCAAATTTATTATTTTATTTTGTATGTAATATAATGTTTGGACACTTATTGTATATATTTCTATTGTAAGTATGTAGGAAGGTCTGGACTTTGTTTTTCTGTTTTACCAGGAGAGAAAATTTTGGTCTGTTTGTGTATTTTTAATGGACATAATTCCAAAGCAGTAGATGTGACAGTCATAACTGCCATATCTACTACTGTGGCAGTTATAAAAGTTTGGTTTTAGTTTCCTAATGCTGCATTTATAATTGTTATTGTTAATTCAGCAATGTAATACAAAGTTTAAACTTGTGTTATTTCTATTACAGAGGTGCTATACGATCTGTGTTGATAACTGAGTTATAAATATATGTCTTTTTTTTTACTGGGGGTTGTTGGTGCGGTGGATATGGGGTCAAACTTGTGTGTAGTCATAGTGAGCCCTTAACATACAGAGATTGTGTGCATGTTGGGTGAATATAGTCACACAGAAGTGAGGTCACAGCCATCCTGTTTGTTTATTATATATATATATATATATATATATATATATATATATATATATATATATATATATTTTTTTTTTTTTTTTTTTTTTTGTGTGTGTCTGTTTTTGTTTCTTCTCATAAAGGGCTATGGCACCCAGGAAGACAGTTGTACCCTGTAAGTCATAATACAGTGATGCAGAAAATGAAGTCATTATCCTGGTCTTACATCACCATGGAGTTTCTTCTGTTAGGAAGAGGTAGAGGTAACCAATCTGCCAGAGTCAGGATATGACAGCAGGTAGTCGATGACAGTAATGCTCTCAGAGGACATGGGAGAATGTACTCCCAAATAAGATATTGGGTAACTGACATGATAATCTCTGCCTGCCATAGGGCTCCTGCAATTGCCAGGAACAGGTAGTTATGGGAAGTGGTCCTACCACCAAACCACCACTGACTGAAAATTAAGAGTTCCTGTCCACTATCAGAGATCAAGATAGCTTGTCAGAGGGTTCCACCAGAATTCTTGTCACTGGTGCAGATGTGGATGACAGACCCAGAGTGTTACAAGCAGACCTTTCAGGTGTGCAAGAAGCAATTGTCATTGTTATATCTTTACATGCATATTTCTAATATGTCTGATATATATATATATATATATATATATATATATATATATATATATATAATGCACACAAACAAAGAATCACCAATAAAAGGCAAAAATACGTCAAATTGTAAACTCTAAGGCAAGTCAAGGAGCAGGTGTCAAGAAGTAAAAAATATAATCTAAGAAAATGTATTGTACAAATGGTGAGCGCTTTCACAAATCCATTGCTTCATCAGACCAAATTGCAAGTCTATATGATAGTAATGTTTTTGTATCTTTAGCATCTATTAAGAAGTTCACCATAGCTTTATTATAATGAAAATATATGATCGATTTTATTCTACATATTTTTCTGTTTGTTGTATTTATTGCTTGCTATCACAGGTAATGCTGACAGTGGTGCTGTGGAATTCCTATCACATGATGGAGTATCATTAGCCGCTGATGATGATGGTAGTGATGAATAAACACAGTCTGGGAGTACAGAAGGTCAGTCTGACACTGAGGCTATGACTGCACCATCCCCTGGCTATGTCTTGGACACACTCAGTACATCTATGCATACACAAGACAGAGAGACCTTTAATTTAGGACAGGTTGATACTGACATAGATGATGAGGCTACGCAGGTTGCAGAGCTAGTTGCCTCTCCCAACAGCCATTATCATGGCATGGTGCTACACAGGAGGTTTGGTAGGGGTGATCAGAAGAGGCCTGCTGTCCACTTTCCTCCTGAAGCTGGTGTGTCATTAAGTGCTGCCAGATGTATGCGTGCGAACATAGTAGAGGCACAGGCACATTCAACCTGGGCATCAGAAGAGATAGTGTCACTATTAAATGTCATGTATTCTGATGGGAGTGACTCCCTGAATCATGTGGGCAACTCCATATACAGGATGAAGAACACACTGGATTATGTAGTTTCTGTGATGGAATGTCTGTTGGGGGAGAGTGGGCATCCACATGGCCAGAGATACACTCAGTCGTCTGGTGTTAGCAGACATAGTCATGCAAGATCCTGCTCCCAACGTGACACTACATCCACTACTTCATCATTGTTTGCAGTGTCCACTCCCAGACATGGCAGGCCACAAATACATAGTTCTTGACAGAGGCCTAATGAGAGGTCATCCAGCAGACATCACTCTTGTTCAGTTAACTCTCCAAGATCTAGCCAGGCTGTAGAAGTAGCAGGACAACTCATGGCAAAGGTAGTTCTCTTGGTTGGGGATGATGATGCTGAACTGACTACTCTACCATGCAAGGCTCATACTTGTCTCAGATGCCAGGACATAGTGTTAGTACAGTGCTTTATTGTGTTCATGCAGACACATATACATATTGAAAAAGTAATTAATTTGCCCATACCACTTTATACACTTTCAAACTAAATAAACAATATTGCCGACTGCAGTACATCTGTTGTTACTGGCCTGAACACTGTATACTCTGACAGATACATGTGTTTCTTACTTGCACAAACTCACTTCATTGGTGTCAGCCTTGCCCTACTTTCCACTGTCCACCATGTTCAAATGATGATGACTGTACCCTGTCCTTTGAACATGTCGTTGTAACTTAGGGGTGCATATACTGTATGTCTGATGCACACAGTGGATAGCTGGTGCCTGATTATTTACAAGACTGGATTTATTAGTATGTTTTGCAGAGCTACAGTTGTTGATTTCTTACTCCTATTCATTTGTGAATGGACTACCTCTGTATTGTAGTACCACATCATATTTCAGTTATTATTATCATTACAGCATTGGAAACATTAGGTACTGCAATCTTCTTCTTGATAGAGTTGTACAAATGAGGGTATAAATGACCTGTTCCATGTTATAAGGATGGTGGTCATTTGAAATGCTTGATGCACACTACTGGTTATAACACATAACTGTTGCAAACATCTTACAGAGGAGATATTACTGACATAACAGTATACCTCAGACAAAAGGCTCTGCTTAGGGACATATACAAATTTCCATGTGAGACTAATCAGTTATATAACTTGTTTTTTGTTTTTTACAGGTTCCACACTTGTTATTTAAACATATAACAATTTTATCCTTGGGGGCTGTCCCTGTCTGATGCTATCAGAACACAGCCATTACATGGTTAAGTAAAGGTTGTGGAGTCTGACAGCCATCAATTTTCCTATTTGTGTGTGTGTGTGTGGGATCTTAGGCTTTTAACTAGGTAGTAACTGTGCATGCTATCCATTACTCTTAGCCAGAGCCAGGGCATACTGTGCATGCCTCCATCTCTGTCAGACTTCTCAACTGTACCTGCTGCTAGCCCTGCATGTTATCCTTGAAATGGTGGTCCTACCCTTGCTGTACTTGTTAAAGTTGTTTCCTGACAATTATATTGTGTACCATGGTACAGAGTGTAAATATTTTGGCACAAGTGCTCGGGTCATATCTCAGTGCCTTTCTGATGTGTCTAGACACCAGAACTTTGATTTAAGAAAATCAAGCACACAATCTATGATATTCATAATTTGAGCATGGGCCTCCTTGCATCCTTCCTTAGCAGGGTTGTACAGGTTTGCTCTTTATGAATCCAGCCCATGGAATTCAGATACCCTTGCTGAAAAAAAATAAAACATAATAATAATCTGCCCACAACCGAGTTTATTTTTCACTTTATATGGAGCCTAAGAATGCTAAATTAAGCATATGGCAATACTCATTATTAGGTTTCAGTTTTGAAACGGCATAAAATAGTAATTGCACTGTAGGTTAATAGTCAAAAACATTAAACTTATAATACCACATTTATCAAATTAAAATAGACTCATTAATGTTAATGATTATAACTATGTGTGTATACCCCCATATATATATATATATATATATATATATATATATATATATATATATATATATATATATATATATATATATATGCGTGTGTGTGTGTGTGTGTGTGTGTGTGTGTGTGTGTGTGTATATGTATATATATATATATATATATATATATATATAAATATATATATATATATATATGTGTGTGTGTGTGTGTGTGTGTGTGTGTGTGTGTATATATATATATATATATATATATATATATATATATATATATATATATATATAAATATATATATATATAATATATATATATATATATATATGTGTGTGTGTGTGTGTGTGTGTGTGTGTGTGTGTGTGTGTGTGTGTGTGTGTGTGTGTGTGTGTGTGTGTGTGTGTGTGTGTGTCTATGTCTGTGTGTGTGTGTGTGTGTGTGTGTGTGTGTGTGTGTGTGTGTATGTGTGTGTGTGTGTGCATGTCTATATGTGTGTGTGTGTGTGTGTGTGTGTGTGTGTGTGTGTGTGTATGTATATATATATATATATATATATATATATATATATATATATATATATATATATATATATATATATAGTTCTCCATTTCTCCAACAAACTAGCTCTGCAAACACAAAAAAAATCCACAAATGACTGTTTGTTTGATTTCAAGCTTCTTTTTAACTCATAAGTCACTTTTTAATAAAGCAGACTGGTTTCACCTACTGGCATCATCAGTGCAAACAGGCTTGTGTATCTCGCATCTCACAACACTTACCATTTTAAAAGATGTATACCCTTACATATATAAAAAAACACTGTGTGTGATAAAGCATGTATACAAAATCATATACATACTTTCAAAGTAACCCTCATATATATATACACACATACAAATAGCCTAATTTAAAGGAAAACTTCATCTTCTTCTACATTTTAACTTGACTGTTAGGCTGCTTTTCTCCCTACAGTATTATTCCAGTACTGTGTAGGTACCTGAAACCTGCTTGTGCTTGATAAAACTTTCATTTTCTCACTTTGGTATCAAAGGATGGGAAAGATCACCCACTTTTTTAAGCTTAACTTTTCACACGAGTTGCAGAGGAATTTGTCTACACTTGCATGACATACCACAGACACAGAGAAATTTATAGTCAGGAGCTTAGACTGCTGTAAACAAGACAGAGAGGTGTGAAACTGTTTTCCATAGTCTTTATTGCAAAGATGAAGAGAACTTGCATTGATTCACAACTGCTTCCAATGTAGCCATGCATGCCTTTCATAGCAAAACAGAGCAACTTGATCAATGGTTTAAAGGCAATTGTCACCTCATCTGACAAATTTACATAAGCAGCATCGCAGTATTGAAATGCTAAGATTTAAACTTTAACTGTTTGCTGTTTATACTATAAATTTTGATATTACTTGAATGTAGTATCTACAATGTCTGTGACATTTAGAGAAAATTCATATTTTTTCTTGTAATTCTTGTGAAGTATCAGCACATTTATCAAAGTATAGTGTGAATTCATCTTGGACTACAAAAACATACTTTGAACAAAGGCCTGCAATTTAGCAACTGTTTTGGTTGCAGGTGTAGAAGTTCTTGGTATACTGTAAAACAATCTCTGAGGCATACACACACAAATGAGGGCCATTCAAGAAATAAAAGCAGTCCTGTTACAGACAGTATATAAGATGACAGTGACTGTCCCTAATCCTTTTATATGTCAATGGAATGGGAATGCACCACTACTTCCTTATGTCTAGCATGACTCATATAAAGCAGACTTGGAATGGACTGTGGGAAAGAAAAAGGCTTATAGAAAAATATGATCACATTGGAATGTCAAGTCCCATTGACAGCCACTTTACAGTAAACATATTAAAATTCTGTAAGAAGCAGTTGGAGTGATTTTGGAATGTTAAAATAACTCAGAAAACAGAGAGTGAAAAATAGATTTTGTTTACTTCTAGGGTGGAGTTTTCATTTAAACTGAATAATATACTATTTATTCCATTATTCATAATAAACAAAAAGTGATTTATGAATTAAAAAGAAGCTTATAATTGAATAAATAATAATTTGTGGATGTACTGTGTTTTGGAGTGCTTGTTTGTTGTGGAAATGTGGATTCATAGTTTATTCCATGCACCTTAAGTCAGTTCATGCAGCAGAGACTGTCTGAGACACACATGCACACAATCACACCTACACACACACACACACACACACACACACACACACACACACACACACACACACACACACACATATTTATATGTGTGTGTGTGTGTGTGTGTGTGTGTGTGTGTGTGTGTGTGGTGTGAACATTGACTCCAGGTGATTGTCATTGCTGATGAGATACCCCAATCTCATGTACAAAATGGGGGAAAAGGGGGACTGATGCCAAAGCAGAAATATTGATATTGATATTTATGGGTCTAGTCAGGTTTGTCAACTTTACATTGTGTTGACAACTCTCCTTGGTGTTACTTTTTGCCAACATGAAAACAGTTGACAGAGAGAGAGTGATAGTAAGACTGATATAATACAAGGCTTTGAAGTATGCCCTTCCATCAATACTGTGTAATGTTGGAGTTATATATATATATATATATATATATATATATATATATATATATGTATATATATATATAGGTCTACTTCATAACAACGAAAGACCAGATGAACGAAATGCAGAACAGTGAGACGAAAACAACGAAACCCCAAAACACTGAAAAACACATAAGTTTAAAGAACACACAAAACACACAAAAACACACACACAACTGCCACACACTACTAAACAAAACACCCTACACTAATGATAAACAGGATGGCAAGGCCCCCTGCACCTCCCAAACCACTCTACTTTGATATTCTAAC
>NC_056741.1:207091426-207248926 GCF_019279795.1 Protopterus annectens
TTGTGAACATCTGACTATAGCAGGAATAGTCAAACATTTCAATTTGTACCTACAAGGTATATGACACATGGAGAAAGCAGTATTTGATTTTAACTAGTGTTGAGCACTGTCAAAGTTGTGATGTTTTAGCTTTTTGAACTATTTTTCATGTTCTATGTTCTTATTGTAAAGACATTAGGTGTATTTGTTTATCTGTGTCCTGATTTTGTGCTTTGTGTAGTTAATAAAAGTCATCCAAATAATATTTCAATTATTGTTAGACTGGTGTTTGGGAGTTTTACATTATTGAAGGCAGTGAGTACTTAAGCAGCTTTTGCTGTTTAAACTGGTTTTAATGAATTTGCAATATTATATTTCTTGAATTTTAATACGATTAAAGTCCTTGTGTTGTAAATAATTGTACATATTATTTTATGTGTTTTCTGATCAATGTGCTTTAAATGTTGATCTACTTTACATTAGATTTGTATTATTAATAAGTAAGTGCTATAATAAAAGAGTTAAAGTTGAAGCTGAAATTAAAATTATAGTTGAAGAAGGATGCCACCATTGCCATGGCAGACATGATTGATATACAGTACAGCTGTTTGACAACAGATATGTGGGGATGCAATGCCTAGGTCAACTGACTGATGTGCTGGATGGCTCCCTATTGATATGCTGTCACTTGAAATGCCAAGCGCTATCTAGTGGGGAAAAAAAGACTAAAAATCCTGGAGAAGAGGAAAATCCTGAACATTGGTCTTATCCTTTAAACTTCCCTGCGTCACTTGATGTGGGGACAAAGCCCTCATATGCCCAATCCTATTTATACCAACTCTGAGATTTCCATACCTCAGAGAAAAGGGAATATTCTAGGAAATGGCTATATCAGACGTGATATATATATATATATAAGTACATTCATGTGGCTGTTGGGTGTCCATGTTTCAGGACTTGTTCTAGTGGGTGTCAGCATTTCATATGGTTACCATACTTGATAGGTTCCTGGGTGTCTTCACTGCCTTCATGGGATTATATGCCTTAATGTGCCATGGCTGACAGTGATTCAGTAGCCACCACTTCTCTACCTCCACAGTGGGTACACCCTTCAGGGAAGGTAGATCCAGGTCATGTACTGCTACATCCTCCATACTATCTACCATTGTTGAACCTGTTGCAGCTTGACATGGCCACCTATACAGATGAAAGCAGTGTTATGGCTATGCACATGGTAAAGGTAGGTGATCTCACTTATGCAGTTCACCATTAAGCCTGATAAAGAGATGCTTAATGGTTTTTAATCACAGAAGTAAAAAGCTTCATCCAGGAGGAACAAAAAACTCAGAGATATGAATGAGCACAAATGCAAGTGCCCCCCCTTCAAACTGACCATTAGTGAGTCCTCCATCTTAGTTAGATTGAAATTATTTGTTCAGGGAGAATAAAGGCTCAGACCAGACAGCTTTACTGTGGCCTTTGTTATTATATTATTGGCACTGCATTCATGGCTTCCACCTTCAAGAATAAACTACTCAGAGCCGCCTATGCTTCTTTGTCAAGCAAAGTTCCTGATTATCACTATTGAAAAAAATCTTGATGAGTGGATGGAAAATATGAAATACACCCCAGGGATCACTTCTGTGGCTCTGCTTGACAGGGGCACAGGAAAATAACTTTCTCGGGTGGCGTAAGCCAGGGAAACTTGTTGGCTAGGCTTACTTAGGCCCTTGGGCCGATAGCCTAGTACCTACCCATGAACCTATGAAACTATGGCTGACAAGACTGCAACAGTGACAGTTCTGTCATTATGGATTTGCATCTCACACTTGTTAACTCTGTAACACTTGGAGATGAAGCCCTGGCTATGACTGGGATAAGCTAGCTTTGACTACCAGCCTAAATACAAAATTAGCCAATAGACGGCAAGAAAGCAATGATGGTGCAATGTCTGACTTCTTTTAAATGTCAGAAATAATTAATTCTATTCTGAGTGCGTCTTCCCCAAAACACCTTAGTGTGAAGTTGCCAGTTAGGGATGTATGAGTTACTAAACAAAAAGCTGTATTTTCAGTTTACTAACTAGCTTAATAGGTTGTGTTTATTTATCTAGTTAAGCCATATAAACAAAAGAATACACAGACATTTTAATAACCTGTCTCTAGCCTCCATCATTAAGGTCAGGTTGCTCAACACAGAAAAAATGAGGTAAATCACTCATTTGAGCTTCTATCAGCCTTCTGGTCTGAGGACCACTCATATACAACTTTCCAGACCCAGGCACCTCGACTCATGGCTAGACATATCTGATGATGGCACTTAATTTGCTGCTTTCCCTCAGTGGGTATAGAAAGTTCTGTCTGTCAGAAAGGAAAAGTAGGGGTTACCTGGCCTCATGACATGGAGAAATAAAGTCCTGAGAATGATTCTTGTGAATCATGCTTTACTAGTCTCACAGAAGCTGGTCAAGCCATGTAGGGAGAATGGCAGTAAGTGTCTAGGGTCAGCAGACCCATCCAGAGAAGATGATTTTGACCTCTGCACTGGAGACACCTTCATACCTCTCTACTGTACAGATTTCTGCAGAATGTCCAGATTTTTGCCTTGTATGTTTAGTCTGTTTTTCATAAAATTGTGGCTGTCTGGTAAATTAGTGACAAATCATTAAAGATTGAAGTTAGAAAATAATGACAGACATTTGAGTTTTAGACTTTATATCCTTCAGAAAGGTCATGCTAATGCAAAACCTGTTATTCTATCAACTTTCTAACTTTGTAAGATCAATATTTCAAAATAGTCCCTATTTGTACCACTTTTTTATGGCTTTGTCCAGATTCCTTTCTCTAAGAGGTTGAGAGGTATGGACACCTTGCAAGACTGGGTGAGTATTGTCTTTAGCCTAAGCCTAGCTGAGCCATTCTGCACAGTTGACAGCAGTTGTCATAGAGGACTAAGCAGCTGTTAATAAGCTGTTTTCTATGGTCCAATAGTCCAGAGTTTGGATTTCCTCAGCCTCCATATTGCCTATCTGTATGACTCTAAGCAAGGCACTTAATCAGACAGCACTCCCAGGTTGAGTCTGGAAAAGGTCCATGGATATCAGTGCTCTACCCTGATAAACAAATGCAGAATAAAATAAAAATAAAATAAAAAAATGGTGCACTGCTTAGATATAGAGTTGATATGTGTAGTAGCCTACATGCATCTTCCTTCAAGTATTAATAGGGGCTCTGGAAACTGATGATGGAAAGGAGAAGGTACTTCAGAGAGGGAACAAATAGCTAAGTTAGAAGTCAGGAGGGATGGTCAGTGATAAGAAGGGGGTCAGACCCAGAATTATGAAACATAGAAAGAGAGAGAAAGAAAGAAAGTAAGAGAGGCAGGCTTACAGACGTCTAATATAATCATAACTCTCTGAAGTGAAATAGCAGATAGTATAAAGCAGAACTATAGCCGCGGTGGTGGTGCTGCGGTAACGTTGTCGCCTCACAGTAAGATGCTGTCCGGTTCAATTCTTAGCTAGAGCATCTTCTGCATGGAGACATGCATGAATGGGTTGAAGGTTGTGCATCAGGGCTGGTAACTCGGCACGTAAAAGTGAACTACCAATCATTAGTGGACCGGAGTTCTGCTGTGGTGACCCCTAACCGGGAAAAGCTGAAAGACACAACATAAAGCAGAACTATCTTAAATTTAACATGGATTCCTAGTCTGTTATTAAATATAATCCATGTGCACAGTTTTTAATTTGGTATTTTAGCTTTCATGATAGATAAATGGATTATGCCAAGTCCATAAGCTTTGTGGTATTCATCAGACACGTACAGCAGCTGAACACTAAATATTATACTCAGAAATTATTCTAGAATAATATGCTTTATTTTATTTTATTTTGCACAGATAAGTTACTGGGCAACCGTAGCAGCCTTGAGTGACAAGAATCAGTTTCCTTCCTTTTTGCGTACTGTTCCCAGTGACCAGTTCCAGTCCATTGGTGCTGCACGACTGATCTCATATTTTGGTTGGACTTGGGTAGGGATGCTAGCTGAGGAGAGTGATTATGGTCAACAAGGGAGCCAGTTAGTGAAACAGCAGCTTTCTAAAGCTGGAGTCTGTCTGGCATTTGAAGAAACCATCCCAGTAGTTTATGCAGAACACAAGAGCAAAATAATAATCAGCACTATAACTAAATCAACAGCAACAGTTATCATAGTCTTCTCCACTGAGAAACCATTCAATCCTTTAATGGAGGACATTGCAAAATACAACATAACTGGAAAAGTCTGGATTGCAACAGAAGGTTGGTCTGTTTCTCCCAAGTTTACAGAAAAAGAACTCTTTAATACATTCCACGGAACACTTGGGATCCTGTTCCCTAATTACGAGATGCCAAAGTTTAAGGATTACCTTTTGGGCATTCATGCATCTAAATATTCACACGATATTTTTCTAAACAGTTTCTGGGAAAATGCTTTTGGTTGCCAATGGGTCAGCTTGATAAAAAATTTTACTCAGGGCAGAAAAGCCGGGGATCAAAGCAGCGTTTGCACTGGGTATGAAAGTCTTGGTGATATTGAGAAAAACTGTTTCCTGGATGTAAGTAGTTTGAGTATAACACATAATGTGTACATGAGTGTTTATGCTGTGGCTCATGCCCTACAGGATATGATTTTATGCAAATATAAGCACGGGCCTTTTCAAAATGGAACCTGTATTAGCATTCCGGATCATAGACCATGGCAGGTAAGAAGAATTCTACCATTAATTAGCTAGCATTTCAATAAATGTCATATCATGTTTTGCGTAGTTTTTGCTTTTTCTATTTTCATAAATTCTACATTACAAAATGTGCATATCTTACTTTGACTTTTTATTTAATAGTTGTTAAACATCCTAAGCAAATTGATCATGAAAACCAGTCTCAGTCATGACCTAGGATAGTGGGTCAAGGACAAATGCAAGAATCACAGAAAGTTAGAATAGCCTGTTAATCATCATACATTGGGGAAGTGAGAGGAAAGATAAATAGCCAGAAGACAGCCTTAAGATTGCATGAACACTAAACATACCTCACTGAGACAGTAAGTATTGAACTCCGAGCTCTGGAGCTATAAAGATACAAAATGAGTTACAGCCACTAGGTCACCAGGCTTCACAACATAAAACACAAAATAATATTTACAACCTCCTGCTATAAAAGTTCATGTTAGGAGAAGACAGTCTGCTCATACTTTTTTAGAAGGATAAAAAATTGCTCAAATCTTAATGATCCAAGTAAGGGTGAGAGTTCTTATAATTCTGTCTTCTGCAAAATGATCATCAGGATAATTCTATTGGGTATGATATGGTTTTATAGGGAAGGAACAGAGGCACTGCAGCCAGTACATAAGTAATACATACGTTTTCTACACATTGTTTACGGGCAGAAACGTTTCACTAATTATTTTTATCAAAATTTCTTCACAGATCATGAAGGGCAGTGACTGAAAGGTGCTTTTGTACAACAGTGCTGTCCAACACAGAGTTCAAAAGATCATAAAAGTAGAATGGTGTGAGTGCAATAAATAATAAGCTCACAGAGGTATCTTACTAGAAGGATACAAGGCCTAAACAACATGTCCTACATTGAGCAGCACAGCCCTATAACTATACTCGATATCCTACAGACTGCTAAGATGTGACCTGTTTCTGGCATACAAGGCATCCTTTGGCCCATTTCTAATGTATTTCCTGGACAGCAAGTCAAATGACATCAGAAGTGCTTGGTCTAGGGATGTAAACCTATTTTGTAACATCAACAGAATGGTTTTGAGGGATAAGTATATCTTACAAAGAATACTGCTGCTGTGAAAAAGACTTCCCATCCACAGAAAACAAATTCATCCCTGTCCATATTCAAGTTCAACTTAGATCTTTAGATGATAAATAAAAAATCTACCCCAGGA
This sequence comes from Protopterus annectens, assembly GCF_019279795.1. Classification (NCBI taxonomy): domain Eukaryota; kingdom Metazoa; phylum Chordata; order Ceratodontiformes; family Protopteridae; genus Protopterus; species Protopterus annectens. The sequence goes on from NC_056741.1 coordinate 207,097,351, forward strand.
CTGCCTCTGTATTACTAATGGACATAAGGAGTTTCTTAATGGTTTATCCCATGTACTGGTCCCCTCATATTATCTATGGTATGTTCCCAGTTATTCTTTTTAAGAGTAATATATAATTATCAACCATGGAGTGGGTAAGCCCAGTATATAACCAAATGGGATAGGTTATTTCAAGCACAAAAAGGGAAACTGGCTAGGCTTAAAATGGTCTGCACGAGCAGCTGGCCTAGTACTTACATATGGACCTATAAACATATAGTGGATATGTTGGGGAGTTCTGGGGTTCCCTCTACAGATAAATGAAGACCATCTGATCAGATTCTAACCATCTGAACAACAGCTGGTGAAAATCACATTTCATCTTAGAATGAGGATTGATAGATAAGCATGGTATGATCAGTATTTATTTATAACTGTTGTGCACTTTTTATTGTGGGATTATGGAGTTTATACACACACACACACACACACACACACACACACACATATATATATATATATATATATATATATATATATATATATATATATACAGGGTCTATATTATATCTCGAACGCTGCTTAAAAAAGCGAACGCTGATTGATCGAACTTATTTTCAATAGATAGATAGATAGATAGATAGATAGATAGATAGATAGACAGATAGATGATAGATGTATGTATGGTTTAGGGAGGATATGTGCAAAGGTGTTTGCCTTCCTGCAAAAATCCTTACTTGGACCTTTGCTAATGAGTTGTACGGGAAGTAGGTTCTCTATCAGTTCTGAATGAGAAATGTATTTCCAAATAGTTTATTAATTTATTTTGTATGTTTGTTTGTTTGCTTATTAACCAGGACATGCTGACTGCATATCAGCAACATCTAAGAGAGAAAAATTCCATCAGTCAATAACACAAAATTATAGAAAATCCAGGCCAGCAGTAAACCATACAATCATACAACAATTAGCAAACATAGTCAATGCAGACTTAAAGGTCACAAAAATGAGCTATACAATTGAGAGAAATTAAAAGAGAAACACTTACTACATAGTTAATGCAAACAGTTCAAAGATAAGTACATATGTAGATATATACATAGTATATGTTAGCTCTGTATTTCAAGTTGAAAAACAAACCAAGCAGAAACTTTCAGTGTGGAGGGTGTGAAGTTCACTCCTTGAAATATGTCACACACCTAGTCAACTAATAACATTTGAACTTTAAAATAAGTACTACAAAATAATAAAATAGTAGCCAATCCACAGATGAGTTAAAATTTGAATATCCTTTATTGAAACACACAAATAAGTGATCCTAGTTGAGTACAATGGTGATACTCAACTAAAATCACTTGTCTGTGTGTTTCAATAAAGAATATAACATTTTAACTCATATGTGGACTACTTACTATTTTATTATTTTGTAGTATTTTAAAGCTCAAATTTTATTAGTGAACTAGGTGCATGACATATTTCAAGTATTGAACTTCACAACCTCCACACTGTGAAGTTTCTGCTTGGTATGTTGACATTTGTAATGACTAAGGCACAACATTTTGTGCACCTTATGTAGTATGATATTGTAATGGATGTATATTTACCCAATGAAAGGTGTGTCATACACCTGTTTATGTTTCTGTTGCAGGATTCTGTTGGGGACACCTATGGATATACAGCAGCAATAAACCCACAGATGTCACAGCACAGGATTGAATGTCAGCTCAGAAGAAATATGTCTTCAGCAAGGTACAGCATTATAGGTGCATGGCTCCATGTGTGTAACAGGCTAGCAAGGACAATGGCATCATTCAGCCTACTCATGCATCCCTAATCTCTGAAAAGGTCTGATACCCTTGATAAGTGTAACAGGGGTCTGTGAGCTAATGCATCTACAATCTGTGGTGATGGAGATGACCCAACTACAGATTTCCTGTGTCCGGTACAGACATTTGTCTGATACCAGTTATGTTTGTCTTGTGATGCATCCCATTGTGTAATCTGAACAAGATGTGTGTCACAGCAGATGTGTGCTTCAAATGCATGGGGGGCTTGTTTCATATAGGATGTACTGTATATGTTACATACCTGTCTCTCCAGCATGTACTCTTTATACCACAAGGACATTGTAGGTGTGTAGAACAGATAAGACGTGAGTTAGTCCTGTCATGGATACACGGGAGGTTTACACTGAGATCTGACACATCCCTGTTTGTCAGCCATATACAACTCCTCCAAAGCATTTATGAGACAGATTACACATGTGCAGTCTTGACACAGACTCCATAGGACATGTTATCTACATTGAGTATTGGTGTGCCATGGAACCTGTGTGGCTGCTACAGTTATAAGATATGTCTGTGTAGTGACATAGCAAGGGTGCTATTGCACACAATTATAGGTGTGATGAGTGCCACGTTCAGTATAGCAATAACAGTCTGGGATTTACATCCCATACCTTTCTGTATAGGCTGCAAAAATTTGAATGCATCCTCACATCTTACCCACCAGTGAAAGTCAAAGGCTACATTACACTCTGTGTCCATAACTCCATGAGTAATAGCTCAACTGTGTGCAGTGTGCAGACACCACAATATTTTACAGGGATGGATGACTTCCCAAAGGATAGTATCATGCAGTCATTGGTATTTAGTATTTGTCAGTGGCTCAGACAACAACTGAGTGTGTCTCAGGCCAGGAGATCTGGGGACACTGCTTGACACTACATGCTAGTTGTCCTTTCTGCAACTAAGTACTGAAGTTACATCTAACATGTTCCAAGAAGAGAGTCATCCAAGGTGTCTGTACATAGCACAGACAAACATATTAGAAAAGTGTAATATGTATACCTTGCGAAGTTAAGATGTGGATTTTACACAGGTATTCTAAAGGTGGACACTGCTCAAGTAGTGTGTACTAGAAGGACACAGTTACCTTGTGAGGACTGTGTTAAACATGGGAGTCCATGGAATTGGTGGTGCCTGGCAAGTACTACTGCTGGTCTCACTGACACCACTCTCACATAGGATATTATGCTCCAGTACGTTTTCTGTCATCACATGCAAAACTATACTATGAAACCCATGATGACAAACAGGACACAGCCTGTTTGTTCAGCCACATAGCTGTCAAGTATTATGAAAGGCTCTGTAGCCTTCCCATGCTCTTCTCCAGGTATATGCCTTGATTTGCAACCTGGGGCACTCAGTTGGCTTTTGCATGTCTTATGTCTTCTGTTTCAGGGTTGGTGGTATGTCACTAGTGAACCAACGACAGGGTGATTAGAAGTACTGCTGTAGTTCCACAATATGATGTACAATGTCCAGTGACATAAATGTTAAGTCTTGCTGAAACAATCAGCACACTGGTGGTGAGCCATCATAGGTGACAGTTTTAAAGCTAGCCTTGCATCCTACCCTTTAACAGATTACTGGGGGATATCTGCATGACATGGCTGTGAGGCCTACTGCAGTGGACTGGCCACCTTTGGCCAATGTGTGTCCATCTTCCCCATGTCCTAGGCATGTCATACTGTACAGTTATGTACCTGAAGCACATGTCTGTGTTTCCACTTCATGTCACACAACAACCAGTGTACTGTCTGGTTGCTTAGGCATCATACACTTGCGAGGCCAATGTAATGTCAGCAAAGTTGAACAAGTTCTCTATGCATGCACAGGCATCCACATCTTCACTGCAAGGTGTGCCTACAAACACTGTATATCAGGCTGTCAACCCAATGGGTGAGGCAACATGACCCTAACTTTGCAGGACCTGCTGCTGAGATATTGGGAGTGCCCCCACCACTCTACTCCTATGACACACAAACACAACATGTGACAGATGTGACTGCATTTCAAACCATGATGCCATGGTGTCTCCAACAGCAGTAATTACATATGACAATGAACATTATGCCAACAGGCACAGTTCACATCCTGCACCACCTGCACCCAATCACACACACACCTGCATGTGTGCAACTCCTTACTAGACACATCGCCAAACAACAGAAACCTCAGAAAATTCTGCCTTTGGAGTGCACAGTACACATAATACTGCATGCACCACTCTCTAAATGGTCAAATACACGAGGCAAAACACTACGTCACACCTCTTAGTCATAGGTGATTACATCATGAGTCACATTAATGTCTGTGTGAAGTGACTACATATGGGGAAAGATCACAGATAGCTGTCTGTGGGTTGACACAGTAGGCCTTACCAGACATTGCCACAAATCACAAAATATCAGTTAACATAATGTTGATGTCATAGTTCCTGCAGGTGTCTACCACTAGGGACATACATCACTGTCCTGTATGGAGACTCATGACTGAGCTTAGCCAGTCTGTGTCTCTCGTGGGTATGAACATAGCTTTCAGCTGCAATTGACCTTCACCTAGGATGATGGCTCCATACACACGGACATTGACGGAAGTCAATAATTGCCTTTGCGTGTGGTGTCATTGTAAGGGGATCTATTACATATCTGCCTGGGATGCCTTGCTCGACAGACATCAATGCTTCAGCAGTGATGGTCTTTATCTGTCACCCCTGGGATTTGGCGTACTGGCCAAGGCTGCTGACACCCCTACTATGCATCTTAGATGCACTGTTGAGGGTAAAGTTGGCATTGAGAACACCACCTTTATACAACATCATGGTGCTACATGCTGGGTATGGCAACACTGAACCACACTCTGTGGAAGGTGCCCTCACCCTGAATTATGCTGACTTGTGTGCAGTCAAGGACATCTGGTTCAAGGCTGTGATCAGCACCACAGCTGTAACAGACTACATGTCTATCCACATCTTCAGACCTCAAAATGCAGTGTTCTAGGTAAGGCAGGTGGTGTATACATACTCATTAAGGATAGATACACATCCAAATTTTGTGAAACACTGTGATATCCTGGAAACACTGCAGGTGCCACTCAGTATTGGATGGGCACATAATCAATCAATAGTCAGCTACAGGATCAGCTGCATGTTCCAGACACTCATTATGTGTATTTGAATGTATGCGTGTCTATCAAGATATATCATTACAACATGGTATGGGGTGACATTAAGTGACTATCAGCTGTCTTGTTTAATCATGCTGCAGCTCACTTGCCCAAAGGTTAGTCCAGGTCCTTAACTACAAAGCCATGGAGCAGTGCCGTGACATCCACACATGGGGAACCAATGTATTGCATCATGTGTTTACCAATATGGGTGAGCACAGCAGCCCTCCACAACATGAGGTCCTCCCTAGTGGGATCTGGCCACAGATCAGACTCATTAGAACTACCAGCATTAACCCCACTTGCAGACAATACAGACATATATTTCAGCAAAGCCATTATTACCTCCTGTGGGATGGTTGACATAGCTTGACTGCACCTCCCCACTGAGATGGGACAAGCAAGTATGCAGAGCTCTACACCCATGAATTATGCTAGCAGTATTACAACTGTATGAACGTGGCTGTACGTGACAGGAGGGATACAGGTTCCTCATGGCACAGCAAACCTGACTGGTGAGCAGCTACCATTAGCAGGCTGTACAATAAGAGGTGTACATTGCTGTGTGACAGCTGGGGTGAGGGTGACCCCCTAACATGCAGGCACAACCTCCTCAGCTAAAAGAAGTAATTAGTGTTGTAGTGATGCTGTGTATACACAAGTGGCAAAATTAGCCACCCACACAAAGCAGAGCCACAACACACAGTGTAGCTACATGGGTAACCTCAAAGGAAAGGCCCAGATTGTCAGTAAACCCATACATAATGATGCCACATATAATGGGTCTGTACTCATAGCTAACCCGTAGCCCACAGGTTCTGCATCAATTTCAGTCATCTGTCCCAACCACATGTGACACATGACATTCCTATAACCTGTCGCATAACTTCTATTTCTACAGAGCAGGTCATAACTGGCCTCTCAATGAGGGATACACAGCATCTATTGGACACACTGACATCCCAGGCTGCATCCTGCATGGGATCTGACAAGGATTAGTAACACCATTGGGAAAACCTTGCAATCATACTGAAACCATTGGCTGCACCCCAGCTGAATGGACAATGGCAGCTGTTATACCCTTGAACAGAGGTGTGCATCCACTGACCAACATAATTATAGATTTATTTGTCTGAGTATCCATATTTGTATGCCCATAGGGGCAATCATCATGGAGCTGATCAGCACACATATATGTGACCTACACACAGTTAACTGTACACAGTTTGGATGTGTGACAGGGGCTCATGACTGTTACATGTGGTGGACATTTCCGAGGAAGTCGTCAAGGACCTGGGTGAGGGGACATCAGGGCATACAGCCCCTGGACTGAGCCAAGCCATCTGACTATATCCCCCACTCAGGCATCATTTACAAATCACCCACTTCGGCATCCATGGTACTATCATTGTAGGGGTCACTAAGTGGCTCATTGATGACACACATACTCAACATAGGGACATCTGCCTCCAAAAGCTGATCTGTAAGCATCAGTGTTCAACAGGACTCAGTCCCTGGTCCCGTACTACTTGGAATCCATTTAACCATGATACAAGTGACTACTGAATGTCTGTGGCTAGCAATGTTGGCTGATGCCTGCAAATTGTGAGCACTCATAGAGTCTGTGAGTTATGTAGATATCCTGCAAGAGGGTATTAATGAATAAATGCCTGTTGACATACTAATGGCCATAAACACCATGCAAATATGTATGCAGTATCATTTATATCAGTAACACCTATGTATCTGGTAAGTAGCACATCAGTCGCAACATGTGACCTACATACTCAGGGGTGAATGAACTGGGCACACAGACCTGGCCACACAGGTTTATACCTAATGTGCATGAGATCACCATGTCTCCACATTGGTATGGCAGGAATCATATGCAACAACTGAGGACACAGTCACCCATAAGTGACATACTCATAACCTCCATATACTCTTCCCTCAGCATGCCAATATCTGAGTGCAATGGCCATTTGGTAATGGACCATACCAAGTATTACTGGCAATTGCACACAACAGTATGGTCCCTCACAGATAGAACTTCCCATCTTCCGTGTGTGTTCGAAGGGGATCATCTGAAATGGGTGTCATTGCAGCATGTGGCATATAGACTACTCATATATCATCTCTGCCTTGCATACGGGGCAATGTGTGACCCTGCTTGACTATAAATGTTGCATATCTTTAGGTGGCATAGTAGATGAATTAATCACTCTAAGGACATTAAACTACTATGTGACATTAGTAATATATGCTGGTGAGAGAGATTTGTCTAGCAGATTTTAACACACCTTTGAAACTGAACCTTGACGAATGGCACACAGAGCATGTCAATGCACCTCAGCACATGCCATCTGTATGACTGGCTGGGCAACTGTCATTTCACCACAAGGCATTAGCCTGTGCCCCTCTTGGACTTGGGCAAAATATGCTGGCCATGTAAATAAGGGTATAAAGTTGTCTAAGATTGTGAGGACTGTATGGCCATTATTCCAGTTAAGTTCAAATATCCTGTGGTTCCATAAGCTGATGTAAAAGGCTATAACAGCTGCACATACACACATGGCTACATTGAAATTAGCACCAATTCCAATTACTGCTTTCAGGACATGGCACAACACACACACAGTGCAAGTTGGCTTTATGTAGATTAGAACACTTACCTGTGTAATGGTACACACTACAGATCACAGTACTTGCACGCAACACACCTCATGTCTGCTAGTACTATCAGTTTAGGACATATTATGCTTGATTACATCAGTAGGCCTAGTTGTGTTCAGGCATTAGGAAGGCCACATCACCTGCGAAAAATAAAACACTGCAAAACTCTACCTCTTTCTAAGTTACTGAGGTGATTGAATATATGTCATAGGAGCATACACACAGACCAAGTGGTCTGGGTTGAGATCAGAACCCCTACTTATCTAGTTTTACACTCTACAGATCACAGTACTTATCACACATTCCACCACTTAAGTCCGATACTACAGTGGCAGCTGGTAGTCTTCTGGTAGATGACACCATCAGGTCTTGTGGAAGAAGGCATTTTGGAAGCCAGCAGCAACTTACAGGACCAGCAAGTACATAACTGTTGCAGTTTGATAGCCACTGAGGAACACTCAGTTGTTTATCAGGAAAATACACACAAACACACACATACCAAGGGGGTTGGAGTGAGATTAGAACTCCTACCAATCTAGTCTCACCCATAATAGATCACAGTACATATTGCACATGCCACGGCTGATGTCTGTTTTGTATGTGATTGCAGGCAAACTACTTGTGGATTACATACACAAAGTAGGCTTGTGTTGAACAGCATCTGTGGCCTGCAGGGTGATATTGCTTCATACTGTTTTCTGCACTGAGTATCCTAGCAGTCAGATAAGTGTTTGTATCCTAGTTATGTGCCTATGGTTATCAGTATGCCCAAATGTGTCTGCTTGCACTTGGATCGGCATGTCTGTGGGAAGGAACAATGTGCCCTGTCCATGCATGTGTAGCTAACATTATGCATTACACCACCTGCTCACCTGTTGCTATCTATGAGGTGACATCCAGCAGGTACAGGGGTTTGTAGGTAAGTGCATTATGTACTGCTGACCCTTACTTTGCATCCTTTGAGCAACATTATAGATGTGTGATAAAGCAGCTTTACTCACCATTATTAGGGTATGTAGGACAATATAGACATCCACACATATTTATGTATATAACAGGGATGTATATATAAATGTAGTTGTGTGTGTATGATATGTATATGTGTTATGCAGATATATGGGGAGAGACTGAGATGTATGTTGTTTTATATATATATATATATATATATATATATATATATAGATAGATAGATAGATAGATATATATAGAGAGAGAGAGAGATGTGCTATGTATGTGAGAAAGTGATAGAGACAGACGGATATGTACACATATATGTATGTATGTATATATAGACATATCTATACATACCAGGTCATTTTGATGATAGGGCAAAAGTATTGTGCTCATTTTAACTAAGTGTATGGGCATGCCCAGTGGGACTGTCAGTACTTATACTCCAGCCCATGGGATTTTGTGGGTTACAGACAGTGACATCTGTCTCTGTTTCTGCAGTACTGCACTTCACTCAAAATGTCTATGGCATTCTCCAGCTGTCTGATGAAATTAATATGCGACAGAGGATCATAATGTTATGCCACACACAGACTGACAACCTGTGAAAACAGCAACATAATACTGCCTCACATGTGAATACTTCCACATTTGAACCATCAACACCATCACCCATGCTAATTTCTCTAGTGCACTGAGCCACACAAGCTTCCAGACAGATAAGCATCATTCATCACGCAATCAACAGCATACATATGTATGGTGCATACAATGTGTGATCAATTTCTGTGTTACTGCCCTGAGATTGCCTGGCCTGCTGATATACCATTGATGACTTAATGCTAAAGCAATTATATGTGGAAACTGCTGTGTTGTGTGTGGGCGAGCAACACCACATATTCTGCTGTGATCGACATTAGTCCAAATATCATATCACCTCACTCTTCAACATCTCCCTTTACTGATGGAGTGAAAAGTCCTACCGTGAGGCGTAGTGACTATCAGGGAACACATACTAGTGGACTGGGTATTTGTAGTCCCATGTGGATGTAACTCCAAATATCCCACTATATTTCCTTGCATATATGCAGCAGATCAGCACATACAATACCATATTATAGTAATTCTTACAAGTAGCGTGTAGGTTAGAGACTTACCTTGCGAATGCAGCAATTGACAGAACTGTAGTTCAAGGCTCACTCCGATGCAAGCAGTACACAGCTAATACACAGATAGGTATAGGTTGTGTAGGTTGCCTGGAATAACTTTTAATATATGTATGTCTGTAGCCGCGGTGGTGCAGAGGTTAGCTTTCTCACCTCACAGCAAGAGGTTCTCCTGTTCATTTCTTGGCTGAAGCACCTTCTGTGTGGAGTTTGCATGTCCTCCCTGCGGTCGAGTGACATCTAAAGACATGCAGGTAGGGGCATGTGTGAATGGGTGTGCCTTCTTTGAATGCTGGGTGTATGTGTGTGTGTATGTATATATATATATATATATATATATATATATATATATATATATATATATATAGATAGCTATAGAAAAAAAAAATATATATATATATATGTATATAGATATAGATGTACAGAAATATATAGATACGTATAATTATATATGAGAATATATTTACACAGGTACAAAACACACATATATAACATATATATATATATATATATATATATATATATATATATATATATATATATATATATATATATATACAACACACATACAAAAACATATATATATAAATATATAAATAGCATATATAATATTATATATATATATATATATATATATATATATATATATATATGTGTGTGTGTGTGTATATATATATATATGTGTGTGTGTGTGTGTGTGTGTGTGTGTGTGTGTGTGTGTGTGTGTGTGTGTGTGTGTTTGTAAACATTCACTTTTAAAGTAGCACCACTACAAAGCTGCCTGTGGTTTGATCTGTAATTTCAAGTACAACATGGGTTCATATGTCGATAGGTAAGTTCTAGGCTAGCTGGTCTTACAGGTCTTTTTAAGCCTAGCCATCTTCCCTTTGAACACTACTGGATAAACTTTTTTCCATTCTATAATTTATCATATCAACATAATGCAAAATAATGCAGTAAATAAAGAAGAAAAACAAAATTGTTACAGTCCTGCTACAATAAAATAGCAAAGTTTGGCTGCAACACACCAACTCGGACCCAACATTGTCCTGCCTTAAAAAGTACAAACTGGCTTGACTTCTCCCACTACCTACAATATACCCAGCTAACACTCACCCAGTAACTACTATATAACCCAAACTTTTGCCCCTCTCTTTAGACCATCTTACATACTTACACTCCTACACATAATCTTAGGCCCTGAAGCAAACAGCTCCTAAGCATATCCAAGCCCAACAAACCTGCAGGACAAAGCCTCTATTCCTTCATCATTGTCAAAGCTTCAAATGTACTTCCGTCTTCCATTACTCAAATAGACTCCTTAAAAGCATTCAAAACTGCACTAAAATCCCATTACCTCAATAATCAAACATGTTCCTGCATCTACTCATCTAAACCACCATAAATAGGTCACTGTCTCTTTCACTAGTCACTATCGAATAATGTCCTTTACTTCACAAATCTATGTTTTTATCCCTAAATTTTTCCTTTTATGGTCTCTCTAGATTTTATTATTCTACATGCTACATTAATCTGCTCTTGTAGCAGCTTTATGGACCAAAGTTTTTACCCCCCCCCCCAAAAAAAAAGAGATAGAGGAATGTTGTTTATACATGCCTGTACATGCTTATAATTTCTATACTGTAACTACCTTAAACATCTGTAAATACTAGTAGATATGTATGATGTTTACTTGAACTAGCAACATATGTATGATGTATAATTATAACTGTAACTGATGTTCCTTGTATACTCTGTATATACATGCTCACGTGATTTGACACCATATCTTGTAACCATTCTTGGAGCTTTTCTCCCCAGTCCTCCACTGAAAATGGGTTTCTGACCCAGTGGACTTTTCCCAGTTACATACTCGACTTTTTTGGAGCACTTTTTTCGGATTTACAAGTTTGTCTGGTCTATTTTATCAGTTACCAAATGTCAATAAATAACTAAAAAATTAATAAGACAACGAAGAGAAATAGAATATAATGTAAAAGGGCTATCCATGCTGGTGTAATATATATTTTGTTGTAATGTACTTGCTGTCTTCAGATGTCTTTGGTAAAATTATCTGAATCAACAACCTGCTGTAAGTCTACAGTTTCAGTATATGGTGCACCCTTTCTTTATACCCAGGGCAAAAAAAAGTAAACAAAGTGAATGTGCAGCTATAGCACCTGTATAAGAAAAGAATGACTGCCTCACAGCCAGATCAGTTGTGCTCATAGTTAAATTTATATTCTTAATGCAATGAACTGTGATATAACACTGACACATAAACAATGTTTGCTGTTTCAGCTGCTTCATTACTTGAAGAATGTGTACTTTCAAACAAGAGAGCAGAAGGCCTTTTTCTTTGATGCTAATGGTGACCCTCCTGCTGTGTACAGTGTCCTGAACTGGCAGGTAACAGGTGAAGGGACTGCTAGATACACTGAAGTTGGACTTTTTGATTCTAGTGCTTCAGCAGATGAGGATCTCAGCATCAACAACAGCATGATTGTATGGAATGGTGCTGAAAGACAGGTATCTGTTCACTTTTTTCCTTTTTTTCTTATTCTAATTATTTCATTTTGCTCTGCATACAATGAAAAAGTTTGCACTGCAGTGCAAAAGCCTACAGTTTAGATTATTCATTGGTAAATGCATTACCTACTGAAGGCACCAAGTTTCTCTAACATCTTATTGTGCATTTCTTTACCGGTAAATTGCAAGGTCATAAGACTGCTGAGCACATGACCATCTGTGTGTCGATAGCTACTAAGTCAAGTGCAGATTTAACAAAGTGAATATCTTTTGGCTGCTTATGAGAATATGTGCATGTCTGTGCATGAGCGGTAGTGCGCTCTTGTGTGTATGAATGGGCATGTGTTGGTGGAGTGCTTCAGGTCCATTTGTGGAACTTCTTTATTATCACACTCCTCTTTCTTAGCCATTCTGTAAATTGTCCAACTATGAAATTTCTTGTGAACCAGTAACAATAAATGCAAAATAAACATATACTATTATATTTACATAATAATAATAATAATAATAGTATTAATAGTATCAGTAATACTACTACAACTAATACTAGTAATAGATCAAACATGCAGCTGTACAAATTGATTCAGCTGGAGGTGAAGGTTATTCCTCTTAACATGTATCTCATTAGTAGGACTCATATGAGTCTAAGGAGTTATGTCTGTGCTACTTGCCTGTACAGACCAATGTATGCTATATGTCTGGTGATCTTACATATCTTTGAGAAAAAAACTGAAGAGGAAAGCCTCATAGCTCACTCTACTGTCTTATCTAGTATTAGAATTAGAATATCGTTCATCACAAAAGTACTTAATATTTTACACTGTTCAACAAAAGCTTGTCAGTCTGCCAGTACTCTCCACTCTTTTCCTGTTTAAGTTTTTGCAAAGATAATCCAGTTTTGCCTTAAGACCTTTGAAATAATAAGCTATCAGGGTAACGCAGAAAGGTTCCTGTTTTTTTTTCTTTAAAGATAAATTGTAGTTACATCAGCTTGCCCATCTAGTAATTATCTGTTTTCCTTAACTGACTGAAAAGAATCTACATTTATGCTTGTAGAAAATACAAATTAAAAATTAATTTATATAACTGGTTTTGCCCTTCTTACTAAAGATGCTTATAAATCCTTATTTATCAAACTGCAATGGTCGTTTAGCAAGTTCTTCAACAGACAGCCAATGTACTCATGAGGAAAGCTTATCAACCTCCCATCTTAAAATTAAACAGCAGTGTGAGAAACATGCAGTGTTTTCTATAGCATTAGAAAAGCAACTAAAAGTACCTTACGATATGTGGATGCTTGTAAGAAATGGCCATGCACAAGCTGCCCCACATTTGCTATAAATATCTTGCCCACAAAAAGACAGTCCTTCAACATAGTGTTTTGGAGTACAGCTATGCATGCCCTGGTGTCAGAGGATAGGATTATTTGAGGGAAAATACACGTTATGGAAAACAGTAGCTCATTGTTGATTTTACTCATACCTTACAGAGAGACAGAGGAAGAGCAAATGCAGTAATTACTGGTGTTCATTTAGTATGCCTGCCAACAAGAGTAAAGCATGGGCAGTTATGTCCCCCAGGGTAAACACAAAACACAAAAAGTAAAAAAAGGAAAGTGAAAGACAACAGTGAGTAAACTGAAAGCAGAGGATGAGGTTACTGTGAAATTTCCTTGCAAATTCACAGAGAGGAACAGTTAGTATTTTTTGACATTCTGCATACCCTTTCCATACTTGTAAACATCATGCAAAACCTTTATCTCGGTCAGGAAAAAGTCACAGCCATATATAAAGGAAACTTCTCAGTCAGTATATCACTTTAAAGCTGAAAACTCCCTCCACATATATGGTATACTCATTATACATGTGCACTGTGCATTACAAGTGCCACATGACATTTTGAGGTACAACTGGGATGGTGTACAGTTAAATGGATGACATTACCACTGTTTATTAGCTGGATGTCTAAAAAAAGTGGTCAAGGCACACAATAACACTAGGGGGCTACATATCATATATGTATTTGAACAGTAGTATACACAGTATGAGGGAGAAAGATATATTCACAGCTGGCCTGAAACATCCTACTTCTTACATATGTTGTTACAGAATGTACAAAGCACAGTGTCAAAGTCACGCAATACAGGAGAATTTGCACTCCATCTGTGGAATACAGCATTTATAGAAACATTATGTAATCATTGTGTGGCCAACACATTATTTTACCTGGGGATGCTAGGGTATGCTGCTGTTACAGTGTCCCACTGTAAATCCATCTCATAATTACAAGCATATATAAAGGTGGTTGTAAGGTGGCCAACAGCAGCTGACAGTAATCACAATCACATTATTAAGCAGTGATGGACCTTAACCACTTACCTATCCACTTACACCATCTGTACAACATATTATCAGCAGCCATGGCCACAGGGGAACACTGAATACAAGTGAGGCATACATCATCTGTGATGGGATGACATCAGCAGTGTACCGAAAGGAGATGTGTCTGGTAAAATTACTTTTACAGCCATCTGGGATTGTAAATGTAGCCACTGCAAATGTGTGCACACCAATCTTGAATTCATTTGCAGTCACACACACTTGTAGAAGTTAAAAACTGCTGTATGTGAATATCCTACGCATCTATTCACACATTCTAGAGAATAATATAAGCAATGCAAGCAGTACAGGAGAAGTCTGACATTTAAAGTGCAACAATTCACTTTAGAAAGAATGACTAGTGTGTTGCACCAGGGGTGTAGGCAGTGAATATAATTTTGTAATTGTATGGTCTTATTGTTGCCATACAAACCACCAGTCCTTTGAAAAATGTGAATGCCCCTACTTAACAAATGTTTGTATCACTTTCCCTCTAAAATTTTAAATAGATACTTTTTCAGTTTATGACACTCATATTTGTAGCATTCATTTAGACAGTTGTGGGCATAGTATGGCCTAAAAAAGCCATGGTTTCTTTAAGTAAAGTATTGAAAATTGTACTCAGTACAGTAAAAAAACATATGCCTAACTACACCCCTGTGTTGCAAAGTTATGGTTGTAAAATGTAGGATTAGGGGATGGTGGAGTCATCTGACATGGCCGTTTTAAATGTGTATCCAGAGTAGAAGTTGATTGAGCATATGTGCAACTCACTGTAAACACCCCTACTCACAAACAAGTTCCTCATATTGGGCAATGGACCTCTTACCTATCTAGTTAAACATTGTACAAAGCACTGTATTAATTGCAAGCACAACGGGAGAAGTCTGACTCTTATAGAGAGTGTGCACGTTTGTTAGGATGACCTCATCAGTGTGTTTCGTAGAGGATTTTTCAGTAAAAGGTAGGGTAAGTAAGCTGTGTGAAGAGTTAAATGTACTCTTCTCAAGGGAAGTGAATACAGCATCAGGTGTTACACACACTCTCACACAGGCAAGTTTCCCATCCTAGGCATCAAACATCCCACCTATACATTCACACAATCTAGAAAACACAGTATTAGTCCCAAGTGACAAAGGAGAAGACTGACATTAACAATATGAAACAGGACATTTGATTGTCTTGAAAATCCACTGTTTGGAACAGATGGCACGGTGCATCATCGGTTGCACAACAAATGCATATACATGTACAGGGCAATGTAACATCGCTATGATTGGCAAATGTGATTACATGCTTCTTTATTAAAATTTAGATACTGCCCTTTGTGTACATTGTGTTACTGTGAGGGACATTGACATGTTTCACATTATGGGATGCCACAGACTTTCACTGTTGTACACCACTGGATTATCAAACTTTCCTGAGATTCCATGTTGGGATAATTGCAGGCTTGTTTTGTCTTATACTTGCACTACGTTCATTACCTAGACAAACATTCAAGTTAAGCATGTGAAAGTGCACTGCAGAATAAGAGTGATTAATTATGTGTGAATAGGTTAACCAAACTTGCAACACAGTTGCAAGTAAAAACACTGTAGAGCAGATATACATTAAATGACTAGATTAATTAAGTCAACATCATTCTGAAATCAAGATCACCATTTGACAAAAGTAATACAGACGTTGTGGATTGTAAAACAATCATTATGTGAGTTTCCATTTTTTACTCTTTGAATGTAGCACTGCCAAGCTAAATTGCACTGCTAATGACAAGGTATTAGCACATGCGTAATTGCATCTTGAAGTGTTGACCTTGGAATAGGAATTAGCAGTACTCTATGTTGCTCTATGCCAACTTTCATACAAAGTTCAGTACAAAACAGGCTTCAAAGTAGGAAGCAGGTAGATTAATATAGCACCAAGATAATGATGTGTTAAGGAAACAGGTACCCAATATTTCTGCCGACAGAAGTCAGACAAAAACATTTTGAAATATTTTTGCATCTGACTAAATTTGAACATTTAGAGGATTCCAAGTAAGACATTTATAACTGAGTATTATCTAAGCACATCATGTAGGAAGTCGTACATATGATTAACACTAGACAGTCGATTTCAGCAAATGTGAATGTATGTAGTCATCTTCATTACCCTATTGACCGCTTATCTGCACATCAAACTCTTCAACTTGTTGAAAAATACATTAAACTGATAAATATAGTTAAGCATAATATTACAAAACACAACAGACTAATATAGTCAAAGCAATAAAACAACAAACTATTGTCATAAGTTCTGTACTTCCATATAACCACAGTCGCATTTGCTTCCCAGTGCCAGACATTGCACAAATGCAGAGGTGGAAAAATAATGATAAAGAAGGAACAAGATACAAAGACAGTGTGAGATGGAGGCAGGGACAAACTAGCTTATGATGGAAGAAGGATAATAGTGGCTCACGGCAATATGCAGCCAAGAGCTACACATAAAATAGTGTATAAAACAGTCAGAAACACTCAGCTAATGACTAGGTAAGAACCCTTGAAATTAGTCAAAACTCAACCTAAACATGGGAGCATTAGCTGATTACACCACAATGGAATTACTCCTGCACAATTATTAAATAGCACAACTGAAGCACAGTGACAACTTACTGAAGCAGAAGGGGTGAACAGAGAGAGACAAAGAGACAGATGCACAGAGGAATAGTAACAATACATTTTAGGGGACATATAGGGCCATCTGTATTGTGTGCTACTTTTACTTATTAACTCATTCAGTCCATTGGAGCTCAGGAAGTTTACACTGTAACTTCTAATGGGCGAATGGGCAGAGCCTAAGCCTTTTGACAGAATCAAATTATGTTCTCACATTTCAAGAAAATGTTAATATTTATGGAACCATAGGATTATGAACGAAGTATAAAGGGCAATTTCTTCAGCACAAACTATTTTTATAGTGGTAGTATTCTTTAGATTTTAGATCTTAAACCGAATTTTATAAGTCACAGTAAAAGTAACTATTACATTTGTAATATTTTGTAAACGCCTTCCAATATCTCAGCAACCACTCAAGTTACACACATACTGTCAGCAGCATTTTATTCATGTAGCTGAGAGCTTTCATATGAGTCTAAGGAGTTCTGTCTGTGCTACTTGGTTGTTGAGACATTTAGAAAAATGTGAAAATTATAGCTATATAAATTAATATAAAAAAAGTTAATATCTATTTACCTGCACTAGAGAGAGGTAAAATAATAATTCAGTTTTGTTTGCTATTATGTAAACTTTAAGATGACAACTTTTAAAATTATGTACATAGTATGGTTTTGGAATTATTGATGCAAATATGAACAAGCAATACTTGACACCTAGAGGTATCAGTAGGAGTTAACTGCAGATGCACTTGGAGGCGTCACTCAGATGTAATGAGTTAAATCATCATTAATCTGTCATGCTGTGTACAATATAGTGCTTGTTACACAGAGAAATAAGCGGTAGGACAGTACTACAGACATGACAGCATAAGGGCTATAAGGCTAGCTTAATAACTTTACCTGTTGCTGATGCAATGTTTTTGCAAAATATGTCTTGCTGCACTATTCCGATGATATGTTAATGAAATGTTGCATATATGGAGAGAAATACAGACATTTCCAGTTAAAACATATGATAGGTATATGTAATAAACTGACGTACAGCTGTAATGAAACCCATTACACTATGCAGAAACATCAATTTACAAGCAGGGTAATTATCTTAGCAAGTCACATAGGAACTCTTAATCATTACATCCAGATTAACTGTTTCACTGTACTGCCTTTAGTCTGCCTTCACTCTATATTCCCATAGTGCAGCAGATTTAAGCACATTTGTGTGAAAGTAACCTGAGCACCACAGATTACACTGAAACCATCTGTGATGATAGGAGGTACTGCCATCCATGGCAGAAAAAGTAGGGCAGTGGATGTATAACTTATGTCAGTACAGCTAGCTGGAATTTTGCAAATAATTATATATCATTTGCATATCAAACTGATTTGTACAGATACTTGTGTTAAAATAGATTCATAGATTAGTAATTCAAACCCTGTACCTTGTGTTTGTAAGGCAAACACCTTAACCATTAGGCCACCCTCCCAACTTATTTCTAAAGTTTGCTTGTATTAAAATGTGTCAGCAGTGTGCCCTACTGGAAGGGAAAAGAAATGTACATTCATTATTGTAACAGCATATACTGGAAGGGAAGAGGTTAATCTACCTGACTTTACAATATATCTGTAATTAAATTACTTTATGGGTTAAGCTATAAAGATTGTTATCCCATGGCTTTGAATGGAGCTAGAGACACAATGGCTGTACTAGAGAATAGATTGTAGCTCCTGTAGGAAGATTGTAATGGTTTTATGGTTTTATGACTTCCAACAGCTGTACCATATATGAGCAATGCCCTTTTGTGTGTATTATTTACATGCAGGTGCTAAAATCCTGGCAGCTTCTAGTGTTGGTGGTAGCAAGGGAAACAGAGTCAGATAACCAGATGTATGTGAAGTCATTCTGTACAGAAATTATGTTTTAATATTACAGGAGACTGAAGTCTCAGCAGCATTCTGTATTCTGTCTTGGATCTGACAACAAGGACCACTCACACATCTTGCCTTGGTCTATTCAGTAAGTAGGAACAATAATTATTTTAGTCAATCAGGAATAGATAGTGAGACTAGCTAAATAGAGTTTTTCTATAAGTGTGTGAAACTTTCAATCAGTGTTATTTTAATACGTACTGTGGCTGAAACTCTCATGTTTACTGTAAATAGATATTTAGTATGTTCATGTTCCTCTATTATTTATTATTAAATGTATTTAAACTTCTCATTGTGGCTGGTCCTTTTTAGAAAATATTTACATTTTAAGAGTATTTGCACATATTTATTTGGTGATAACTATGGCCACTCCTGAAAGCCTTGCTGTTTGGTCAACATTACCATTTGTATTAATATTAGCTTCCCTAAGTATAACTGGATACCCTTATAAGAGCCTTATAGTAACTGAGGGGTGGCAATGGAACAGCAGTATAGTCTGAGCAACGTTGGTAGAGTGGGTAATCTGTGTCAGTCTTTCCCAAGTGTGTGTGTGTGTGTGTGTGTGTGTGTGTGTGTGTGTGTGTGTGTGTGTGTGTGTGTGTGTGTGTGTGTGTGTGTGTGTGTGTGTAAAGTAAATCTCAACAGTGTGTATATCAGCTAATTGGAGCAGGGACAAGAAGCACTGGTTTCACAGAGAGGGTGTTGCTGGACCTGGCTTGGACACTCAGCTGAGGACCTAAACCTACAGCTATGCCAGTGGAGGGTCTTACTGGGGACCTGGAGGCCTGGAGGGAGACAGATAGAGATACCCAGACCCTGGACTGAGTGTATGCCCTGTGTGCTCTTGAGGGAAACTGTGCTTGATGCAGAGAGGTATGCATCTGGAAATACTGAGTGTATCTATTTGCATTATGAGTGAACATCCCTATCCAGTGTCAGTGGTGAGGATTGAGGCTCCTTGATTACTGGCCCGGAAGTGGGAACATCACACCATCAGCTTTTGCAATAAGTAGTTAAACTCCATGCAAATGACAAACCATGAAAATACCAAAGATATAAAGTGAGGGCTTTTCCATGGGCCATTTCTGGCAATGTGTGTTGTGTGTGAATCTATTGTTTGACCACATTAAATGTGTGAAAAGGTGTGGATAAGACAATGGTGAAAATGGGGTTGGCAGGCAGCGGGTAGGACACAGTAGGAAAGAATATAAGGATGTGTAAAATTCTACACACAATTTCATGACTTTTTAGAAACACCACACCAGTGATGGGTAACAACAGGCTAATGCTGTATGGCTAAATCAAATGTGTCAAGATAACACATAGGTGAAGTGGTAACTTAAGTATGGGGATTCACTTTTTGGGTAGCACAGGTGCCCATTTAGTATTATTATTATTTTGTGAGAGAGAGGAATGCTAGAAAATCTGCTTAAGAATGAGTGTGTCAGGTAGGTAGGGTAGATTAGAAAGTAATTGCAGACATACAGGGATAGCAATGGAGACAAACAGTTGGGTGGACACCATGATTAGCTAGGGGACATCAGAGGTGCACCCAATTCCAGCTTAAGAACAGTGATATTCTAGTACTCACCCTCAGAACTGTCATCACTGTCTCCTGCAGCACCTCTCTGGGTAAGTGCCAGACACAACATTATCTTTGCAATCTGACATAGGCCTTTTCAAGCCTGCCAATAGGTACACTAAGGCCCCTCTCCATTATATTATGCACTAGCCCTGTCAATTCCTGGAGAGTAAAAAAATTGCTACCACCATTGATATTGCTCCTGGAAGGTACCACATGCTACCTGACACAGCTACAGCAGGTAGGGCAGGGGTTTTGGAGGAAACACTGACAGGTTGTGAATCTGAAGTGTTGGCTGTCTATGCTGCCATCTGTAAAGGTATGGTAAGGCCAAACCATTGTAGTTGGTCTACCTCTCTCTGCTGTTGGTCATTTATTTTTCATCAGTAGGGTATGAAAACAGCAGATTGTTAATAAATTATAACCTCCCCCCCCAAAAAAAAATAAAAAAAGAGAGGAAAAAGGGTGGGGGAGACAAAAAAAGATAAATAGATACATAGCATATCACAATACAGTATTTTTTTAATAATCTTTGTTTGGCAATACATACAAAATATGATAATTTACTATTGTATACCTTTGCCATATCCACATATGATGGAAAAGTATTAGTTTCTCATAAAATAAAGAAATCTCATCGCTATGATATAAAAAGTAACAGCTTTTATTTCCCTATGACAGATAGGAAATATGCATTTAAATGTACTTATTGCAGTTACCATAATTGGATTCTTCCTGATAAATTATTGCTGTCAAGCAGGCAATAATGCCCAACAGGGTGTGTGTCAATCTGTAATTAACACCCTCAAAGGCATCAGAGAGCCTCTACATGAATGGAATGGCATTACTTACACAGTAACACACATCCTGGAGGGTATTGTATGCATTTAGAAAATGGGGTCTTTGTAAAATGGTTGTGTTTCACTTGATTATTTTTAAATACTAAATTATTATATATATATATATATATATATATATATATATATATATATATATATATATATATATACATATATATGTTGGATGTAAAACAGTTCCTCTGCCTAATGTTTCAGACTTGCTGTATTATATGTTAATGGTGTTAGAGGAAGCATTTTACATCCAAAATATAACGCTTAAAGAATATCCAGGCATTTACTTTAGTTTTTGGTCCCTTTCCTCTAAAATGTTTGGTTTGTTGCCAGTCATTGGAGACCGAAGTTCCTAAATAATGGCATACATTTGAGTTTCAGACTATTATTTTCTTCAGAAAATTCATACTAACACAAATCCTTTTAATTAAGCAAGTTTGTAATTTTATAACAGCAGTAATTAAAATCTGCTACTGTTTTTAAGCCTTGTTGCCTCTTTATTTTAAGCTTTATCCAGATTTCTTCAGCTGAAAGACCCAAAGGTATGCAAACATCTTTACTGTCACTCTCCCTCAGTCTCTCATGCACACCTCTCTTTCAGAAAACGTATGCTAACAAAATCTTAATAATCAAATATATAAAATATGTTCCTATTTTGAGCTTTTGCCCCCATCTATTTTAGGTTTATCCAGATATTTTGAGATAAGAGTCAACACAGTATACCTTTCAACTGTCTAGATTTTTGCAGAATGTCTAGATTTTTGTCTTGTATGTTTGGTCCCACTATCATAAATTGTGTAGTTTTCTGACAAATTACTGGGGATAGAAGTCATTCAATAATGACAGACATCTGAGCTTCAGACTTCATATCCTTCAAATAATACATGCTAATGGACACCCTGTTGTTCCAACAACTTTCTAAGTTTAAAAGAGCAATATTTAAAATCTGTCCTTAATTTTGGTAGTTTGTCCCTTATTATTTGTGGTTCTGCCAGCTGTACATATGAGAAAGAAGTATTTCTCACAAGACACATGTTACATTTTAAGTTCCCGTTAGCCTGGAAAATAAGGGCAGATGTGACAAGAATGATGTAATCTAAGATAACCCAGCAGAAATGTTTGATAGTAATTTAAGAACTATCTCGGACAGAAAGTCAGGGCATTTTGTATTTATCTCTGGATCTGAACACATCCATCTTCAGCACTTCTCATCTGCATTTGTTTTGTTCTGTAAGACTTAGATCATAGTATCTCTCTTAGAGTTAGATAGGAAACTAGTAAGATCAGTCTAGATATTTCTGTATTTATGTGAGACTGTCCTGCAATGTTGTTTTAAAGTATTTCCTGTGATTCTGAAATCTGTTGCTGCTGTATTGAGTTATTGAGTATCATCTTCTTTTATGATTTATTATTAAATATATTTAAACGTTTTAATCATGGCTGGTTTTGTTTAGAGATATTTAAGCTGTTAGAGTACTTGCATCTATTTGGTAACACTGTACAGGCCACTCTTAATAGCCCTAGTCTTGTACACACTTATCATTTGGGATAATAGTAACATTACATAATAGAATTGGTCACCCTTTGTAAGGACCTTATAGTAGCTGATAAGTAGTGGTTGGTGGCAGCTGGTACTACTGATTAGTCTGGGCAGAAGGAGGCATAGCTAGTGAACCTCTGCCAGCATTCCCCAGGAGTGTCTGTGTGTTTGTATATAAATCAAATCTCAAAGTGTGTATTTGTCAGCTACTTAGGCAGCAACATGAAGCACTGGTTGGACAGAGAGGGTGCTGGAGGTTTTGTCTTGACCACTCAGCTGAGATCTGAACCCTATAGCTGTGTTAGTCGGGAGTCTTACTGGACATCTGAAGAGTGAGGGAGAAACCAGTCCCAGACTGACTGTGATCTCTGTGTCCTCTTATGTTAAATTGTACTTTAATGTGTGTGTACTTGCCATCCTCCCAATGTGCATATCTCTCACTGGTGTTAGTTGTAAGGATTGAGGCTCTTTGATTACTGGGCCATTGCAGGGGTGTCACATGAAGTGCCAAAAGTATTTAGAAATAAGGATTTGCAATCAAGCAACACTTGCCAAAATGAACTCTTTCATTCCAAAACTGAAAATACAGTGGCATTTGGTATTAGAGATATAACTTCTTCAACTGTGTGCATTGGATAATACAATCTTTTTAATGCTTTGTTCAAATCTATGGGGTAAATGCATATTCTGACTTCATCTAACCTTTTCCTTGAGCAGCTACCTTGGGCAACACCCATTCAATTAATTCTGTGACTGGACAAATCACACCTTGCTGCACCATTGTATCCAATTGAGCCTTAACTTTGTCTTGCATAGCTATTGGAACTCTTCTTGCTGGCCTGATTACTGGAGTGACCTCTAGGTCTAATTTCATGAGATTCACAACTGGAAGTGTGCCCAATTTTTCATCAAAAACATCAGCATACTCTGAGAAAATGGCTTTCAAAAAATTAGAACTCAGAACTACACTCACACGATGAACTTCTTTAGCAAAAGAAAGCAGATTAATTCTTAAACTATGTTTGAGACCTAATAAAAATTGCACTGGTCTTCAGACTACATAGAATAATAAATTGTAACAGCTCTCAGCCAAATAACATGAAAGCATCACTGAACCTTCGGTTTGAATTTCTTCACCTCCATAAGCAACAAGTCTTGCACTGTTGGAGTTGTTCGTTAGTTTTCACTCTTGCAAATATATCTGCTGATATAAAATTACACTTTGACCCAGTGTCTACTTTAAGCTGTGTGGATTTTCCATTGATGTGGACAGTACAAAACACTTAATTTCTTGTTAATAAGTGTACTGCATCAACTCTCTCACCAAGCACTGATACATCAGCAACATAGAAAGCTGACTGTTTTGGCTCTATTTGATCAACTATTTTTTATGTGACCTTTCATTACAACTGTGTGAAACTTACTTAATTTACAAAACCTTTGGAAATTATTCTATTTTTTACACTTGTGACATTTCTGACTAAATGCTAAGCACCTCACTCTTTTGGACTCATGGCTCGCACCACAATTGCAACAGTTAAAGCTAGATTTAGATTTTGCTGATTCACGTTTATGTTTGACTGAGCTGGTGCTAGGGCTTGCACTTTTCCTGAAACCTTCTAGAAAACCTTGTGGCTTCTTTGAAAATTTTGTGGTTGCCACGTGCTTAGGCCTTTTCTTGTTTGTCACATGTAGCATACTATCTATGTTTGCTTTGAAACCAAATGAAACCATGCTCTTGTCACTTGCAAGCATACATGTATGTCTTCCTGTCACCTCATGGATTTGGAAAATCTCCATTTCCTTGCTCAGCGTTAAATCATTGTCATGAAGTAAAATCTTTCTTATATCAAAACTATTGATACCACAGACAAACCTATCCTTTATTAACTCATCTTTTAGATCACCAATCAGACACATTTTAGCTCTGTTTCTCAAGTCAGTTATATTAGCTGCAAATGTTTCCCCTGGTTTCTGATCACTTGTGTAAAACAAATGCCTCTTTAATGTAATATTCATTAGAGAGGCATTTGTTTCTGATCCCTTGTGTAAAACAAATGCCTCTCCAATATAATATTCATCTGGGGATTGCACATTTCTACGAACTTGCACTTCAGACACTCAGGGTCCTCCCGTGATTCTGCTTGTACAACAATATGGTGGTCTGCACCTTTTCTTTCCTATACTGCTGGTGCATATACAAATGAACTCTCTTTCTATGGCCTCTGACCCCAGTAGGTTTAGCAAAATGAATGCCCTGATGTATGCATCTCTATCTGCATATGCTGCTTGTATGAAAATATCATAGACTTGATGAAATATTCTCCAGCTCTCTGCAATATTCTAATCAAACACAAATGGTAGGGGTTTTCGAAATCCGGCTACCATATTAATACATACCAGTCAAGAGGGTTGCAAAGAAGCATGAATATACATACATACACATGTATAAGTTTCTGGCATAAACAATACTTACCCAATGTGTTTGTGCTCTGAACCTATACCTTTATTGGGCTTATCAGAATTATGTAAATGAACAAACTCTTAGTACTTTCAAATAGCTGGACTTTGTGAAATAAACTTCTTGGGCTTTTTGATGCTTTGCTGAACCTCGTGAAATAACTTCTCATAGTACTTTCGAATAACTAGACTTTGCAAAATAAACTTCTCGTAGTACTTTCAAATAACTTTCGAAATATTATCATTAAAGGCAGAAATGTTAAAGTCATTTATCATCACTTAATATACTTTTGGAACTTTATCGGTAAAGCCATTAATCCTAAAATCATTTATCATCACTTGTTGATAAAGTCAGGAATGCTACAGTTGGACACCATCACTTGCTAAAGTCATCACTTTAAGAAACATTTGAGAACTTTACGATGTGATTGAGTAATTCAGGAGCATTACAGTGTTCTTGTCAGAACTATTCCAGCAATTTAACAGAAATAAAATACAATGAGGAAATGTCATCTTTTGCAGGAAAACACCTCTTGTCAGTGTAAGAAACATGCCAAGCAATTGCATAATACAATAAATCAAACATCTGTTGCTCAAAACTCAATAACTTTCTAAGTAATTGTACTCTGTGAATAACTGTATACAACACACTGAAATGTCCTCAAAATGGCAGTACCTTGCTAGGAAACTCTTTATAGTGCAAGAAGCACTCTATAACGGCGGCAATTTGCTAATAGACATACCCAGCACAAGAATGATTTTTATGAAATAGCTATACTTTGTGTTTCATGCAATACTAGAAAAACACTCTGAATAGCTGTTAGAGGCAACGATAGAAAAGAAAATAGCAGCAAAAATACATTCCTTGGTGAACCACCATGGCTGGAATGATAAAAATATTTAAACTTATAGAACTTTAATCAACACTTAAAATCAAAGAAAACATGTAAAAGAGAGCAAAGACGTTCACTTCTAATTAACACTTTTGGTTGGAATAGCCTTCTTCAGACTGACAAACACATGTTTTGCCTTAAACATGCACATCTTAGTTTTAAACATGCTCATTTTTTGATTTACTGTCAATCATTTCATGTAATACTTTTATCGTAAGCATTTTCTTTAGTTAACAAACTTTTCATATTTTCCACTTGCCTGATAGTGCGTTTTGTGCCCTTGTAATGCCCCTTTTTTTCATCTTTCACATAGAGTAAATAAGTCATGTTGTTTCTCATTACCTTTGATTCTTTCTGGTTCTGTTTGTGCCCTTTTCTCCCGATTTTACATCCGCTATCATCTCTGCATCTCATGGCTTCAAATATTCTTCTCTCTTTGATCCTGGTTCTGACCCCATCCCCCGGATTTACAAAGCCCTGTAGAACGTGCAGGATTAGTCTAAGAGCTATTTTCGGCAATATGGCCAACGTGCGATCCAGGAATGAGCTTCCGGGACTTGCACGTGAGCTCTTACACTAATCCTGCATGGACTGAGCTCCTGTATGCAAATTATTTATTTTATTTTATTTATTTATTTTACAATTATTGACTGGGCTAGTCTAACTGGATATATATCCATTTTCAGTAGAGGCCCGGGGAGATAAGCTCCGAGGAAACAAACAAAATCACATATACAAAAATTAATGTATACAATAAACATTGCAGGTGCAGTACAGAGAATAATCAAAGAGGTCATTCATTCATAATAGAGTGCAAAATATACAGATACAATTAGTACAATACACCATGTAGTTGCAATACATCATAAAGAAAAATATGGCAGCTGAATTATACAATATATTAGTATACAAGTAGTCATAAAGAAAAAGTAGGAGCTGAAATTATACAATATATTAGTAAAAGTAGTCTCCTTAATGAGATTCTGAAGATGTAAGTAATAGTATAGAATAACAAGGTAAGTTGTTATTAAGATAAGGAACTTGATTACTGAGAAGAGGAGGGTAGGTTGAACCAAGTAAGAAGAGCTAGTTGATCAGTCAGGTTTAGTACAGGGGCACAACCAGTGTGTTCTGAGGAAAAGTTTCAATTTGGTTTTAAAGAGTGATATAGAGGGAAGAGAAGAAAGTTCATTAGGATTTTCCAACAGTATTAGAGAAAAGAGAGTCCCCAGCCCTGTTGTTTGATTTACAAATATTTACAAGAAGTTTATGTGATGATCGTAAGGTCTTTAAATTGTTGTAGGGGGCAATGAGGGTAGATAGTATAGGGGTATTGGTAGGTTGGTAAAGGGTTTTATGGGCAATGGTCAGTTGGTGGAATTTAAGCTGATTTTGTAATTTAAGCCATCCAAGCTGCTTTAGATTAAAACGGTGGTGAGTTCTGAAAGGGTTACCTGTAGCAAATCTGGCTTTGTTATTGTAGGAGTTTTCAATTTTATTAAGCTTGTTTTTAAAAAGATTAGTATATATGGGTGAGGCATAGAGGAAAGTAGAAATTTGATGGGTGTGAGCAATAGTTTTCTAGCTGCAGGAGAGAGGAAGGGTTTGATCCTGTAGAGAGAACCTAGTTTTCTATTAACAGATTTTAGAGTATTGTTAATATGGGTGACAAAGTTAAGGTTGTTATCTATGGTGATACCTAGTAGTTTGGTAGTTGGATCTGGGGATATGAGAGTACTATTATTGGATATTAAGGTGAAGTCTATTGGGGGGGGACTTACAAGTAAGAGTAAGAAAAAGTAGGAGTAAAAAGAAGGAGTTTAGTTTTTTGGGGGTTCAGAAGGAGACTACGCTGTATAAACCATTGTTCAACTGTGTTAAACACATTTGGGTAAGGGAGTGATTGGATCTGGGGATATGAGAGTACTATTATTGGATGTTAAGGTGAAGTCTGTTGGAGGGGACTTACAAGTAGGAGTAAGAAAAAGTAGAAGTAAAAAGAAGGAGTTTAGTTTTTTGGGGGTTCAGAAGGAGACTACGCTTTGTAAACCATTGTTCAACTGTGTTAAACACATTTGGGTAAGGGAGTGAAGTTCAGATATAAGTGTAGAATCATCTGCATATTGTATGCATGTAGCTTGAGGGATTGCTAGGCGAAGGTCATTGATAAATATAGAAAACAGGAGAGGTCCTAATATGGAGCCTTGAGGAACACCAATTTTAACGGGCAGATGGGTAGATAAAATATTATGCCAAAGTACAGCCTGTTGTCTGTTATCTAAGTAGGACTGGAACCATTTTATAGCTAGTGCATCTAGTGACAGGGATTTGAGGATATTTATAAGTATCTGGTAATTTACCATATCAAATGCTTTAGACAGATCTATAAACAGTGCAGAGGAAAGCATATTAAGGTTACGGTTTTTGTTAATGCAGTCAGTAAAGGAAAGGAGGGCAATAGTAGTGCTGTGGGAAGGTTTGAAACCATGTTGAGAGTTTGAAAGTAAGTTATTTTGGATTAGGTTGTCTAGCAATTTTCTGTGGATGCATTTTTCCATGATCTTTGCTAAGGGAGAAAGTAGGGCTATGGGACAGTAATTGGAGATTTCAGTAGATTTCCCAACCTTGTGAATGAGGATAATATGGGATACTTTCCAGATTTTAGGGATATGTTCTTCACTGATGGTTCTATTGATGAGAATGGAAATGGGATAGGGGATGGATTTGGCTGCCTTTTGTAGATATTCTGTGAGTAGTTGGTCTGCTGAAGGACTGCACGGTTTCAGTTTTTGGATAAGGGTAAGAATATATGTTGGGACTGGTTGGAAGAGAAATGGAGGGGAAGGGTTAGAGTTATTGTTGGATATAGCTAAGTTCTGAGTAGATAACTGACTAGCAAGAGTTTGAATGGCCTCAGTGAAAAAGGTATTAAAGGCATTAGCAGTCTGCTTGGGATTCTCCTGGTCTGTGCCTTGTAGGTTTGGTGTGATGGATTGACCTGGGTGTAATAATTAATTAATACTCACCCAGAACTTTTGTGGTTTATTATGATGAGTCTGCTGGAATTGTAGGTAGTAGTTTCTTTTGTCAGACAGTATAGTTTTTTTAGTTTAATTTCTCAGCTGTCTGAAGTTTTTTTGGTCTACTGGGTTTTTAGTTAAACGAGATTTATTCCAGTATTTATTTCTGAGATGGATTTTTTGCCTGGTTTCTTTTGAAAGCCATGGGGCAGATTTAGTTCTCATTCTAATAGAGCGGGTTGGTGCATGTTGGTCTAGTATGGCTAGGAAGTTAGAATTAAAGTGATTAACAGCTTCCTCCAGTGTGAGGTATTTCAAGGGAGACCAGTTACATGCTTTTAGTTCTCTTTGGAAGAGATCGGGGTTCAAGTTCTAATTGTCCTAGATATGGTTGGATTAGGTAGATTGGGTTTAAGCCTGATAATGTAGGTCAGTGAGTGGTCACTTACATCATCAGGGAGGGTTCCAGCTTCATATGTCTGGGGATGATTATTTTTGAGAATCCAATCTAAGGTACTTTCTTTCTTATTAGGCTTGTTTATCCTGGTAGGGGAGGTAATGGTTTGAGAAAAAACAAAAAGGTTAATATAGCTAGTAGGGTGGCTACTGCTACAAGACTTCCAATCAATGTTAAAATCAGCTAGGATTACGGTTTCTTGGGGTAAATTTTAGGATGATCAACAAAGGATATTTTCTATGGTGGCAATGTTATTACCAGGAGAAAAATAGATACAGATAATATAGATGGATTTGAATGTGTTAAGTTGAAACTTGGTAACAAGAATTTCAGCGGTGGAGTCTTGAGGTGGCTTATAGTCATAGGTAGTAACCTGTAACCCAGATTTAAATAGGATAGCTACACCACCACCCTTTTTGGTTGCACGGTCAAGTCACAAAATATTATAACTTGGTGGGATGACTTCATTGTCTTTAGTTACAGGTTTTAACCAAGTTTCTGTTAAACAAAGAATGTCAAATGAGTAGACTTCCAAGAGAGCATGGAGTTGTGCAACTTTGTTATTAATGCTACGTATGATGAGGTGAGCTAATAAGAGTGAGTTAGGTGGTTTGATAAGGGAATGGATAGTAGAGACGTTGGGGGTTGAGGAGTTGAGTGGTAGTAGCAGTTGCTGGGCCTGGGTTTGGGTGAATGTCTCCATCTTTTAAGGAGAAGAGTAGTGTTTGAAGTCTAGGATTTGGGAATTTACTATATAGAGGTAGAGATTTTCTAGGATTGGGAGAGTCATATCTAATGTGGGCTATCCTATGATATTTTGATAGTAGATAGCTGGGTGTAGATGTTATGTTAACATGGCTAGTGAAAATAGGTAGATAAGGAGAGGTAGATAGCTTATTGAGGTAGAGAAGGTGTGGATATAATGGGTGTTCATAGGAGGTTAGCAGGTAACTAAAGTTAAAGGTGGTAGAAGTGTAAGTATGAGTAACCTCTGTAAGAGGGCTGGGTGGGTAGCTTATACATCTGGAAGGGTAAGTTGTTAGGTTGCTGTTATAGGCTCAGAGGTATACTAGGTGTGGAAAGGAATAGGTGGAGGGTGTGGTGGGAGAGATAGGGAGTGGTAAGTGAAAGGAGGGAATTGGAGTTAAGTGGCCAATGGTGAAGGGTTTGTGATTGGTGGAAGAGGGAAGGGGTGTGGTTAGATGGTATAAGAGTAGGACCCCTGGGGTGGGTGGAATTTGGGGGTAGAGTAGGGGAGCGGAGTGAGCCCACAGGGCGAACGGAGCGGGTAGAGACAAGTGAAGGAGAAGTTAGAGAAGAAACTATCAGCAATGCTAGTAACTGAAGTAAAGTTAGGCAAGTCAGGAGTGGGAAAGATCAGAGATAAAACAGAAGCCTATGAGATAGAAAACAGGTTGGTGTAGACAGTTAAGTAAAGGGTAAGTGAGAAAATAAGAGCAGGTCTAGGACTTAAGAGGTGTAGTGTAATTACAGAAGAAATACAGAGGGATAAGCAGGAGATAAAAGATGGGATAAGGGTGCAACCTAGTGGTCAAATCTAGTATTACAGGTAAATATGTAAGGGAGCTATCTGGTTTAGAACTAGGGAAGGAGTGATAGCTAGTAAAGGGGGTTATTATAAAGTAGAAGAGGTTTGTTCAATACAGGGTAGATAGGAGGGGGTAGAAGCTGCTAGCTCTTCAGACTCGTAGCGTACTTTAGAGCCTCTGAAGCAATATTAGACGGTAGACAGCTTTACAAGCAGGGCTTAGACAACCACATACTTTCTTGCTTCCTTGAGAGAGGGTGCAGGGAAAATAAGGTTGTTAGATGAGACTGCAGGTATTTCGATCGGGTCGTTTGTCACCAGCTAGGTAGGTTCTTAGAGACTATATCAGGAACAACTCAATGGGGAGCAGGGTACTATAGGGAGAAAGAGAGACAAATGTGGAGGAGAGAAAAAAGAGTTCATACATAGCAGGTAGTTATGACAATTAAACAAACAAAAAAGCTTTACATGAAGACACAATTAATAAAGTAGCTTATATTCATGCCCTTATTGTTGAAATAAGCTATTGGAATCACTTTTAAGGTAGTAGTACTGTGACATTATAAAGTAGTCTAAACTATCATTTAGAGGAACTCTGAATCAGGTTTACTGAAATTGGGAGCAAGCAAAAACAAAAGCTTCTAATATCCAAATATAAACTATACCAGCAAAAATAAAAAATAACTGGAAAGCTACCTTAGAGAGAAATTACTGTACTACTCTATGCAGGGACAGTGAGTTTACAGTGTGGAATACAACACTGAAAAAAATAAAAATAATACTATCACTTATAGAGATGCTACACCTGGAGGGCTTTCAGCTGCAATTAGAGCAAGTATGGCATCCAGGGTTTTTAAAACCTTTGGTGTGTTGTACCAGAACAATCACTTGGGGGGTGGGGGAAGGGAGGGAACCTTCAATTGGAATTTAACATAGCAGAGGAGAATCCAAGGGACTCTACTAAACCTAGCTTATTATCAAGTACAGCCAAGGAAATAAGGTAAACATACAGGCACCCTTGTTCAAGGACTGGAAGGTTTCTCCAAGAAAAACTATGTGTAGGAATACACCACAGGTGAAAGTTGTATGTTACGTACTAGTCTGCAATTGAAGATTTTATTGTCTTTTATATTTGTATTCCCCTTTGCTCACTGTTTGCTGCACACAATGTAGCTAAAGATAAAAGCAGCTGGAGACTTTGCACCTCTGTTTGGTGTTTAGTGAAGAACAAGTATTGAGGAGGAGGCACTGAAGGTTATGACTATTGAGAGGGGATAAATACCTTCACATATAATAAATAGAGGGTGGGTGGCTTAATGGCTAAGTGTTTGCCTTACAAACACAAGGTGCAGGGTTTGAGTCTCATAAGGGATAATTGGCTAGGCTTAAAATGGCTCGCAAGGGCAGTTATCTTAGTACTAAACTATGAACCTATGAAATTATCAACAGTGAAAGGGGTGGAGGTGGGCTAAGAGGAAGAAGGTTTGCAGCTGTTGCCCCTGGGGTATGCACTCTTGCTGATTGTAACAGATTTTAACAAGGCATAACAGTAGTTAAAAAAGCTGGCATCTACACTACACAAGCGGCAACAACAAGGTTCCTGGAGTTAAACCAGGGGCTGCAGTCTATTTTTGGATGATTGCTGGTTAGAGTTTCCTTTGCTTTTAGCTGGAGTGAGAGGATTCCTTGCTCACACAAGTGGGGGGGGACCCAAAGCGATCATTGCCTCAGTGGCTACTACACAAGTGGCAACAACAAAATTCCTGGAGTTAAACCAGGGGCTGCAGTCTATTTTTGGATAATTGCTGGTTAGAGTTTTCTTTGCTTTTAGCTGGAGTGAGAGGATTCCTTGCTCACACAAGTGTGTGGGGGGGGGGCAAAGCAATCAGGTACTCAGTGGCTACTACACAAGTGGCAACAACAAGGTTACTGGAGTTAAACCAGGGGCTACAGTCTATTTTTGGATGATTGCTGATTAGAGTTTTCTTTGCTTTTAGCTGGAGTGAGAGGATTCCTTGCTCACACAAGTGGGGGAGGGGGCCCAAAGCGATCAGGTCCTCAGTGGCTACTATACAAGTGGCAACAACAAGGTTCCTGGAGTTAAACCAGGGGCTGCAGTCTATTTTTGGTGGGTGTCCACGGTGGTGCAGCGGTTAGCGTTGCTGCCTCACAGTAAGAGGTTCTCTGGTTCGATCCTCAGCTCGGGTGCCTTCTGTGTGGAGTCTGCAGGTCCTCCCTGTGGTCATGTGGGTTTCCTCCAGGTGCTCCAGTTTCCTCCCACATCCCAAAGACATGCTGTAGATGGACTGGACACTCTAAATTGGCCCTAGGTGTGTGTGTGTGCATGTGTGTGCCTTCTGTGGAAGGCTGGGAGCTGGGCTGGCAACTTAATACTGTAAATCTCCACTGCCAATCATGAGCAAACAGGTGATCTGCTGTGGCGACCCTTAACCGGGAAAAGCCAGAAGAAGCTGGTTAGAGTTTTCTTTGCTTTTAGCTGGAGTGAGAGGATTCCTTGCTCACACAAGTGGGGGGGGGTGCAAAGCGATCAGGTTCTCAGTGGCTTAGAGATGCTACACCTGGAAGGCATTCAGCTGCAAGTGAAAACCATGCAAATGAGGGTAATATGCGATCCAGGAAGCTGGCAGCTGTCCATGCAGGACGAGTGCAGTATGCAGAAATGTACTCAGTTAGTAACCGAGTACATTTCTGTAATCTAAAAAATGGAGCTATGACAGCTCCAAATAAAGGCTGCATATCATTGAGGAAGCATGCCAGTGGCCAAGT
Source organism: Protopterus annectens (assembly GCF_019279795.1). Taxonomy (NCBI): domain Eukaryota; kingdom Metazoa; phylum Chordata; order Ceratodontiformes; family Protopteridae; genus Protopterus; species Protopterus annectens. The sequence continues at coordinate 207,131,760 of NC_056741.1, forward strand.
AAAAGGCCATTGGCATTGCAAACTGTTAAAAAAACAAAATAAACAACTTTTAATTTTTTTTCGCCGATCACGCCGGTTTAAGCATAGGGCAGCAACGTGCAAATGGGATCGGGGTGAAAATAATAAAATAAACTTAAAATAAGCATTCTAACTAAAATCAGTATTCTGCCATGCAAGTCAATGGCAGGCAGAAGACAACCTGGCCAGTGAGTAATGGTTGCTAAGGGGGGAGGCTCAGTGTTGGACATGTAACTATGCATTAGCAGGCAATCCTATGCAAATGAGGGAAAGGTTAGTGAATCTCAGATTTTCCCAGGGTGTGAGGCTGGTCCCAAGAGTGTAAGAGTAGAAATAGCTGAGTGTAAGACTAGGATATAGGTGACATCATGGGGGAGTGTGTCAGGCATATTGTAAATGGATTGGAGACCTGTGACTCGGGATTGCTCCTAACTTAGCACAGCTAAGCTAGGGTTGTGTCTAAACCTGCCTAGCACTCTTTACAAAGTGTAAGAGGGTGCAAGCGCAGCACACCAGGTTTTACAGGAAGAAAAAGGAAGTTAAACAAGGAAAAAGCAGCTCTGTGCACATTTGAGCACTCCGTTTGCGCGGCTCGCACACGAGCTTAAACAGGGAGGCAATGGGAAGGGAAAACAGCAGTAGGAAGGTAATCAAGGAGAACTAGCTTAACTGACAGGTGAAAACTATCAGAATCAGCCAATTACACAGGCAGCAGACCAGCCCAGCCAGCACACCACTATAAACTATGCAAACACCTTTCCCCCTTGTTTTTCCCAAACACTCTTCACCACCGGTGTATACAGACAGGGAAATTTTTGCAAAACGAAAGCAAGAGAAAAAATGTTAGGAGCTGCTTTTGCTATCATAAACCAGCATGTGCAAGAGGCTGAGGGTGGTGAAGATGTGAATGCTGCTGAGCAACCCACAGTGAGGAGACGGAGAAGAGTATACAGACCCAGGGTAACCTCCAAGGGCTACATGAGCTGGAGATAGTGGAACACTATAGGGTGGACAGGGACCTCCTACAGAAAATTGTTGAGCTGTGTCGGCCACACCTGACACACAGAACTAACAGAGGGGAACCCATCCCAGTGGATACCATGGTATGTGTAGGCCTAAGAATACTAGATGCAGGTACCTTCCATAGACCAACTGGGGATATGATGGGGATTTCACAGGCATCAGCGTACAGGGTACTCCACCAGTTCCTGGATGCCATGTCAGCACATGCCGGTGAGCACGTATATTTCCCCATCACCCATGAGGCGTTGGCCAGCAATATGCGTCTCTTCCATCAAATAGCAGAATACACTGAGGTAGTGGGTGCAATACGCTGCATGCACATATGCATTAAAGCACCACCAGGTGAGCGGGGTAGGGTTTACATCAACTGCAAGGGCTTCCCTTCCATCAGCTGCCAGGTCATGTGCGATGCCCAGGGGATAATAATGAATGTGTGTGCTGGCTGCCCTGGAAGCTACCATGATTCCCACGTCTGGCATCTGATGCAGCTGTACCAGACATTAGCCAATGGGGACATCCCACATGGTCACCTAGTGGGGGATGCTGGATATGCACTGGAGCCATAGCTGATGACACCCATCAGAAATGCACACACACCCGAACAAGAACTCCATAATGAGGCACATGCACAAACACGAATCATAATAGAGCATGTGTTTGGGATGCTCAAGTCATGGTTCCGGTGCCTGGACACATCCGGTGGAGCCTTGCAGTACTCACCAACTACATGAACCCAAATTGTCCTTGTATGTACCATGCTATACAATATGATCCTGAGGAAACAGCTGCAGCAGGAACAGTATGTGGCAGGGCCACACAGCCCCCCACCAGTGCCAAGGCCTGCACAGGCACAGACTGACTCAGAGGAGGAACAACCTGAGCCTGCTCTAGTAGGCAGAATGAGGCATGCCAAGTATGCCCTGGCCTTGGCAAAGAGGCAATGCATAGCACATGCACTGACACAGTAGGGACCCAGGGAATGACCCCTCTCTCCGACTCACACATACAGTAAAAGGGATGCCAAACATGACACTACCTGTGCTCAACCATGTATAAGGAGTGTACTATGTGCATCCAACATAGGCAGCCTTGCAGCACCACCCTCAATACTGGCACACCCACAAGGTAAGTGACTCACACATGCCAGTTGGAGGGGCACATACCCAACAACAGTCACAGCCAGCAGGATAGGTGTAGACAAACACAAACAAATGCTGTACTATGGCCTCTGAATGAGCCCCATGGATAACCGCTACCCCAGACCTACACAGACAGACTACAGCAGGCCAGCCAGTTGGATGTAAGTTGTGAAGGCTAGGAAGTCAAAAACTAATATGTAGGTAGTGAAAGCTAAGATAGTACACTGGTATGCCTCTAGCCAGCACGGTAGGTAAGACTACAGACTGAAATGGTGTACCTGACATACCAGTACAGTCCTAGCAAATGTGTAAAAGTTTAAGGTGTGCCCCACCATCCTATGTACACTTATAGTAACAGTCAGGTGTGCCCCCCACTCCTGTGTAGAAATATAGAAACAGTCAGATGTCCCCCCACTATGCAGAAATGTAACAACAGTCAATGCCAAATATCCGATGGATACCCCACAGACACAGCATGCTACCTGTTGGTGTACAACACAAAGGTCAGCACCGCAGTACAAACTACCTGGACTTGATCCACACATGCAATATAGATGGCCATACTTGACATGCTCACACATTAGAGGAATTAAGGCAATGTCAGCCAACAACATACTGAAAGGCCATACTGGGCATGCTCACACAAACACATAAAGGCCATGTCAGAAACACCAGTGGACCAGACATATCTGGCAGTTGCAGTTCTTAGTGAAGACACATGTCAGTATGCACCACTCCTGCCTTGCACACACAGTGGATAGGAATACAGACATATATGTAAGGACAACACACTATAATAAGCCAAAGGTAGATGGACATAGATGTGTTGAAGAGGATGACCATGACAAGGAGCCATCTGGGCCTGTCCCACCCAGCACACAGCCAAAGGGCCCCAAACACATGAGGTGCAGGTGTTACTCACTGCAGATACTAGCCACCAGTATCTGTCAGCATGATGGCATTTTGCACATGCCAGCTATGCAACATGACTGTACAAGGAAGTAGTCACCTAGTAGCTGTATACACATACTTATGGCATATGATCCCATGTGTGCCCACATGCAGCATGTCAACCCCTACATAAATGGGTTACGGCCCATGCACACACTGCCCCCCCATAGCTATATCATGACAAGCCTGCTGAGGTCATCCAATGTAAAATAGACCTTTGGGAGAGCTGTAGATCAGTAATCCCTATGGTGAGTCCCATAACTGCATACTGCTGCACTGATAAACTAGTTAGGTAGTAGTCCTAACCCCAGACTTGGCAACTGTGTGAGTTGTGTTTGTGTGCATGTCTCTCTGTCTCTGACTGTGTAGAGAGAAATGCTTTTTAGGCTAGTCACACTCCGTACAGTTCATATACACAACTTTGGCAAGGCTGCTGATGTTAATCACCTAGAAATACACCTCTGGGGAAATCATATGCCAGTAATCTCCATACTGAGTCCTGTAACAGCGTACTGCTGTAGTGTGATAAAGTATTTAGGTAGGTATTCTAACCCCAGATCTGGCAACTGTGTGCTTGTGTGTGTCTTACTGAGTAGAGAGCAATGCTTTTTAGGCCACTCACACCCCGTACAATACATATACTCAACTTTTGGCAAGGCTGCTGATTTCACTCACCTAGAAATACACCTCTGGGGAAATCATAGCCCAGTAATCTACATAGCGTGTCTTGTAACTGCATACTGCTGTGGTGTAAAAACATAGTTAGCTAGGTGTTCTAACCACAGACCTGGCAAGTGTTTGCTTGTGTTTGTGTGTAATCTCCATAGTGTGTCTTGTAACTGCATACTGCTGTGGTGTAAAAACGTAATTAGGTAGGTGTTCTAACCCCAGACTTGGGAATTGTGCATGTGTGAATCTGTGTGTCATTGTGTCTTTGTCTATTGACAAACAATGCTTTTTAGGTCACACACACTTCTTAGAATTCATATACCCAATGTTGGCAAGGCTGCTGATGTCACTCACCTAGAAATATGCCTCTGGGAAAATCATAGCCCAGTAATGTCTGGAGCGTGTCCTGTAACTGTGTACTGCTGTAGTGTGGTTTAGAACTGTGGTACGGTTCCACCACCACCCATGGCAGTTGTGGATGTTTTGCATGTGTTTCAATGTCTGCGTACAGAGCAATGCATCATAGGCTACTCACTTGCAGTACAATTCAAATGCTCTACTTTGCCAGTCCTGCTGATGTCATTCATTGTGAAATACAACCTTTGGGGAGAAAATTCCCTGTATTCCTTGTGGTGTGACCTGTAACTGCTCCATGCTGTAGTATGATATAGGCCTTGGTCAGGAGTTCTATACCTGCAGAGGACAGTTGTGGATGTTTATTTGTGTCTCACTGTCTGTGTAGGGAGCAATGCATTTTAGGCTAGTCACTCGCAGTACAGGCAAAAAGCCATACTTTGGTAAACCAGCTGATGTCATTGAGTGTGAAATACACCTTTGGGGAAGGATGTCTCAAGTAATCCCGATGGTGTGTCCTATAACAGCTCCATGCTATAGTGTGATACAGACCCTTGGTAAGGGGGTCAATACCCACACATGACAGTTGTGGATGTTTTGTGTGTGCGTCTCACTGTTTGTGTAGGGAACAATACATTTTAGGCTTGTCACTCACAGTACAGGTGAAAAGCCCTACTTTGGTAATCCTGCTGATGTCAGTCACTGTGAAATACACCTTTGAGTAAAAAGTAATCCAGTAATGTCCATGGCATGTACTATAACTGCGTACTGGTGTAATGTAACAAATTAGTTAGGTAGGGGTTCAACTCCCAGACATGACAGGTGTGTGTGTGTGTGTGTGTAACTTGTATTCTGTGTAGCGGTAAGTGTTTGACACCTATGGCCAATGTGGAGGGTGTTTTGCTCATTACTTTTATGGTGGCACTACTATATATCACAATGTCAACCATACAGGGATAACAGATGTAAATTAGCTAGGAGGCTGGGGTGCAAAGCCATACCCATACATGTGACATAAAGGCCAGCCAATTCAAATTAGCAACCCCACTATTACCCAGAGCACACACTCAACCCATATGTCGTACACACACACATGCCTTGGCAACAGACAATATGTGGTTAGTACACTGCATTTGGCCACTGATATGTACTATGCAGTGATAGCAGTGGGCTACAGAGGGCATGTCACCCTGCCCATCTGTCCAATATGCACGTACATGCAGACAGTGCACCTCCACCATGTTCCCCATTGGACACCTGCACCACCTGTGGTGCCTACACATGTAACTCACAATGGACATACCATGCCTGACAACATGCCCTGTATGGATAGATGACACTGACATCAGGGAATGCTGTTGGCATGCTATCAGTGTAGGTGAAGGGTAAACAAGCTGCCCATTGCCAGTTTCTGCCACAGGTGGGGAAGACTAGCACATCTGATGATAATCTGTGTTCACAACATGGGCCAGACACCCCAGGTACAGTTCCACATGTCACTGTACATGCATGTGGGAGGTGTGCACATGCCAGACACCATCCATGTCATGGACTAAAGAACACATACATGGCATGTGGTGTACAGTATTGGCCACACACAATAGTCACCCAGCTGACTGGATGGGGGATGCAATACTGATCTGTGTGGGCAAATGCAGTAACTACAGGCCTGAACCACAGTGCAGACCATTGTCATGTGGACTGATGCAATGGTATACCCATTGCCTACCCTTGTACAGCTTGCTTGCACAGTTGAACACCACATACCCATGTAGACATGCACCCATGCATGTCAGAACTGGCACCATGTGTGTTTGTGTGTGTGTGTGTGTGTGTGTGTGTGTGTTGTATTGTGTGTTTGTCCACATCCACACTCACTACAATCCCCAGGGCATACTGAAGCATGCTGTCTGATGTCTGACATCTCCTCATACTCTTTGCCCACACAGCCTCCATATGACCCATGTGGTGCATGTGATACCTGCACATTGATGTGTTGTGGCAATCCCACTACTGATGAGTTGCACTCCTGGCCCTGCCAAGTGTGTCAATGTGTGTGTGTCCCTGTGTGAGTGTTCCTGTGTTGATGCTGGCACCTGTTCATGCAGATAGGCACATTTACGACACCTACAGTATATCTCCCGGGTCCCTGTTGCAGATGTCACTAACCCTCACATATATGTTCTGAGTGCTCCACATCAGGTAACCCATGTGGTGCATCCAATAACTACATTGAACTGTGATAGCACTACATAGTTGTCAGGGGAGTTGATACCCTGTGCTGGTAGGTGTGTGACACAAACATGCTTCAGTTTTACCCTCCCACCCCTCCCTGACATGCATCTGCCTCTGTCTACCTCCCCCACTTCCTCTCTGGTGGATGTTGAGACCCACACCTGCCTTGTTTAGGCAGCAGCATGTGTATTGTATGTGATACTCATGATCAGCTGATGGCCTCTTTACGAATTGCAGCCCTCCCCTAGCTGATTGCATGTGGAACAGCTGTGGTAACATTCCCATAGCCAATTGTACGGAAACACACTCCAATACCTAGGAGCATCATGGTGGTGTTGGGCCTTTGCAATCACTGTGAGCAGGAACTAGATTTGATATTTGGCACACAGCATCCCAGATAGATTGGGGATTTACCTCTAACAACATACACTGTGGAAAGAGGGCAACCAACAGGAGAGGGATGTGCCTGACCTGACTACAGTCTGTAAGTGCTGCTGTACTGCATTTGGAGTAATGTTGGTTTAAAAGTGTTTGTCTGGATATGCCTGTCGTACATGTCGCAATACCTCCCATGTCAGCTCCATGTATATGAGGAATCCCCATCCACAGGGTCATCTGCAGACTGGCCAGTGTTGTGCCTATGGTTTCATGTGTTAGCCACAGTGCATCAATCTGTGGAATGCAGAAGGTATTGTGAGGATTGCAGTCTGTAGATGGTGAAGGCCATGACAGTTACTGATGTCATATCCCTTATAGGACATATGTTGCAACAAACCCTGTTACAATGGAAAATATATGAGGTTATCACAGCAACATGTCTATACTGGCCCTGTGTATGTGCTGTCAGCCAAACCTCTGTCAACCTTTGTACATATGGCATGCATGAAGTGGTGCATATGTGCTGTACACCATAAATACTGTCATCATATCCGAAAACAAGCCAGTGATATATCAGATTGCTACACATGTCATGTACAGTAGTGGTTATATTTCATGACATAAGCTGGACATTCTGTGGATGATTGTACAGTACTGAGGTCTGTGAAGTGATGGTGAATGTCAGCAGTGTGTGTATTGTTAATATGTATTTCAGCCTGTGTACAGACTGTGGTAGATGTCATTGTTCTAGCTCCCCTTCTATCAGATGTTACATGCTGCCCCACTGTATGGTACCATTTTGCTGTACATGTTTGTAGGGCCATACACACGCATGTCCCATATGACAGACAGCCATCATAACAAACTGTGTAGCAGCTCAGTATATGTAGGGTCATTCTGTGAGTGGCACATATGAGGATGGTGTAGAACAGATAGTCCATATACTGTAATATTATGCTAGCTTACCATATGTGGCTGTGGCTGTGTTCACATTGGTTGTGGTTATGAACTGTCATATAGGTGTATCTAACACTGTGCTGTAACATGTCTGTCAAGTCTGCTATATATGCAGGTACATGTGCATTACCCCATACGAGATGTAGGCCAATGTTGAGCCAGTCTGCCTGTAGCCTGCACAGTGCATTGTTACATGCCTAGCAACTTAGTGTACTTTACCAGTGGGATGTTATGTGCAGATACTTGCCAGATGTACTGCTGGTGGGCCTCCCTTAAATGTCATGTATGTCAGACAGAGCAGTGGGATGCTGTACAGATGTATGTCAACATCTAGTGGGTGGTATGTGTCCATGGCACCCCTGTACCAGCAGTCATTATGTGTCAGGCCAGACAGGAGTGTGTGATTCCAACACCTATGGTGCCAAATGTATACCAGTCGTTATGTGTTATACCCATCTACATGGCTGTCTTCATCTATATTGTCAGGCCTGGTACACATGTGGTGCACTGAGGAATCATGTGTATACCTCTGGACTGTACAGGGTGTGTCTGAAGTTCCACATATAGTGGCCAATATTTCTGTTGCACTCCACAGAGGCATTACATGCTAGCAGCGGTATCTTACAATGATTTCCTTAGGATGTCTGTCAGTAGCCAATGGCACACATGTTATAAGCAGATGTCAGCAGCCACACACACCATGTCTGTGAAAACAATCCCATTGACAGTAGCAACAGTCTAGTAATATACCTGCTATACATACCTGCCATCCCCTTGCACTACAACTTTGGGACTGTAGGGGCTGGTATATAGCTACACTCCATGTCCAGGACATACGGTGGAAATATATGTACATATACTTATCCAGATAGCCATATATATATAATTACACATGTGTACTACATTGAATTACCACTGTCATGACAACTGCCCACTATAACTCCCTACAGCATGTGGGTGTGGTCCCTTTACATTTCCTGTGTGATGGATATCCATCCTGTGTGTGGGCATCAGTGATACAGGCAGCAAGTTGCAATACCTCTTACAGGAGAACTTGCACACTCAGTGCAGACACATATTTGTAGGAGGATCAGGAACTATAGACAGACTGTGGGTAGAGTTGTGTAATGCTTTGCATAGTACTGGTGTTACAGGGTGTGTGTGCGTACATACTAGTGTACCTTGGAATGCAGTCCATCTGCATAGCTCACTACTGTGGGCCTAACCTCTTGCTGGACAGATGTACGCCTATCATGTGTTGTCCATCCACCACTCTGGTCCTGTGTCAGGTATTACACTGGCAGTGTGTGTGTTGCGTGCTATCAGTACATGGCTACATCCATGTCTATATCTAACCTCAATTCCCTGACTAAGGGTATGCCGCAAACTATCCTGTAACGCCAGCACTTTGCTTAGTGTATGGCAACAGTGTTCCACATATGTGCCTGTGTTCCAGCCTCTGCCACCCATCTACATACCAAGCTTTGCACATATGTCATGCTTTTGGGGGTTGTTCTGTAGGGGCCTGTGAGTATATCACAATGCTATTGCTGCCATTAGTCAATTGCTGTTGTATCCCCCACACATAGAGTGGGGCTGGGGCCATATATGTGTGGGCATCACCTACACAACACATGTGCGCCCTTATGATCTGCAGAGGCCAGTGTATGTAACAGTGGTATATGGGCTTGCATTATTGAGTCTAGGTTGGGAGCACCATAAATGACCTAGGCTGTTACAAAATGTGGGGGTAACAGGGGTGAGCTGCCACAAGGTATGTGGATGTACAGTACCATATACTCCACCTATATTGACATTACTTACATGACTTGGGGTACTGCAAGCCTACTGCCTCCTGCCATACAAACTGTTCTATGCATTATGCCTTGTTATGTACCAGGTACAACCCATTTGATCACAAACCATCTTTACCTCCTACAGAGTTTGTACAGAGTGTAGATAGAGGCTGCTGAACTACACACCTGCAGTACATACTGTTGATTGTGTGGTACCCTGTGGCCCAGTCTTTCTGCACTATTGTACATTCTGAAGGGCTTGGCTTAGACAGCAACATTTGTGAACCTTTCTAGACTACTGTATTAATGTTTCACAGTAACAGTACTTTGTTTATATGGTTGTCAGTATTTGAACAGCAATATGATATGGCATATAGAACTGTTATAATACACAATTAAAGGATTCCCATTTCTGCAAACCTGTGTATGGTGTCTTTCTTATGACTTTTCTATGGGTATATGTTGCAGGCAATGATTGACATTAGTATGTGTCGTCCATACAGTGTCCAATTGTTCAGGTGTTAACTGTAGGCATAGTGGCTGATCCATATTGTGTGCACCTCCTACATATGTATCTTACTGTACATATATCTGCATGTGTATGTGTACTCATATGTGTATATATATATATATATATATATATATATATATATATATATGTATATATGTATATCTGTATCTGCATATATATATATATATATATCCTGGGGACATTGATATATATATATATACATATATATATGCCCTATGGGAGGCAGATATATATATATATATATATATATGTGTTTGGCTGTGGGGATGCCTATATGTGTCTGTGTATCTGTATAGTGTGTGGGGCCTCTCAACCCCATTAATGGTGGATGTGGACATAGGTGTATTTGTTAATCTGCAATTGCTATCTACAGATGTATGGCCATATATACCTATCTATATATATTTATCTGCTAACAGATATATAAGTATATGTGCATAGATAGTGATATATATGTATATAGAGTTAGTAAACCAACATATATATATTTATATATATGTATATCTATACATATATGGGTATGTTGTATCTGTTAAGGTTGCAACATAGTTACACATGCAGACATCTAGATGTTGGTATAGATTCTCTGTACTGATGCATGACAGGACTGGCTGATATGTTTCTGAAACATTGAATATCTGTGTACCTGTCATGGCTTAGTGGTACATCACTTTGTCTAGGGGGTGCTGGATCCTTGGTTTGAGCCTTGCAAGAGCTGTTTATTTTGTTGCTGGGCCGAACACAGCCCATTGGATAAAGAGTGATTAAGGTATCTTAAAGCAGCTGTAAGCAGGTTTGCTTAAGCATTGCCTACACAGGTTAAGCAATTTAGAAGCTAACTGAGTGTATGAACATGTAACCGGAGGGTAGCAGTGCTTACCGTCACACAAACCCACTTACAACTGCTTTAAAGTGCTTTACTCACCCTGTATCCAACAGGCTGTGTTCTGCCCAGGAACAAAATAAACAGTTCCTGCAAGGCTCGAAACCAAGACCCTGCACACCATACACAAAGTGATTTACTAATAAGTCATGGCAGATATGCATACTCATGATGTTTTCACATACATATAATAAAGCCCAGGTATACAACACTAAAGGGAATGTATTCCGCCATGTAGATGTATTTGTGTATGTATATATATTCATCTTTAAATGGATATAACATATATATATATATATATATATATATATATATATATATTTATATATATATACATATATACACACACGCACATATTTATATAAATATATGTATATATATATATATATATATATATATATATATATATATATAGAGCCAATAAATACATATATACATAGATACACATACATCTATAGATATATATGTATATATCCACATGTCCACATATATATAGTACTAGGAATGCATATATGTCAGCATATATGTGGCTCATCTTTTTAAAGGGAGAAATCCATGAGGGATATACACCCTGCTGTTAGCATGTTCAGTGTAATTCACATCGCAGACTGCATATATAGCACTGTGTGGTTGTGCCTATCCTATCTTGGTGGGATTACATGTGCAACAGATATGTTACCTGCACAGGGACATACCTCCATGTGTACAGTCTTGTCCCTGTACTGCATCTAGACCAAAGGCACTGTGTGTTGTACCCAGCCATGGCGTGTGTACCACCCACTACATTTACTGGTGTCCACTGTAGAAGGCCTGATGACACCACTGCACCCATCAGTGATGTGGCACATGGACAAAAACAACACAATCAGAATAGATACTGGTGACAACAATACAACATTGTTAATTACAGCTATGATGCATCATGGCTGCACAGCTACATCTTCCAAGATATTAGTGTTTCACTTTACTGCTGACAACGTGCTACACATCATTCCATTGCCACTGTTGTACAGTCACCCTGTGCATCAGCACTATGTTAGCCTGTCCCTGCATCAATGTTACAGATGTCAGGGAGTGGCACAGGTATCATCATATGCACAGGGTGTGTTGGTTTACCAGAGGCCTAGGCTGAGCCATACAATTGACAACATGTGTATGTGTGTGTGTGTGTGTGTGTGTGTGTGTGTGTGTGTGTGTGCGTGTGTGTGTGTGTGTGTGTGTTTGTGTGGGGGCTGAGTACTGTTATGGGCCACTGTTGATGTTGTGTGTGCAGGTATGAGGTTGCCCTAGGTTTGTTGTTTTTGTGTGTGTGTGTCTGCATGCACACAGTTCTTCTATGTGGCTGCCCTATACAGAAAATTGTGAGATAGCTGCAGACTGTACCTGGCAGGGTTTGCAGTTCACCATCTCTGGCCATGGACATGGGACCTGTGCCTGGCAGGAGTGCTACAGGCAGTATCAGGTACAAAGCCAGACTGAGTCCCTCTCCCGAGTTTGACAGACGTCTACTAGATCCAGGTTTCTCCTTTGACTGGCCAGGGCCACGTGCACATGTTCTGCTATGACGGTCTGTGGACACCCCCCCACAGTGCTGTGACTGGTATTGCCACTTTGGGAGTGGCTGTGACTGGTTGGACGTCCATGGCGACCTCCAGTTGCTGGTGTTTCTGGCATATGTCCACATGGCTGTCGCAACCATCCCACCCTGTCCTGACGCATGGACATGATATTGTGGATGAGATCCAATGTCTCACCCCACTGTCTATCCATGACATCAGTGTAATCATGGATGGCACCTGCTAGGTCACGGATGCTGTCAGTTACAGAGGTGTGATGAGCCCTCTGCGCCCTTAGAACCTGCCTGGTGTACCATTCCATTTGTTCCTGTGCCTCCATGACAGTCTGGAACATGCGTGTGGTAAATAGATGTGGCATGTCTGCCAGGGGCATGATGACCAGCAGTGCTCCGACGAGCACCCCTAAACATCTGCCTATGTGATACCCCACCAGATATCTGGCTTTGGCTGATGTGTCCTGACACACATGCCATAGATACCACACTGTCCTGGCCAATGCCAACCATAGGCTGTCCCTCAGCTAAGGCCAACGGTGATGAGGTATGTAAAGGCAGTGTGACTGTGTGCATGGATGGGGTGGATATGTGTGGGTTGTCAATTGGTGGCCCAGCGACAGCCCCTGATGATTCTTCCTGTGCCTCAATACACCTATCCTCATGCTCACTGTATCGGTGACATAAGATTCCCTGCAGGGGGGACCCACCTCCACCTCACTACCTGTGAGGGGAAAACAGGGAACAGACTGTAAGACCTGTACAACACTGCTAAATAGTACACACACACACACACACACACACACACACGTGTGCAGACATGGCCATACACACAGACATACACACATACATTCGACATACATGACAAGCCATACACTACACCAGGCAGCACCTACAGACAGCTCCCACACCCCCATAACGCACACAGTAGCAGGTGATGGTGCAGTACAGTATCACACACATTCCTGTAATTACACACATGTCAGCATGCAGGACATGTGGCGCTCAACAGCATGCAGTGCAATGGTAGTCAATCCCCGTTACCAACATTATACATGGATTGATGCATGGCTTCTGTTTGTAGGTGATGGCCCTCCCCCTGGAACTCACTGCACCCATGTCCACAGCATTGCTGTGCATCTGTTCAGCACCCTGGCATGTACTGTGCACCATACCTCACGAGTGTACACACCATTGCAGGATTTGTATCTGTGTGTCAGTTGTGTTTCCGCTGTTGCTCACAGCCTCTGTGTGTTTCTGGATCACATGTGGACACGTGTTTGGTGAATGCTTGATGTGTATTCACATATATCATCATCAGTGGTGCATGTTTGAGTGATAGACTACCATTAGACCGACCACAGATGCAATGTACTTTTCCTATGCTGAGTGTAGAGACCATTACTGACCATGATTGAGCCCTGGCTGATGTTGTCTGTGGTACACATAGGTTCATAGGTGAGTACTGGTCTATTGGTCCTGGGGCCTACATAAGCCTAGCCACAGGGATTCCCAGCCATGCATCACCCAGTAATGTTATTCCCCTGTGCCCCTGTTAGGCTGTGGCACAGACATACTACCCAGGGTGAATTCCCCATTTCCCATCCAATTGCCAAGTGTTTCTGTAAAGAGGTCCAATGAGTAGCATTGCCTGACATGTATGGGTAGCCCACTCCAGAGTGTGGAAATTCCCCAGGACAGGGCCCTATCTCTCCAGTATGTTCTGTGTAATGTGTTGATGAGGTTTAGGACCCTGGAGCATGTGTTAGCAGAGGGAGTGGGGGTGTCTTTATATGTAGCATGTTCAACTGCTCTGTGTATGACATAGCTGTGTATGGTGGGCAGATGTCAGCTGTGTCTGGGCAATGTGCACTGGAGTGTAGCCACAGTTGTCTGAGATGGACTGTGTATTGCATGTGTTTGAGGTTGATAATCCCATTAGTAAGGTGTGTGCTGTCAGTGCACATGTACAGCATGCATTATGGGTAGGTGTGTTAGATGTGTACATGGCCTACACCTTAGCTATGACATGCACAGTGAACTGCCAAGCATAACCTTAAACCATACTCACCAGCATCCGGCTGCTGTCTTGCTGGTATCCCAGAGGTACATACATTGAGATGGGATAGAGTTGATGTCAGTGGCCACAGCTGTGACATTGCTACAGGGTGGCTGCAATATTACAGTACAACAACAGCTGAAGTCCACAGTACTACATATTATGCATTACTGCTTATCGATACTACACAGCAACATACCCCACATCTCATATATGCATGGTCTACCTGTACAGATGCCTACACTTGCATGTTTCATGTCTGGTGTGTGTGTACATATATATGTAGACACACACACACACACACACACACACACACACACGCACACATATATATATATATATATATATATATATATATATATGTCTGTATACATATATCTATCTATATATATATATATATATATATATATATATATATATATATATACATATATATATATATATATATATATATATATACATATATAACTCGTAACACTAAGGAACAGTTCAACAATAATAAAATCACCGGTGTCAAGTTCCTTAACCCGTAAACAGTTCCACACCAACACCTTTAAGAACACTTCTTTATTCAGATAAAATTCCAGTGGTTAAGCGCTTTCATCTAATTATAATAGACTTCATCAGAACAATTCTAAAACAATAATCCATTCCTTAAATACTTTTTTTAAAAAAACGTCATTTTTCATATAATCAACAATTAAAGTGCCAGTGTGCTCATTCAAGTAAAACCATCCTAATGCCTCCATTGACCTCCTAACCTATTTGCATAAATACTGCCTCATATAAAAATATGCTAATACTGATACAATATCATTATATAAAACCTTGTGTTCATACTTCTACTCTTAATACCAGTTGTGCATATTATTTTAAATACTTTTATTGTGAATGTTGTTTTAATAAATAATAATGCATTAATTCCTACACAAATGGAAATTGATTCACTATATTTTTTCTAAAATTGGCTTAATAGATATATGGTCGTTGAGCCCTGGGGGGGTGGCGGCATTTAGCCTAATTTGCCATCTAGTCTCTAATTCTGCAAGTTTCATTTTTATACATCCACCCCTTGGATTCTCTTTGGCCATCTCCAGTATACCAAAATGAAATTCATTACATCCATTAGGACTTCTAGACTGTGCAATATGCCTCCATAAAGCATTCCTAGTGTCTTCTTTTTTAATGTTGTAATAGTGATCATATATTCTTTGACGGAGACACCTATCTGTCTTCCCTATATAATAGCATGGACACTTCGTACAGTAGGCAAGATACACTATATGTTTTGTCCTACAATTACCCTTATTGAAGTCAATTTTTGTGTGGAATGTGTCTTCAAGCATAATCCTATTCTTCTTGGTGATATACCTGCATTGGTTGCAGGTGCCACAACTGGTGGTACCACGAAGGACACCTGCATCCCCATCAATTCCAAATTTCCTTTCTACCTCACTTTTCAAATTAACTCCATTCCTACCCACAAACTTCGGTGTACTTCCTATTATACCCACTACTTTTTTATCCGTCTTAAAAACACTCCAGTTTTTGGTAATAATATCCTTTACATGTTTATTCCATTGGGAGTATTGTACTATGCAGGCTCTACTATAATCCACCCTTTGGATATCCTTTTTCCCTATGTTAGTATTTGTTTGCTCTCTAAGGGGTCCAGTTCCTAGAAGGGGATGTACTTTTTACCCCATTCTTTTTAACATATTCCGTTACATCCGAGACTAACCACCTCGGATACCCCCTTTGCAGGAACATGTCAGATATTTTTATCAATTCCTCTAAAAAGTCAGCAAAATCAGAAGTCATCCGAGCTGCTCTTATACATTGACCCCTAATTACACTTCTTTTTTGGCTAAAGGGGTGGCAACTCGAAAAATGTAGGTAGCTGTTGCTAAAAGTTTCCTTCCTATGTATGTTGGTTTTAATTTTATTTTTTACTACTTCTATCTGAGTGTCCAAATATGTGATTTTATTTACATCTACATTGAATGTAAATTTTAGCCAACTACTCCTTGTATTTAAGTATTCCTTAAATTCTTCCAATTGAATGGGGGTACCAGTCCAAATCATAAACACATCGTCAAGAAACCGGTAGTAACATGCCATGTAGTTGTACCAGTTAGTGCTTAAGATGTGTTCTACCTCCCAATCATTTAAGTAGAGGTTTGCATAGATCGGTGCGCAAGCCGCTCCCATTGCAGTACCCCTACTTTGTACATAATACTCCCCTTCAAAAAAAAAAAATAAAATTGTGTTTTAAAACTAATTCCATAAATTCCACGGTTAACACTTTTCTATCAGAAGTAAGATGGTTGGCCTTATTCACCTGGGATTCCAACCTAAAAAGTCCATCGTCATGGGGTATGCTGGAGAATAAATCTACCACATCAATGGTGACTAACATACATCCAGGAGATACCATATTATTTTTTAGTCTACCTAAAAAGTCCCATGAGTCAATGATGATATGTTCAATGGATTTGTATATGGGTTTTAGCCAGACATCTACCACTTTTGCAAAGTTAAAGGTTTTGGACTTACTCCCAGAAATTATAGGTCGTAAAGGGGGGTCTAACAAATTTTTGTGAAGTTTGGGAATACCGACTATCGTACTTATAATAGGTTTATCTACCTTCAAGTAGTTGTATAAGTCAGTACTAATTCTCTCTTCTATCAATAAATCTTCCAAATATAGGTTAATTTTATTATAACCAATATTAACTTCATTCTTAGAGGATTTAAGATAGTTACCTGAAGTCAAAAGTATGTCATTAATCTTGTTGATATAGTCGTCTTGTTTGTATAGTACAACCCCACCCCCTTTGTCAGGCTTCATAATCCTGATCAATTTGTTTTTTTGCAAATCCTTCAAGAGGTCAGCTTCCTTTTTATTTGTATTATAAATGATCTTATCTCTGTTTGCTTTTTCCTTGATGGAGTACAAGTCCTCCACCACTATATTTTCAAACATAGCCATTGTATTATTTAACACAGGGGTATAAACACTCCTTTTCTTGAATTCGCTCATGTCTCCGTTATTTCCATTACTGTCACTGTATAATACTGCTAAATTTAGCTTCCGAATGTACTTTTTTACATCTATAATAGCCTCTTCAACATTAAATTTCCTTGTGGGCACAAATTTCATCCCTTTGCTTAATAAGGTAAAGTGTTCTTTTCTAAGCAGTAACTCAGTGTAATTATGGATGTTAAATTGCCTATAACTACTGGTAATGGAATTAACCTTCACTATCTCATCCTCTTCCACCCTGGGTTGCGTTGTATCGAATCCTCTTCCATATTTTCCCTTTGGTAGTGGTGAATTGGTTTCTGCCTTGTCTTTACTTCCTCCCATTCCCCTTCTTTTTCTAAAAAAACATCATTATTGGTTGAAGGTGGCCTATAGGCCTTCTGTCTATAGGGGTGGTTATTCCTGTTCTTGTTTGAACCTTCATTATTGGACCATTTAGTACCCCCACCCCCCAATTCCCATCTGTATGCAGTACCCTTAGCGTATTGTTCCAAGTCCCTATTAAATTTCCTACATTTTCTTTCAAATATTTTATCAACTTGGTTCTGCACCCGAGTATATTGAGTGTCCATGTGATAATTATATTCATCGTACAATAAATCATTCACAATATTATCATTTAGTTCCTCTAATTCATTCAACAATAAAGCTATTTTCTTATCATTACAACTAATAATAAATTTCATAAAAATGACACCAAATCCATCAAAAAGTTTTGTACATTCCATTTTAGTTTCCTCATCCAAAACTATCCCCATGGGGTATTTAAAAAATCTTAACCCCATAGGCACAATATTGGTATCTGCACATTTTTTCAAATATCCATTCTCAACTTGTAAACTTTTACACAATTTCAACTTTTTACCAAAACAAAATATTAAGTCTTTCAAAGTGCCGTTTTGCGCCTCTTTAATGTCTTTGTTGCCTGTATTATTACCATAATTACAGCATTTGCGGTCAAAATCGTAGTGATTAACTACAAACTGGTTAAAGTTGAATTTGTTAGAGCCAACCTTATGACCGGTGCCTTCTGCTAAACGTTCATTGTTAACAGTACCTTGTTGTATGGTGTTCGACACCATAGTGTATATCCTTTTTGGCGGAATCCTTTTCGGCTTGGCCCCCGAAATAACATATTCACCCTCCGATCCTAGTTCCCTTCCTCCGATGGTCCGGTCAATTCGACTCACGGCCTGGGAGTAGGATCCATTAGAGTTGGTGCTCGTTGCTTTCCCGGTACCTCGTGGCTCTCCTTGTCCGTTTGGGATTCCTCCATCACTATCACGCATGCTGGTCGAGCGTGATGACATCACAGGGACGGTTCCTCTAGCACTTTGCGCAGGCTGGCTCATAAGCTCAATCAACCTCGTGAGCTCCCCTCTAATGATAGTCATTTCTGACTGCAAACTTTTGATTTCGTCTCTTCGAGGCGAAAAGATGGACGGTAGTTCATCTAATGAATCCATCAAGGGTATCCAAACTACAAAATAACTGGTAACACTAAGGAACAGTTCAACAATAATAAAATCACCGGTGTCAAGTTCCTTAACCCATAAACAGTTCCACACCAACACCTTTAAGAACACTTCTTTATTCAGATAAAATTCCAGTGGTTAAGCGCTTTCATCTAATTATAATAGACTTCATCAGAACAATTCTAAAACAATAATCCATTCCTTAAATACTTTTTTTAAAAAAACGTCATTTTTCATATAATCAACAATTAAAGTGCCAGTGTGCTCATTCAAGTAAAACCATCCTAATGCCTCCATTGACCTCCTAACCTATTTGCATAAATACTGCCTCATATAAAAATATGCTAATACTGATACAATATCATTATATAAAACCTTGTGTTCATACTTCTACTCTTAATACCAGTTGTGCATATTATTTTAAATACTTTTATTGTGAATGTTGTTTTAATAAATAATAATGCATTAATTCCTCCACAAATGGAAATTGATTCACTATATTTTTTCTAAAATTGGCTTAATAGATATATGGTCGTTGAGCCCTGGGGGCTGGCGGCATTTAGCCTAATTTGCCATCTAGTCTCTAATTCTGCAAGTTTCATTTTTATACATCCACCCCTTGGATTCTCTTTGGCCATCTCCAGTATACCAAAATGAAATTCATTACATCCATTAGGACTTCTAGACTGTGCAATATGCCTCCATAAAGCATTCCTAGTGTCTTCTTTTTTAATGTTGTAATAGTGATCATATATTCTTTGACGGAGACACCATCTGTCTTCCTATATAATAGCATGGACACTTCGTACAGTAGGCAAGATACACTATATGTTTTGTCCTACAATTACCCTTATTGAAGTCAATTTTTGTGTGGAATGTGTCTTCAAGCATAATCCTATTCTTCTTGGTGATATACCTGCATTGGTTGCAGGTGCCACAACTGGTGGTACCCACGAAGGACACCTGCATCCCCATCAATTCCAAATTTCCTTTCTACCTCACTTTTCAAATTAACTCCATTCCTACCCACAAACTTCGGTGTACTTCCTATTATACCCACTACTTTTTTATCCGTCTTAAAAACACTCCAGTTTTTGGTAATAATATCCTTTACATGTTTATTCCATTGGGAGTATTGTACTATGCAGGCTCTACTATAATCCACCCTTTGGATATCCTTTTCGTTCCCTATGTTAGTATTTGTTTGCTCTCTAAGGGGTCCAGTTCCTAGAAGGGGGATGTACTTTTTACCCCATTCTTTTTTAACATATTCCGTTACATCCGAGACTAACCACCTCGGATACCCCCTTTGCAGGAACATGTCAGATATTTTTATCAATTCCTCTAAAAAGTCAGCAAAATCAGAAGTCATCCGAGCTGCTCTTATACATTGACCCCTAATTACACTTCTTTTTTGGCTAAAGGGGTGGCAACTCGAAAAATGTAGGTAGCTGTTGCTAAAAGTTTCCTTCCTATGTATGTTGGTTTTAATTTTATTTTTTACTACTTCTATCTGAGTGTCCAAATATGTGATTTTATTTACATCTACATTGAATGTAAATTTTAGCCAACTACTCCTTGTATTTAAGTATTCCTTAAATTCTTCCAATTGAATGGGGGTACCAGTCCAAATCATAAACACATCGTCAAGAAACCGGTAGTAACATGCCATGTAGTTGTACCAGTTAGTGCTTAAGATGTGTTCTACCTCCCAATCATTTAAGTAGAGGTTTGCATAGATTGGTGCGCAAGCCGCTCCCATTGCAGTACCCCTACTTTGTACATAATACTCCCCTTAAAAAAAAATAAATAAAATTGTGTTTTAAAACTAATTCCATAAATTCCACGGTTAACACTTTTCTATCAGAAGTAAGATGGTTGGCCTTATTCACCTGGGATTCCAACCTAAAAAGTCCATCGTCATGGGGTATGCTGGAGAATAAATCTACCACATCAATGGTGACTAACATACATCCAGGAGATACCATATTATTTTTTAGTCTACCTAAAAAGTCCCATGAGTCAATGATGATATGTTCAATGGATTTGTATATGGGTTTTAGCCAGACATCTACGGAACGTAACGGAATATGTTAAAAAAGAATGGGGTAAAAAGTACATCCCCCTTCTAGGAACTGGACCCCTTAGAGAGCAAACAAATACTAACATAGGGAACGAAAAGGATATCCAAAGGGTGGATTATAGTAGAGCCTGCATAGTACAATACTCCCAATGGAATAAACATGTAAAGGATATTATTACCAAAAACTGGAGTGTTTTTAAGACGGATAAAAAAGTAGTGGGTATAATAGGAAGTACACCGAAGTTTGTGGGTAGGAATGGAGTTAATTTGAAAAGTGAGGTAGAAAGGAAATTTGGAATTGATGGGGATGCAGGTGTCCTTCGTGGTACCACCAGTTGTGGCACCTGCAACCAATGCAGGTATATCACCAAGAAGAATAGGATTATGCTTGAAGACACATTCCACACAAAATTGACTTCAATAAGGGTAATTGTAGGACAAAACATATAGTGTATCTTGCCTACTGTAATGAAGTGTCCATGCTATTATATAGGGAAGACAGATAGGTGTCTCCACAAAGAATATATGATCACTATTACAACATTAAAAAAGAAGACACTAGGAATGCTTTATGGAGGCATATTGCACAGTCTAGAAGTCCTAATGGATGTAATGAATTTCATTTTGGTATACTGGAGATGGCCAAAGAGAATCCAAGGGGTGGATGTATAAAAATGAAACTTGCAGAATTAGAGACTAGATGGCAAATTAGGCTAAATGCCGCCACCCCCCCAGGGCTCAACGACCATATATCTATTAAGCCAATTTTAGAAAAAATATAGTGAATCAATTTCCATTTGTGGAGAAATTAATGCATTATTATTTATTAAAACATTCACAATAAAAGTATTTAAAATAATATGCACAACTGGTATTAAGAGTAGAAGTATGAACACAAGGTTTTATATAATGATATTGTATCAGTATTAGCATATTTTTATATGAGGCAGTATTTATGCAAATAGGTTAGGAGGTCAATGGAGGCATTAGGATGGTTTTACTTGAATGAGCACACTGGCACTTTAATTGTTGATTATATGAAAAATGACGTTTTTTTAAAAAAAGTATTTAAGGAATGGATTATTGTTTTAGAATTGTTCTGATGAAGTCTATTATAATTAGATGAAAGCGCTTAACCACTGGAATTTTATCTGAATAAAGAAGTGTTCTTAAAGGTGTTGGTGTGGAACTGTTTACGGGTTAAGGAACTTGACACCGGTGATTTTATAATATATATATATATATATGTGTGTGTGTGTGTATGTATATATACATATGTGCATATATGTGCAGATATAATTTTGTGTTGTTTATATACCTATATAAATGTATAACTGTCCGAGGTTCTGTACACATACACAGCTGTGAATATGTATCAGACATATATGTATCTGTATGTGGGGTGCATACAAACATCTGGACCACACTCATGTACCCTCTTTACTTCACAGCGGAACTGTTCTGTCTTGCTGCAACACAGATAGGTGTCACATGTGAACACAGACTAACACTAGGGAGGGTATATATGGTGACACACTTTAGATAAGCATATTATACTGCTATGGCAGTTGGGCCTGCTACACTAGACTTTAACCTGACCGTCCTGCAGGTGGTGTGGTCTCTCACCCATGTGTCTATCATGGCAGTATTAATATCCCCACCAGCCATTGGCCACAGTAATTTACAGAACAAAGATATCATAGGTCACATCTTTGCCATTCACTGCTAGTCAGCACATTTGACAGGTATGTCCCACTGCCCACAGGGACTGATACTACTGTCCAGTGCAGTTGTTGAGCACAACATCATTACAGGAACAAGTACTGATGGCACATATACATCCTTTCACAGTATACATCCTATTATTCTATGCCATATACTACATGACAATAAATGCATATCTGTTTCACATATCTGTTATGTTGTTTCCATTGTAACACAACCCTGAGCTTTGTGAACTTTCTTGAAGGTTTTTTTTCCTTCCTCTCTCTCTCTCTCTCTCTCTCTCTTTCTCAGTCTCTCCAGTAGAGTGATTGAGCTGGTTTGAATAGATTGCAGCATGCTTTTGTTGGTATTGCACATGATCAGGTGGTGGCTTCTGCACCAGTCAGTATCCACCAGTTGCTAATTGCATGCAGCCTGCTGTGTAGTACTTCAGATAACCATTGTCATGGCAACCCTGTACTATAAATTGCTGCCTTCTGTGGGTGTTGTCCCTTTACCTTTACAATATGGATGACATCCTTCCTGTGTGTGGACATCAGTGTTACAGACAGCAGGCAGCAATACCTCTTACAGCAGAACCTGCAGACACAGGCCAAATCCACATTTTGGTAAGGTACCAGACCTACAGAAAGCGTGAGTAGTGTTGTGTGCAATGTATCTTGCTGTTCTTACAGGGTTTCTGTGTACATGGTACTTTTTCACGGGATGTTGTCTGTCTGCCTAGCTCTCAACTGTGGGCCTATCTGTATGATACCAGGCAGATTGGCTCTTAGGTTTTGTCTGTGCACCACACAAGTATTGTCCCAGCTATATCTGTGACATTCTGTCTGCTGAGTGCTATCAGTACCTGGCTACATCCATTTGTATTTCAGTGTTGTATCCCTGCATAAGGGTATGCTGCAAAAGCTCCTGTAACACCTAAAATGTACAGGGTGTGTAACAGCAATAATGCAAATATGGTCCTATGTTCCTGCCTCTGTCTTCCACATACATGCCAGTCTTATTCCTGGTGTGATATAGGAAGGGTTGTTAGGTAATGGCCTATCATTATTTACCGCTAGCATTACTGCTATCATCCCAGTCATGTCATGGACTCCCACACCAACTGTTGGGCCAAATCCATATATATGGGGGCAACAGCAGGAGAGCACATATGTGACCTTGTACATTCCAGAGGTAAGTGTGTGGTACACAGTATTCCTTGCTCTTGTACAGCCTTTTATGGAGGGGGGGTTCTATGCCATTAACATAGGCTATGGCACCTTTTCAGGGATATAACTCTTAAGACGAGGGTCATCCAGTGTGATAGTGAGATGTTAGGTTAAGCAATGTTATGTACAAGATACTGTGATATTAACACAAGTGCTACTTTTCCCCCTAGGGCTTGACTACAGGGTGTAATTGGAAGCTGCTGAACTACATCTGTAATTGTTGACTGTTACGTATCTTGAAGGCAAATTATGTTTCTACTGTTGTACTAATTGAAGGCCTTGGCCTGGACAGCATAGTATGGTATATATACACATTGCTTGCATCTACTGTTTTGTGTGGGCCTTGCATTCATGACTGATTACATATTTCAAACCTTATGTGGTGTCAGTACTGGCATACATTATTATATAGTACAGGAATAAAGGTTATCTGTGTATGCATAAATGTGTGTCGTGTCATGTCCTTTGAATTGTGGGTGGGTATATGTTTAATGTCAGTATTCCCATTTGTGTGAATGGTTGCCACACTACACATTTCACAGATGCAAGTTGAAGGGCTTGTTGCTGAGGGTTATACTTTGCACCCAGTACTTCCACACTACTTCTACATATGTATGGCTACTGATACCTTTTGTGTGTGCATATGTGTATGTACCTATATATATCTGATATGGCTATATCTACATAGATGTTTCTATAAATATATATATATATATATATATATATATATATATATATATATATTTACATATATATATATATATATATATATATATATATATATATATATTTACATATATACAGACATATGAGCATATATATTTATCTATATACAATAGATGTTATATGATTATTTCTGAGTCATACATTAATATATATATATATATATATATATATATATATATATATATATATAGCTACATATAGATGTCTATCTGTCAACATTTACAGATATATATCTGTCCATATGTCCATGCATGTTCGGCTCATATTTAGGCCTGTTCCTCATTCACTTGGCAATTGTCATGGATGATCGCAGCATTGAAGTCAGTAATTAGTGGCAACACTTTTGTGTTTCAGACTTAATCTCCTTCTGCATATGTGTTCTAATACATATAACTGTACAACTAGCAACATTTTAAGTGTATCAGAGCATTAGCTGACATATATCCCTCTTTGTACCCACTGTGTGGCGTACTTTGTCCAGACGTTTTGCCTTAACAGGTTATGTGGTGTGATAATAATACATTTCCTGTACTGTTGACTGATTGTGCTGCATGATATGTTAGTGAAAACTTCAGGTTATATATATCTGCCATGGGTTAGTGGTAAATCAATTTGTGTATGGAGTGCAGGGTCCTGGGATCGGGCCTTGAAGAGGCAGATTATTTTGTTGCTGGGCAGAACAAGAGACATTGGCTGCAAAGTGATTAAGGCACTTTTAAGCAGTTGTAAGCGGGTTTGCATGAGTTTATATATATATATATATATATATATATATATATATATATATATATATATATATATATATATATATATACATATATACAGACATATGAGCATATATATTTATCTATATACAATTGATGTTATATGATTATTTCTTAGTCATACATTAATATATATAAGAGCAGGAGCACACTCAAGCAAATCTGCAGTCTCCGGCTACCACTCCATCTATACAGTGTAAGAAGGAATCAGTATTGCAAACTAAACAAGGATATACATTTTGAGCCTTAAGAGCAGGAGCACACTAAAGCAAATCCGCAGTCTGCGGCTACCACTCCATCTATACAATGTAAGAAGGAATCAGTATTGCAAACTAAACAAGGATATACATTTTGAGCCTCAAGAGCAGGGTCAGTCCACCCAGGCACTCTACTTGTATGTTTTATGAGAGTGAAGCTATTACATTAGCAGTATTTCTTAGTAGTTCTCAGCTTGCTAATAAAACTGACTGTTGTAGCCTTGTGCCCCCCCCCCCCCGATAGTACAGTAATCCTAACTGTCCAATAGACAGTATAGATTTAATTCACATCCCTGTGACTAAATTAAATTAACCATCAAGCAGCCCTCTCAGTTCTTTCTGCCTTAGTTTGTATCACTTGGAGGATCACCTGTTTATTTGCATCTTTATCACTGCTAATGTATCTCCCTACTCTAATCTGCGCACAAACTGGTTACTAATCAGCAAGTCAATGTAAAGACATACTCCCAACATTAATAAACATTGCTGTCTCTTCTCTCCTTCACTTTACAGGTAGTTTGAATTATTAATTACCCGCACTGAGGCCTTCACTGATTTCCACTGATTGCCTCTCTGGTTTCTTTGCATTCTACCTGGTTTACACCCCTTGTGCAATCTCCCTCCCCCAGTACAAAGTCTATATTAGAATCCTGCTGAGCATGGAGCCATCTTTAAATTTCTAGTCTCCCACCAGGACACAAGTGCTCTTCAGCAATTATATTCTGCTAGCCGGTAAGCCATTAGACCTTAGGAATTTGTTTTAAAAGTGTTCAGATTTGTAAAGTAATACTTACTTTTTTCTCTTGCCTTGGTTGGCTCTGGCTCTGCTCAGCTCCGTTCAGCTAATGCTCGGGCTCTCTCCGCTTCCCTGCCCTGCCCCCTATTCCCTCCCACCCCCACTACCGCTACATTTATAGTAATCATAGCCACACCCACAGCTCACCCTCACATCACCTCCACCAATCACAGCTCCTCAAGTCATATCACATTAAACCACACCAACTTGCTCCACACAAAATACTCCCAATCACTCTCATTCCCACTAGGCATTTTTTGCATCACCCACACTACTTCCCCATCCACATATAGTGCAACCCTATAATTCCTATTCAGAACCCCCACCTAGAAACAACATAAACTTTATAACCATGACTATCACACAACTAAATCTAGTCTGTCTTCTCATAATTCTTTACAACACCACAAGTTATCACTCTAGCAATATCCCTAAACTTAGTAGCACAACACTGCATTATGCACTCTCATACACAGACACCGCACATTATAATAATATCTGCCCACACTTATTCAAGAACTACATAACGGACCAATTCAGAACTAAACACATATGCTCTCATTCCTACTCCAAAAAAACCCAATACTTTCTCACACTCCTCACCAAACTCCAGCATCTGTATAACCATTTTAACTCCAGGCTCACCATAATTGGGGATATCTACCCCAACCCAGGCCCAAATCCATCCTGTCCAACACAAACTGCTCCAACACAAATGTTAGAACATAACACCCCCACTTTCTTCATCCCTGGGCAAATCAACAACAGCAGCAAAACCAACCATCTTTTAATGCTAAATATTAATATTAGAAGTATCAAAAATAAAATAACTGAACTCCAGGCCACAATAGCACTCTACTCCCCAGACATAGTTGCTTTAACAGAAACCTGGCTAAATAAAAACATAGCTAACTCAGAAGTTCTCCCTACCGGCTACAATATCATTAGACAAGACAGACCACTTCGTAAAGGGGGTGGAACTGCCTTACTCTACAAGTCCAACTTAACTGTCCATCAATTACCATACTCCTACCCCTCCCCCAATAATTGGGACATACTTATCTCACAACTTCAACTTCACCCTAAAAAGGTCATCACCACAATTGTGATCTATATTCCACCTGGTAATACACTTGCTAGCCTTGAAGACTTCTTATCCTGGTGTTCTTCCACATACTCACAAGAAACCCTTATTTTGGGGGACTTCAACCTAGATTGGTTCACCTGTATATCAGAACCACTACGTAATCTAATAAATCTCCATGGCTACCAACAGCTAGTCCAAATTCCAACTAAGTGTGATAAAAAATCTAAAAGGGAATCCATCCTTGACTGGGTCCTAACTAGCAACCCCACATTGTACCCTCACACAGGCAGTCTCCCAGACACCTTAAGTGACCACAACATAATATACTTTATACATAGTAGAACAAGCATATGCAAAACCACTAACTATATATCCACTAGAAACACAAAAATTCTCTCCTGAGGTCCTCAACACTTTACTGTGTAACTGTGACTGGACCCCCTAAAAACCCTCCCACTTGACCAGGCTGTAGCATATTTCAACAAAACATTTCTACAACACATAGACACTGTCGCTCCATTGCAAAATCAAGGTTAGAACCTCTACAAACCCCTGGCTCAGTAAAGAAACCAAACAAATCCTCAAGTCCAGAGACACTGCCTGGCGTTACTATCAAAAACAAAGAAACACAAAGCCTAACTAAGTACCAAGAACTGCGCAACCATGCAAAAAAATGCATTAGGCTGGACAAAAAATCCTACTACACAACATTAGAAACTAAATACCAACACAACCCGCAAAAATTTTGGAAAAATGTAAACCAGCTACTAAAATCCACCCAAAAGGCTACCCCCAAACCAACCACACCTGACACTAAAGTTCCCATCGAAACACAATTCAACTCCCACTTTGTGAACTCAATTCTATCCTTAGTTCCTTCCTCACTATCCCCCCCAACACAAATAACACTAATACAAGCTTTACCCTCCAAACAGTTTCCACCACTTTAATCAAAAGCATGCTCTCCAAACTAAAAACCTCATCAACAGCAGCTGACCTACTCCTCAGCTATTTCTTGAAACTCACAGCAGATGCTATGGCTATCCCAGTCTCCACTCTCATAAACAGATCTATTGTTGAAAACTATGTGCCCAAACTCTGGAAAATATCCTATGTTACACCCATACATAAAGGAGGGACCTCCACTGAACTTAATAACTACAGACCCATTGCTTTACTCTCCCCCCTGGCCAAAATCCTAGAAAAATGCATCCATACCCAGATGCTAAACTATCTCCTAGACTGCAACATCCTGTCACCTACTCAGCATGGTTTCAGACCTGCCCATAGTACCACTACAGCTCTCCTCTGCTTCACAGACACAGTAAACCGTCTCAAAAATGAAGGCCTGCAAGTGACAACTCTTTTTTTTGGATATGTCCAAAGCATTTGACACAGTCTCACACCAAATCCTGCTAAACAAACTAAACCAATATCATCTATCTAATTCCACTCTTACCTGGTTCCAAAGCTACTTAACTGACAGGTACCAAGCTGTGAAATGGGAAAATTCTCTCTCCCCTCAGCTGCCCAAAACTATAGGAGTCCCACAGGGTTCTATCTTAGGACCACTACTATTCACAGTCTTCACAAATGACCTCCACACCTCCACACAGCATGCATCTATAATTCAGTATGCAGATGACACTACCTTAATCTGTGCTGCACAAAACATTCCCACCCTCCTGCAAACAACTCAACTAGCATTCTCTGATGTTGAAAACTACCTTACCAAAGCCCAACTTATCCTCAATCAAAAGAAAACTCAGCTTATGATTATAAGCAGTTCTAACAAAACAAAAACACTAACAGTCAATTCACTATCTACTCCACAAATGCTACTCCAATTGCTCCAGTGGCACAGGCTAAGCTATTGGGAATAACCATAGACTCCCACCTAAAATGTGATAGTCATCTGAACTTCACTATTAAAAAAGTACATGCCAAACTGGGGTCACTCTACCGTATCAAACCATTTCTTACCAACAACACAAGATCAGCCATTGCTCGCTCCCAACTTCTATCCACCCTACTCTATGCATCTCCCATTCTGACTAATCTCAACAAAACTGAACTAAGCAAAATGGAAGCTTGCTATAACAGAATTGCCAGCTTTGCTGCAAATTGCTCATATAGAACTCATCACTGTACTGCTTTGAGACAGCTCCACTGGCTTGAACTGCCCAACCTCCTAACCTACAATCAGCTCTGCCTCTGTCATTCTATCTATTACCTCCCCAATAAGTGTCCTGCCCTGAAAAACCTAGTACAACATCACTCAGCTAAAAGGCCTCTTAGATCATCAAGCAAACTACTACTAGAAGATACCAACACCTACAATAGCTTTAGCGATGCACTATATAGTAGTTCGGTGGCTAAAAAATGGAACTCTGTCCCTACTAGCATTCAAAACACATCATCCAAAGCCTCCTTTAAAGACCTCATCAGGCAACATCTCAAGCAAAGTTGGCAGTGCCATGATTGCTCCCCAGGCTACTGAAAGCGGATAACATATACATACTAAATCTAGAGCAATTGATAATAGCTTTTCAGTCTTACTCACAAACACTGGCTAATCTACAATGTATGTACTTGTACCTGTGTACTATGTATGTATTCTATCTATGTTCCAAAGTTCAACCGTACACCACAAATCTATTACTTACCTTTATTTTTAAAATTAATATTTTTTTGATTGTTCTCTCCACTGTAACTGTTTGTGCCACATACCACTGTAAGAACATGTCTCTTGTAATTTGTGTGTATACTGATCATGTCTAAATAACTAAATGTGTCTGTAATTTTTCTTTGCGGAGCTTTGCTCCCTGAGCCTCTGCTGAAAAAGGGCCTTTTCGGCTCAGTCAGACACCCCCGGTTAACAAATGTAAAATAAAATAAAATAAAATAAAAATAAATATATATATAGCTACATATAGATGTCTATCTGCCAGCATTTACAGATATATATCTGTCCATATGTCCATGCATGTTCGGCTCATATTTAGGCCTGTTCCTCCTTCACTTGGCAATTGTCATGGATGATCGCAGCACTGAAGTCAGTAACTAGTGGCAACACATTTGTGTTTCAGACTTCATCTCCTTCTGCATATGTGTTCTAATACATATAACTGTGTAACTAGCAACATTTTAAGTGTATCAGAGCATTAGCTGACATATATCCCTCTTTGTACCCACTGTGTGGCGTACTTTGTCCAGACTTCTTGCATTAACAGGTTATGTGGTGTGATAATAATACATTTCCTGTACTGTTGACTGATTGTGCTGCATGATATGTTAGTGAAAACTTCAGGTTATATATATCTGCCATGGGTTAGTGGTAAATCAATTTGTGTATGGAGTGCACGGTTCTGGGTTCGGGCCTTGGAGAGGCAGTTTATTTTGTTGCTGGGCAGAACAAGAGACATTGGCTACAAAGTGATTAAGGCACTTTTAAGCAGCTGTAAGCAGGTTTGCACGAGTTTGCGCAATGGTAAGCACTGCCAACCTCAGCTTATGTTTTCTTACAGTCAGTTAGCTTCAGATTTCTCAACCTGTGTAGGCATAGCTTACCTCATCGCAAACCCATGCAAACCCGCTTACTGCTGATTAGCAGTGCTTACTGCCGCTTACCACTGCTCTAATTCCTTTAAAAGAAAAGAAAAAGGAGTTGATATGACAGTGGTGAAAAACTGGGCACAAAGAGGGAAAGACAGTAGGAAAAATAGCTAGGAAGGGTATAGGAAAGGTCCATAGCTAGAAAACAACAAAGGCAAGGGTATACTCCAAATTACTTAATACAAAATAAAGGTAAGCACTTTCAGACACTGCCAGTGAGTGGACTACTTCAGACAAACAAATGTTGCAAATGCTACAATATATAGAAAACTCTATCAGTGACATCATCAGCTCATTAACCATTTAAAGGTACATTTTACATTTTAAAATACATCACATTTAAAACATTTATATGACAACCTTATAAAACATATAACATATAAATAAACCAATTCACCCTTCTTTAAAATATATACTAAATAGGAATATATACATATAAAAACAAATATATATATATATATATATATATATATATATATATATATATATATATAAAACACATTAAATTAATAAATACAATTAAATACAATTCAGTATCACCTCTCAAGGGATTTCATTCTCAGAACACATTTAATACAACAGGAGTCATTTAGTCCTGGATAAACAAAGGCATTAAGTCTAAATTGCCAAAAGTTCCTAGCTAAGGCATTGTTGGGATTAGATGTTGTAATAGCATATTGATGTTCATACACTCTTTGCTTAAAGTGTCTCTCTGTTTTGCCTATATAAAATCCTGGGCATACTTGACATTTAGCAACATAGACTACCCCAGAAGAGTCACAATTAAACTTTTCCTTAATATTAAAATTACTATTATTAAGGAAAAACAACTTGGTAACAGTAATGAATTTACAGAAATTACATCTCCCACATTTCCACATACCTGCATTAAAGAATGAGCACCATAATTTATTGCCTAACATATTCTTTAGGTTTCTACCTCTCTTAAACACTATTGCCATCTTATCAGGTGTCTTAAAGCAGATTGAAGGATCCTCCATCAAGACAAACCAAAACTTCTCCATAATCTCCTTCAAATAATATGCATCCAAAGAAAATGTGGTGATAAATTTTTAAAGGAAAGGGTTCAATATCGATGCTATTAGTTTCTGAGTTCATAGTATCCAATTGCTGCTCATTCAACACCCCTACACAATCATTACTTAATTCTAAAGTAACGGGTCTATCAAGAATGGGCTTGAACCAACCATTATTTCTTTTGTTAATAACCTCCAAAATGATATCATCCACCAATAAGGTGGGGTAACCTCTTTTAATGAACATATCTCTTAATAGCTCACTTTCAGCAATAAAATCCATGTCTAAGGTGGCCATCCTAGCAGCTCTCAACATTTGTCCCTTCACCACACCTCTTTTCACATGAAGGGGGTGAGAGCTGCCAAAATGTAAAAATGAATTTGAATATGTAGGTTTACGATAGATCTTTGCTATATATCTATTTTCAATTCTATCCTTTCTTAACATAACATCTAAGTAAGAAATTGCCTCTGTGTTAAACTCATAAGTAAACCTTAAAAAAGATACAGAGGTTGACATAAAATTCACTAGGGTTAAAGCTGTCTCATAGTTTCCATTCAAAATGTTGAATATATCATCCAAGAACTGGGTATACCAGACAACTTTCTCCCTATATAGGGGGAACTGGAAGAGAATTTCCTTCTCTCACCATGCCATAACACAGTTGGAAAAGCTCCCCCTCACAGGGTGAACCCATGGCAACCCCGGTCTTTTGGAGATAATACTCATCATTAAAAATAAGATAATTATTGAATAATACTATGTCAAGTAAATATTCAATAAGGTTGATTTCTTCACTAGGTGCACCTTTGTAAAGCAAAAATTCTCTTACCCATTCAATACCCAATGTTTATGGAATCACAGAATACAAGTCATCAACATTGATTGTTAAAAAATAATAAGATTCATTAAAGTTAACTTTGCCCAAGGAACTCAAGAAGTCCCATGAATCCTGACAAATTTGTTTTTCAGTACCTAAAATTTTTTTTAGTTTAAGATCAACCACCTTTGCACACCCATATGTCAATGGGGCAAAAAGGTGGATTTTCTAAGTCCTTATGGATTTTAGGTAATCCAGACATGACAGGAGTCACCGGAGAAACCATACTCAGATAATTACACATATCAATTTTAATTCTGCCTTCAGTGAACAATTCATTAATAAGATATTGTAGTTTTCTTTTTGCCCCATTAAATTCATTAATAGAAATGTTTTCATATGTCTCTGTATTCAAAATCTGTAACAGTCTGTTATTATACTCTGATTCATCAATGAGAATCAAGCCCCCACCCTTATCAGGCTTTAGAACTCGTACACTTTGTGATCTCAATAGATTCAAACAATCATATTGAATGGGTGACACATTTGGCTTAACATACATAGGTAGTTGGCTATTCAATACAGTTATGAAATTAATTTCACAAAATTTTTCAAAGGTAGACAAAACATTGTGAAGAGGTGGATTAACAGTACTCAAAACTCTAAGGTCATTGTTTAAACTATTGAAATTACCAAACAATATCCTGAGGTTCAACTTACGTACAAACAATTTTAAATCAAGTATAGTTTCAGCCAAATCTGCTCTCTTCGAGGGTACAAATGAAAAACCCCTAGAAAGTAACTCAATCAATTCACTCCTTAGATCAAAAGTGGTATAATTAAAGATTTTTAAATCCTGAGTTAAATTAGTGATAATTTGCAGTTTCGGCTGAGTCTGTACATCCAAAACGTCATAGTTACCATTGTTATTATATGTAAACGTCGGCATCCATTGTTCTTCTTCCTCTGGGTATTCTGATAGTTTGACTGGTGACCCTTCTGCAAATTCTGTTCATTCACTTGTTGAACAACCTGAAAACCCTGTCCGTTCCTATTTTAGCCATTTCTATTTAGCCGTTCACTGCACCTAACAGAATTATTAGTCGCACTATCCTGGTTGTTGTCAGCGGGTGTATCCTATGAATTGGGTTCATCTGATTGGAATGAACTACTTTCTTGCTCGCCAACCGGAACAATCGATTTAGTAGACGATCTAATATTAGTGGCGGGTGGGAGGGGATAAGCAGACCCATTGGCATAGTCACAGAGATAGATAACTGGTGCCAGCGCCATGGTTTAAAGCTAAATGACAAAAAATGTATAGTCATACCCTTTGGCAAAAACAATGTGCCCACAAATTACCACATAGGCGGAAACCCATTAAGTACAGAGAAAGTTATTAGGGACCTGGGGACACAAGTTGATAGCAATCTCTCCTTTGAAAACCACATTGCCAAAGTGGTTAGAAAGACCTTCTACATAGCCCACCTCATCACGAAGGGTTTCACATCTAGATCAAGAGAGGTAATCATGCCCCTTTATTCATACCTCATCAGGCCCATCATAGAATACAATGCCCCTTTTGGGATGTACCTTACCCGACACCTGCAGCAATTAGAAAGACCGCAAAAGTATCTCACCAAGAGGATCAAGGGTCTCAAAAAGATGCCATATGATGCTCGGTTAAAAAACTCCAGCTCTACTCAGTTGCATACCGCCTACTTCGAGGCGATCTATGCCTGACATACAAAGCTATGTCAAATCCAGAATTAATGGACATGCTCCACCTCAGTAAATCTAAATCCCTTAGAGCCACACGCTCGAGGGACTTGAAACTCAGCACAGAAATAAATAGAACTTGCTGGAGGGACAGGTTCATAACCCAGAGGCTCCCTTTGCTCTGGAATAGAATTCCAGTTCATGTGAGGCAGAGCACCTCACTGAATCTCTTCAAGAAGAATCTCGATAGGTGGATGGGGGATTGTAGGTTTGTCCCAGGGATTACTCCCGTGTCACTATTAGACAGAGGCACAGTAAACTAAACCTTAAAAATGGCACAGTATACTCAAATCAAGGGGTGGCGTAAGCCATACAGAATCGGGCTAGGCTTATAATTGCCCCAGGGCAGATAGCCTAGTATGAACCTATGAACCTACGTAATAAATGTGTGGTATGCCCTAACATTTTCACAGTATCTCAATACACATTCACACATTGTAATTATACTATTAAGTTTTCAAAATATTTCTTCTGCCATTCTACAGCAGTAGTATATGCAGGTATCTGTGCATCTTGTAAAGAATTTTATGTAGGTAAAACTACAAGAAAACTTTCAGATAGAATTAAGGAGCATCTAGGAGCCATCAGGGCAAAGAACTTAAATAATGCCCTTGTAAACATAACATTTTTTGTACTTCTTTTAGTAAATTTTACTTCATAGTATTGGAACAAATTAACATTTTTTTGGAGATTGGGAATTATATTTAGAAGTAAGAGAACTTAAATGGCAATTACTTCTTAATTCTGAAACATACCCTGGTCTGAATTAAAGTGTTAATATTAAATGCTCTTTAAAATGGAAGATTTAATTCTATTTTGACAGTTGTTCTATTTTGACAGTTGCTTTCTTTCTACAAAATGTGTTTGCATCCATCCATGACCTTTGACACACTTGTTCATCACCATTTGTACAGTTATATGAATATCCATGTCTCCTACATGCATATTTTGTGTGCACACTATACATTTGTTCAATAATTAGCTAACACAA
Organism: Protopterus annectens; assembly: GCF_019279795.1. Taxonomy (NCBI): domain Eukaryota; kingdom Metazoa; phylum Chordata; order Ceratodontiformes; family Protopteridae; genus Protopterus; species Protopterus annectens. The sequence continues at coordinate 207,167,737 of NC_056741.1, forward strand.
GGGAGTGTTTATTTAATATTCATGCCCCTGTCATTCATATGTATGTTCATGGTTATTGTGTTTAGATGATTGGCACAGTTTAAATATTGGGCTGGATTCACGAAACCTCTGTGTAAGACTTAATATGTCTTACTCAGAGGCTGCAGTTTAAAAGTATGACATCAGCATGCCATGCATATTCATGAGGGCATGCTGAATCATACCCAAGTCTAACACAGTCCATGTAGGAAAGTAGGGGGCATGTCTGATTGCCGAGTACAGCAAAGGGACACGCCCCCAGAAGAGTCAGAGTCCTGAAAGTAAACACCCACGAGCGAGTCCGCTGAAATGTCAAGGAACACAACACCACACATCCCCACAGACTAAACTCTACTGAAAATAAGTAAAATGTAAAAATAGCAGTTTCCTTTTTTTTTATAACTTCCAAAATGTTTGCCCGCATTTGCGTTCGTTTGCACGGGTATGCCCTTCATTCAACCACAGTTCGCAGATATGACATTGAAAAGCATATAAGATCTACATATGCAAATTAAGCAAAGTTGCAATAGTGTAGCGGTACAGACGTCGCCCAAAGAATAGGTAGTCACGATTTGAGCCCCACAACATCCCCCTCCATTTTTCTTTAAATAAGTATGAAACAATTCCCCGATATATATAAATTTAATTTAAGTAAAATGTAATGAAATGGCCCATGTACTTCTGAAGAAAACCTATATTATGTATAAATAAAAAGGATCATAATTGCCCGTAGCTCAGCAGCGCTTTAACAAGCTTAATATGAGTGCCCATAGCTGAGCAGCACTTTAACAAGCTTAATATGAGTGCCTGTAGCTGAGTGGTGCTTTAACAAGCTTAATATGAGTGCTTATGGCTAAATAATGCATTACCCTGCGTAAGCTGTTTGCGCAGAGCTGCGCACTGCACCAACCAGCTTACCGTCGGGCAACGTTGAGCAAGCTGTAGCAAAGTCACCTTTACACAGGCACACCTACTAGCCTGTTTAGACAGTAGTGAAATAAAAAAGCAATGGCAAGGATCGAACCCAGGATACTGTGCACCATAGTCAAAGTACTGAACCACTAAGCCATGACAGTTGCACTAAGAAATACAGTATTGCCATACATATAGGAATGAATGAAAATATAACCATGACAAAGCAGGTTTGCTGTAAGCAGAGAAATATCCAAAATGGCCAATCACAGATAAGTGCGGGGAAAACCGGCTTCTATAAGCCCCATAGGTGGGAATACACACCATAACTTATTGTGGTACCCATTTGCAGTCAGGATGGCAGGTGCAGGAGAGGGAAATAACTTTAGAGCACAAAGGTGGGGTGTTGAGGAGACAAAATATATGGTTTGGCTCCTAGTCCATGATCATGAAGCACAACTCATGCAGGGCCAGGTTCAATGGGGAGCGTATAAGGCAGAGGTGTGGAACCGGTTGGCACATGATCTCACCAGGGCCACAGGCATTCTGAGGACTGGTGAACAGGTCCATCACCACCATACGGACATGAAGCGATGAAAGGAGGACCAACTGAACTGATGGATCCAGGAGGCTCGCCAAATGCCTAATGTACCACTACTGAATAAGTATCCATGTTATTAAGTATGTAAGAAATGCTATCCTAGCCTATAGTATGGATAGGTATGTTACAATATTCCTTCATTTATATTACAGCTGCAGGTGTTTGTTCCGTGAATCGTCAAGCCTATGCTGATAGGTTGTTGTAGTTGTGCCACCAGGCAAGTTAGTAATTATTCTGCTGGTATTGTTATAGAATATAAGTGGGACAGCTTGTAAAAGAGTTCAGTGTTGTAACCCAGTAATAAAGGTCAAATAAGCCTAGAAGAAATATTCTGCTAGTATTGTAAGATTAGATAAGTGATGCAGCCTGAAAAAGAGTATTGCAATCCAGTAATAAAGATTAAACAAGTCTCAAATAGAGTTTCCACCTGTATTGTAATATCAGATAACTGCTTCAGCCTGAAAATGGGTGTTGTAATCAATCAACAAAGGATAGACAACTGTTGAATACATCCTTGTAAATTCTGCCATATGAAATAAGTGAGTCAACTGGAAAGGATTGTTGTAACCCGGTAATAAATGTTAATAAAGCCTAGAATTAAGTACTATCCTGAAATGTAAATATAAAATAAGTGAGACAGTGTGAGAAAGAGAGTTTGAAGCTACCAAGACATCTGTAATAGGTATGGAATAAAGGTATACTGCATTCACTACATAATGAAATGAATGAGACAGCCACAACCAAAGAGTGAAATGTCTTTAATAAAGTACAGAACCCGGACTGTGTCCATTCCACAATTTGGATATGTTGCTGTACCATTGCATTATGGAGATAGTATGGTTGTGTGAAATGCTGAACATCCACAGTTGTCTAGACCCATATAAATCAAATGTAGCAGGATGCTTTACCTGAACACAGCCAGATATGAACATATATGAATAAAAATGGAATGTATAGTAATGTAGCAGTAACATCCCCATCACCAACATTCCTAAGGTTACATACAGGAAACTGTACCAATACATGTAGGGGATATATATCTGCATCTACTAGGAATGTACAGTATATGTATAGTAGTTCACATTGTTAATGTAATATTTCTCCACCCTTCCCTATTTTCACAAATTATGCCATTCCACACCAAACTGGGTATGTGTATTCACAATTAATTCCCATGGACATTTGTCCTGTTGGTTTATACATATCTGCATGTACGTTGATGCATGTGCCCTGTTCACATATCCAAACCTGATGGCCTGTTGCCACCAATCAACCCTGCATGCTGTTGGAATGTTCACTGTTGTTCTAAATATGCATGTGTTATGCTTGCTGCTCAATATTCGGAATTCATGTGTGTTTGGTTAATGGGAATACTGATGCATGATGTTACAAGTAATTTTGAATGGTGTTGTTTGTTACTAACCCAAAATACCATAAAATACTGCTAAACATAGGACAACAAGGAAGGCGGGTTCCAGCGGACCCACCTCTCCTACCTCAGCTGGCGAGTGCACCTGGCACCAGTGACCAGGCCGGGACCTCCTCCTCCTGTGGCCCTGTGCCACCTTCAGGTGGAAGTGCTGCAGGGGATGGGACTCATCCCCCCTCTGCAAGCATGGCAGGAGGAGAGCCTCCACTCACCCTCCATAGGGTCCGGTCTGTGGTGCGTAGTGAGATCAGGCATTCTCTGACTGATCCACTACGCCAGTTTGAGGTGAGAGTGGCGCAACTCACAGATGTGCCTGCCCGTCCTATCCAGCATCCAGCACAGCCCTGGCCTGGGCTGTGAAGGTGCAGTGGTAACTGCCCATGGGTGGGGATCTCAGTTCCACTGTTGCCATCTGTGGGCTCATGGGCTTGTGATATCCAAACATCCATCCCCGTCAATTGTGTTTACCCCCACATGTGTCATACCCACCCCTGTATGTGTCTTGTTTGTCTTGTCTGTTAACCTCCCCAACCTTCCTCCCCAAATATACCTACTTCCTGTACCTCACATTCCACTCTCACCTGAAAAAAAAATAAAAAAGGGCACTCTGTTCCCACAAAAAAATTACGCTCCATACATAGCTGCCCATTTCGCATACATGTCTGCTGGACATGTAAACTGACAATTACAATTGGCTGTACAACATATGTTGTTGTCCTCACCCCTCTCCCAGGGGTCGAAGGTGTCAAATCTCACTCTAAATTTCTAACATATGCACAGCTGTTACTGGTAAAGAATTGAGTAGCTATGGGCTTTCCCTACATCCTTCCTGCACATACCGAGCTTGTTTTCCTACTGTCCTAGCCTCTTTGTGCCCCCTTTTTCACCAATTTCCTATTTCCCCATTTTCTTTTCTTTAAAAGAAAATAGCACGGGTGTTAGCGGGAGTAAGCACTTTTAAGCAGTATCAGCGGGTGTGCGCTTGTGTGCGCTTAGCTAAGCATAGCGCAAACTCACGCAAACCCATATACAACTGCTTAAAAGTGCCTTAGTCACTCTGTATGACAAGGCCTGTAGTCTGCTCATCAGCAAAATAAAATACAACTGTCAGTCTCGAACCCAGGACCTTGGAAACACTAGACTGCATGAACTACCACTCAGTCACAGCAAATATACAAGAATTTGGTGCTGAAAGAAATATATCATGAAATACAAGGAGTGAATGTAAAGGGAAAACAGGAAGGCCATTACACAAAGCTTGTTCTGTGTATCTTTACTGGCAATTCTTGTGGAATTGCATTACATTAGTGTGATAAGAGAAACAGCCATGCTAGTAGGTAATAATGTTACAGTATCACCTTACAAACCCCACACAGTATCAGGGCAGGATAAACACTGCCATATTTGAATAGGTAAGAGGCCAGACCTCCCAACTGTGACTGATTGACAGGGATGTCCCTGATTTGCAAACAAATGTTACCTGTGCCCCACTGACTCCCTGTGAAATGTACTCACAGTAGGCAGAAAGGTGGGGAATCCCACATAATGGTAACTGTCAATAAGTTACAGTAGACACTACTTGCATGTCAGAAATGGTGTAGTAATACATATGCTCAAAATACCCCACAGTCACAACTGCAGAATATCTGAAATATATCACGGGTGTATCCCACTGATATGTACCTTTCCCTGAGGCTGGTCAAATATATACCTGAAAGTATCTCAGGCCTGGAAGTGTCAGAAACATGCAGGCATATCAGCCTGTCTGCTGTTAATAACTCTGCGAATAGCTGTAGAATTACTTCCACAAGCATGCCCTTATGTAGGAGTACAACACAGAAATATCAAAGGATGTAGCCATCTAACATACTAATGACAGTATAGCAGTTCACAAGCACTGCATGTGCCTGATATTCATAATTGTTAGTACAATATACTTAGTTGTCCTCACCCCTCTCTCAGGGGTGGAAGGTTTCAAATGTCACAGCAAATGTCAAACATATGTACAGCTATTGCAGTTAAAGAAATGTGCAGCTATGGACCTTCCCTACACCCAGCCTGCACATCCCTAGCTGGTGTCCCCACTGACTTCCTGCTTCCCGCTTACAACTGTTTAAAGTGCCTTATTCACTCTGTATGACAAGGCCCCAATACTGCTCAGCAGCAAAATAAAATACCTTTGTAAGTGTCAAACCCCAGCCCTTGGGCTCACCAGACTGCATGAAGTACCACCAAGCCACAGCAAACAAATAAGAATTTAGTGCTGAAAGAAATATATCATGCATTACAAGAAGTGAATGTAAATGGAAAATAAGAAAGCCATAGCAACACATTCCAGTAAAGACAAATATCAGGCATTCAAGGAGTGAATGTAAAGGGAAAATAGAAAAGCCATAGCAACACATTGCAAGAACCACTGTTGTATGCCAGTTAATCCACAAATCCCACAGGAAAGTACATACTCCCATGTAAACAGTGTTAGGATTAGCAGGTGTGAGTTAACATACACACTGAGAAGACTGCACTGGAAGAAGCAACAGTCAGCTTTCAGTGCAACATGCATTTCAGTGGCTAAAACACAGCCTCAGATATAAGGGATATACCAACCTTCTGACTGACACAACAGTGTCCACAGCAAACCAGCATGGTCCCCACCTTGCAAAGCTGAAAGGCCTATGCCTACCTAACCTACATTTTATAGCAGTGTCCTGAAATCACAGTGAGAACTGCAATTACCACACAGCAGGCTGCATGCAATTACTAAATGCTGGCTGCCAATTGGTGCAGAGGCCATCACATGCACATGTGCAGATACCTACAAAAGCAGCCTGTACTGCCAGTCCACATATGCAATAATATCATTGCAGCAACTGGAGGGAGAGAGAGAGAGAGAGAGAGAGAGAGATAGATATAGATATAGATATAGATATAGATATAGATATAGATAGAGACAGAGACCAAAAAAAAACAAAGCAAGCAAGCAAGCCAGCAAGCAGGCCAGCAAGCAAGCCACCAAGCCAGCAAGCAAGCTAGCCAGCATGCCAAAAGAAAAAAGCTCTCAGAGACATAGGTAATGTAAACTACTTAATCTAATAATCTACATACTGTGAACCCTCCATATGTGTTAGCAGTCTGTTTATATATGTATATGCAGATGTGCATAGGGCAAGGGACATACTGCAACTGTTAGTGAAGGCTGGACATACATATGTAGTTGAAGGTTGCTATGTGCACATATCAATATAGGTTGTAGTGTGTGGCATTGAAAACAGCATGCAGTGCAGGTATATGTCATGTGGTGGTGAACTTCTGTGGGACTGAGCCAGTGAGGCATGCTACAGCTATAAGGCCTGAGGACAGCATAATGCATTCTGCACAACACTGTGCAATATCATTACAGAATGGCATGTCTCACAACTGTTTCAGAAGTGATATTCCCACCATGAAAGATGGGCAGTCTATGTGCCTACATGTGCATGTATATGTACAGCAATGGATGTTTAGAAGTGTGTGTGTGTGTGTGTGTGTGTGTGTGTGTGTGTGTATATATATATATATATATATATATATATATATGTATATATATATATATACACACATAATCTATACATATATATATATATATATATATATATATATATATATATCTACATATCTACATATACATATATATATATATATATATATATATATATATATATATATATGTATACACATGTACACAACACACACATGTTTGGCATAGACACTACACCTTAGCCTGCTACACATGTCCAATTATGACACCTGCTGTATAGCCACCCTTCAGTATCCCACTTATCCTCTACGCAGTACACATAATATACCTGAGGGGTAGAGGCCTACCATGTCTTTGTGCAACAGTCTTGAACAAATAATACATTCATGTTAGGCAATGCTCACTATTGGCCACCTTACACACCCATGTAACAAGTGGCTGTGTAATTGTGGATGTAGTCATGTTACTGCACTTCAGGTAGAGCATGCTAGCTGCCTCATGGCACACATTATTATTGTTGGCTGACCACAAGAAGCATGTTGATCATGGCTCACATTGCTACACCACATCCAGTTCCATTGACCACAAAAGTACACATAGCAGTTATTGCATAGCACCATCATGTGTTGTGTGTGTGTGTGCAAATCTATGCACCCACAGCTTGTAACATTTGCACAACATTGTTATGTCCTTGTACACATTGTGTCCCAGGGTGGAGACAATCACTGAAAACTACACACAAGCATCAAGTACATGTATACTGTTATTAACAAGGGCTGTCTACACTTGCACTGCATGTTCCTGTGCAACACATAATCTGCATGCTGACACATGTGCAGTGATGTTTTTCCTTGTGATACTGTCACCCACCCTCAAGCAGTATTGTGTATGTGTTGGATTGCAGGTGTGTCTGTGTTTGTATCTGCTGTACTGAGGAGTGTGCCTGTGTGCCTGTGTGCCTGTGTGCCTGTGTGCTTGTGCGCCGGTGTGCTTGAGTGCATGTGTGCTAACATTGTGTACACATTTGTAAGCTGTGTTTCCTATCTTCCTCTCACAGGTTCTGATGTTGCTCTGGTGGAGTGCAGCAGGGAACCTGAAGCCACTGCTGGGGATAGTGATAATGATGATACATGTGCAATGGCACAGGGAGGTGTGACAGGGTCTGTCGTTGGTCAGCCAATCGACACTACACAGCAGTCAACCCCATCAATGCGCACAGTCATCCTGCCGATACATCCATTGTCACCAATGTCCGTAGCTGAGGGACAGTATACAGTGGGCATTGACCAGGGTAGTGTGGTATCATTGGCACATGCATCCCCTCACAGCAGCCATGGCCAGATTCCTGACATGGTACCACACAGGCAGATGTCCAGGGGTTCTCGTGGGAGGATCCGTGGTCGTACTGCCCCTGTCAGACGTGCCCTCAGAGGTCTTTCAACCTCAGCTATGTTCCGGGCTGTAATGCAGGCACAGGCACGTATGGAACGGTACACCCGACACGGTCTGAGGGAGCTTAGAGCACATCGTACCACTATGAATGACACTATGCGTAACGTTACGGCTGCCATCCGTAATATCAGCGAGGTCATTGATAGACATTGGGGGGACACATTAGATCTCTTCCACAACTACATGTCCAGGAGCCAGGAAGGTTGAGGTATTGACGTGGACGTATGCCAGCAACATCAGCAGCTGGCAGTCATCACGGACAACAAACCCGCAGCCGCTCACATAGTGCCAGTACCAGCCCCAGCAATGCTGGGTCTGTGCTGTCATTACACTGTCCTAGAAGACCACGTGCACATGGCTCTGGACAGTCCCAGCAGGGACATGTGTCCAGTCAACAACCCACTGTTTCTGATGACAGTAGCCAGTCTGGCTTAGTACCTGATACTGTCCGTAGCACCCCTGCCAGGCACAGGTACAGTGTCCATGGCCAGAGACAGTGATCTGTATGACCTGGCAGGTACAGTCTGTGGCTGTCCACAAACACCCGTATATGGCAGCTATGTGGTGGAACTGTGTGCAAGCATACACACACACATAATGCTAACAACTAGGGCTAACACATACACACACACATCGCATCAACATTTCCCCATGTTGTACTGTTGTCCCTCACTAACATACACACAGATAAATGTCGATTGGATGTGTCAATGGCAGACTCTGGCAAACCAAGTACACACCCTGTGCATATGATGAAACTGTGCCACCTCCTGCCATCTGTAACATTGATGCAGGAACAGGATAGCATGGTGCTGATGCACAGGGTGACTACATAGCACTGTAGTAATAATATCATGTTGTTAACAGTACAGTGTAATGATATCATTGTGGGTATATTCGAGCATGCATGATGCATTAACTATGATTGTCATTGTAGTTTTGTATAGACCAGTGTTAATTCCCAAATTGTACTGTCTGCACATTTGCCACATGGCTGTTATGTGTACCTGTGCCTGCATGTGTTGGGGTGTGGGCAGTACATGTGTGATGTTTGCAGCACAGAGTTGCAGGTGTACATTTGTGAACATGGTTAGCATGGAACATGACATGGTTTGACAGTATGCTGTGGGTGATACGGTTTCCATGTGTCAGTGGTCTGCATTCTGGTACTATACACAGCCTACATAGCCTGACATTCCATGGTCATTACATGGTGTCTCCTCAACTGATACACAGATGTAGGAACCTGGTGTCAGTGATATCCCTGCAGTACTACACTATACCATTAGTCATTCTTACTGAGCCCCACACATCCCTGGGAACAATACTCTTTGGCATATAGCAGTCTCATGTACATGTCAACACACTACGGATATGTCCATCCATGGCTGCAAATGCATACAGTGGCCCACAATGCATTCTACACATGACACACCTAACCACCACAAGGGTATCATACAGACAGATACCTGTTGCCCAAGCCATGCTGTATTGCTGTAACACAACTGTAGCATTGTCATTGGCATGTAGTTAACATAGTATTCCAACAGTACCATGTAGGTGGTAGCACCCATCATGTAGAATGGGTAATGGTGTGTACATGTGGACAAGTGTTATCTTGTCTATCCTGTGATATTCACATTTCCAAAGGTATTCTGCAGTCCCTCGGTGTATCACCTATGCAAGACGGTGTCTGTATGCATATCAGCAACAGTTGCCATACACCTACACTGGATGTCCATCACTCACAGACTTTGCTGTGTTTTAACATGTCTGACATATACTCCAGACATGAACCCTCACCCACATTAATCTATCAAAGCTTTCATGGGTGTGTGTCACATAGTTGGCCTAGGACACAAATCACTGCAGTAGCCTGCATTGTCACCAACATACATGTATGGCCTAAGGTCTGGTAAGCTGCAGCACATGCTGGCAAAGGTAACAACTGTAATCATATGAGGCAGGCTTCACACATAGGAACTATTAAAGGTCACAGGTACATATCTGTATGTGGCACACACATACCTGATGTGTGCATTGAAATTACTGTTATAATAATATGTCATACAACAATAAAAGCAAAACACACAACACATTGACAAACACACACATGTTATTTGTAGGATTCAAACCCTTTCCTAACTATGTTATGATATTTGAGAACGACACATTAGCGCAGTGCGCTATTTGCATTACTGGATGTGTGTTTTTCTCCTGCTGTATTTATAGGGTGCTGACATCATCGTTCTTTCCAAAGAAGAATGTACATCTTTTAGTGTGTTATCCCAGTCTTCAAAAAGGCCAATCCTTTCACAGAGAATTGCATACATACACACCCCCCTGCCACCCCACACACAGCGCTTGCAGGATTCAAACCCCTATTTGGCTATGTTATCATACTTGAGAAACAAACGCATTAGTGCAGCACGCTATTCTCATTACTAGATGGCTTTTCTTCTCCTGCTGTATTTATAGGGTGCTGGCATCATCAGTCTTTCCAAAGAGGAATGTACATCTTTTAGTGTGTTATCCCAGTCTTCAAAAAGGCCATTCCTTTCACAGAGAATTGCATACATACACACCCCCCCTGCCACCCCACACACACAGCGTTTTCAGGATTCAAGCCCCTACTTCACTATGTTATGATACTTGAGAAAGAGACGCATTAGCACAGTGCACTATGTGCATTATTGGATGATTACCATTCTCCTGCTGTATTTATAGGGTGCTGACATCCTCAGTCTTTCCAAAGAGGAATATACATCTTTTAGTGTGTTATCCCAGTCTTCAAAATGGCCATTCCTTACACAGAAAATTGCATACATATACACTCCGCTGCTACCCCACACACAGCGTTTGCAGGATTCAAACCCCTACCTCATTACGTTATGATATTTGAGAGAGATGCATTAGCACAATGCGCTATTTGCATTACTAGATGCTTTTTCTTCTCCTGCTGTATTTATAGGGTGCTGACATCATTAGTCTTTCCAAAGAGTAATGTACATCTTTTAGTGTGTTATCCCAGTCTTCAAAAAGGCCATTCCTTTCACAGAGAATTGCAAATATACACACACCCTGCCACCCCACACACACACAGCATTTACAGGTTCAAACCCCTACCTCACTATGTCATGATAATTGAGAGAAAAGCATTAGCACAGTGCGCTATTCGCATTACTGGATGATTGCCCTTCTCCTGCTGTATTTTTAGGGTGCTGACATCATCAGTCTTTCCAAAGAGGAATGTACATCTTTTACTATCCCTCAGTATGGGGGATAACAATATCTGTGCATTAACAGATGCCTAGTTCAGGGTCGCATATGCACACTGGCACTGCCAGGTTATGTTCTGTACCATGCTTTGTGACCACAGGACTTGTAACACACAACACAAGTAGGGGGGTGTATCCATATACATCACAAATACACACACCTCTGGGTTGGTACCACTGCACTAAGCATGACAGGCCATACATATACAACTACCATTGTGCAAAACCGCCTTTTGGTTTGGTGTGTAGTTCAGACCCCCCCCCCCCATACCCAGGAACTGCACCCGGCTTTCCTGGGAACAGTGTAGGATATGAAGGTCTTCACACAAACCATTATAGTGGTTGACTTCAGGTACACAAATATTGACTGGGGATACTACTCAGGCCCTCAACAACATCACCCTACAGCCACGACAATTTGTGGATCCATGTGCTATGGCACAACCAGTCACCACACCCACAACGGGGAATACATATTGGACCTGATCATCACCAGTATGGGGACTCTATGTGCCACACCAGAGGGAGAAGCCTCATTGTTAAGATCAGACCATAAACAACTTTCCCTGGACATCCATATCTCATCCCCACCCCCAGCCAAGGAAACCACTGCATAGAATTTCTCAAAAGCAGACTTTGCACTTGTGAAGACTGGGATGGAATACTTCAAAGACCCTGTGCTGAAGGGTAATACAGCCCAATCTGCAGAATCCTTTACAAACGTATTGTATGAGCACCTGCAGGTATGCATTGATCATGCTATCCCAAATAAAATCATGACTCCTCCAAAACAGGAGACCTGTCTGGTTGACCCCGGCCATATATAAGCTGTACAACAGAAGGAGGAAGCTACTACATAACAGAGCAATATCCCACAGAGGGAGGACATCTCTGAACAGTATTGGCAAGACACTTCAATCCCTCATATAATCATCACTTGCACGTTTTGACAGTGAAATTGACCAGACACTACAGATAATCACAAGGCCTTCTTTAGTTATGTCAGGAATATGTGTGGAAACAACACAGATATGTTCTGAATTGTTGCATAACAGCACAAAATATGCCAAACCTATGGACATAGCCTACACCCTGGCAGACAGAGTCTGCACAAACACCCCCCCCTTACCCCCCAAGGGTACAGATGACCATCCCAAATGAATGTAACCTCTCTGACATCACAGATGCACAGGTGAAAGGTGCCCTCTCCACAGCAAATAACACAGCATATGTATGGGACCAGACAGTGTCCCAGGCTGTGTCCTACCCGAGCTCTGAGTAGAACTGAACACTCACATTAAGTCACTGTTCCAACTTAACCTTACTACAGGATATGTACCCTGAGAATGGCATACAGATACAGTGCTCCCACTCCACAAAGGTGGTGCCACAGTGGACCACAGAAACTATCACCCCATAAGCCTGACTAGTGTGGTAGAAAAAGCTCTGGAGCGTATTATCATGGAAGTCATAATCAAAAACATTGTGAGCCTCCAGACAGTGGATCATACACAATTCAGCTTTGTTAAGGGCAGATCTTGCCTCTTACACATAGTTCATATCTTTGAAACAGTTACTGAAGCCATGGATGAGGGCAAGGTAGTTCACACAGTCTACCTGTACCTTGCAGAAGCCTGCAACACAATACCCCACTCAGGCATCATACATATGCTTACCAGCTTAAATATCAACCCCTATATCACTAAATGTGTTGCTATCTGCCTCAGAGATGGAACCCACATGGTCAGAATTGCAGGTGCCATGTCCAATTCCAGACCAGGTACAACTGGTGTCTCACTGGGCTCAGTTGTGGGACCTGTCCTGTTCGGTATGTACTTCTCTGAGCTTCAGACTAACATGGGGGGATTATGTCTAACAAACGTCACAGATGTCTGCTAACTGGGGGCCATAAGCAACACTGCAGCTGACACATGCTTCCTCCATAAGGGTCTCACAGAGATGGATGCTTGTTGCCAGAGCCATGGCCTCATGCTAAATGCTAAGGCATGCATAGTCACCCCCTTTGCGGAAAACAAGATGCACACAAATCACCACATAAGTGGTAATCCATAAAGTACAGATGTATTTACAGATTTGGGGACCAACATAGATCGTAACCTCTCCTTTGCTAATCACATTGACAGAGTCATTGCAAAGACCTTTATATAGCCCTCCTTATCACATGGGGGTTTGCATGTAGATCATGGGAGGTCATTGTGGCCCTCTACTAGTCACTCATCAGGCCCACGTTTGACTATAAGGGCCCTTTTGGGGTGTACCTTACCCAACACCTGCAGCCCCTACAGTGTCCACAACAGTACCTCCCCACGAGGATCATGGGCTACACACAGATGTCCTATGCAGCTCAACTAATGGATCTCCAGCTCTACTCAGTTGCTTAATGCCTACTCAGAGGCAATCTATGCCTGACGTACACAGCCATGTCAAACCCAGAAATAATGGACATGGTCCATCTCATAACATCCAAGACCCTTAGAGCTACACACTCCAAGGACTTAAACCTCAGCACAAAACTAAATAGCACATGCTGCAGTGGCAGATTCATTACCCAGAGGCTCCCCTCACTCTGGAATTGAATCCCAATTAAAGTTAGACATATCCCCTCACCAACCCTCTTCCAGCAAAATCCAGCCGCATGGATGGGAAATTGCATATTCACCCCTGGGATCTTCACTGTGTCTCTGCTTGACAGAGACACAGAAAACTAGCCTTAAAGGGTGCCTTCTGTGACCTACTTTACAGAGGCACAGTAGGCTACTCTACTGGGGTGGCAGACGCCAAATACACTCTGCCTAGGCTTATGAATTCCCTAGGGCAGACACCCTAGCATCGACCTCTGCACCTATGTTTATGTTGGGGATGCACAATATTTGTTGCTGATACTGTTTGCAGGTCTTTATTGCCATAGCTTTCCCAGTTTCTATGAACAACTTGTGTATCTGCGTAACATGTTTGATCATGACAGGGTTCCAGTTTATTAATATATGTGTCTGTTGTCATTTAACTGTGTGCACAGGGCACATTGCTGGATCGTGGGAGGTTCCTGGCTTAACACATACAACTGCCAGATATGTGTGGCCAACTGCTATACTCAGACATGGCCTAAGTGTGTGAGCATGCCCAGTGTGACCTTTCCATATGTTGTGATCTGAAGTCCACTACATTTGTGGCTGTGTGTGAACATGACCAATATTGACATTTATACTGTGTGTGTTGGAAGTCGTGTTGTGTTCTTACTGCCAGACTCCTTTGTGTCATGACTCAACAGGGATTGTGCTGTGCCTGCAGGGTTTCAATGGAATAGTTTGTAAAGACTTGTCAACATTCTTTCATACTGACTGAATACTGCCATACTGTCATGGTGAACTGGTTCAGTACTTCTACTATGGTGCACAGTATCATGGGTTTGAGTCCCATCACTGCTTTAAATGTTCTAACTGAGCAAACCAGACTGGTTAAGGGCCAGTTGGGCAGCTATGAGCATGTTGCATTTTTGTTCAGCTATGGCCTACTTAAACCAGGCTTGTCCAACATTGCTGTGTATTCACCAACTTGGGTGGACATTGCCAAACATTACTCCACATTGACCATAGCTGTACTAGTTGGTGTGTGTGATTCTGTTCATAGGTTCATATTAGGCTATCTGCCCTAGGACATTTATAATCCTAGCCAGAGTGTGTTTGGTTTTCAACACACATTTAAAGAGGAGTTTGCCATGACATTTTCAAGGTTAGTATACTGTGCCTCTGTCTAACAGTGACATAGAAGCGATACCCAGGGTAAACCTACACTCTCCCATCCACTCATCCAGATTCCTCTTGAAGAGAGTTAATGAGGGACTCTGGCTAACTTGGAGTGGGAGCTTACTCAAGAGTGAAGGGAGCCTCTGGGTTATGAATCTGTCACTCCAGCATGTCCAATTTATTTCAGTCCTGAGGTTCAGGTCTCTTGAGCACGTAGCTTGATGGGATTCTGATTTTCCAAGGTGCAGCATGTCTATTGATTCCAGGTTGGACATGGCTTTATACATCAGGCACAGATCACCTCTGGGCAGGCGGTATGCCACTGAGTGGAGCTGCAGTTTCTTTAACCGGGCAGCAAATGGCATGTGTTTGAGCCCTTTGATCCTCCTGGTGAGGTACTTTTGTGGTCTTTCCAGCTGCTGCAGGTGGCTGATAAGGTACATCCCACAAGGGGCATTGTACTCAATTATGGGCCTGATGAAGGATGAGTAAAGAGGCACGATGACCTCCCCTGATCTAGATGTGAATACCTTTATGATTAGGTGGGCTATATGAAATGTTTTTCTAAACACTTTGGCCACATGGTTGTCAAATGAGAGATTGCTATCAACTTGGGTCCCCAGGTCCCTTATCACTTCCTCCATACTTAATGGGTTATCACCTATGTGGTAATTTGTGAGCACTTAGTTTTTGCCAAAGGGGATGACTATACATTTTTTAGCGTTTAGCTTGAGGACATGGCTCTGGCACCAGTTGTCTGTTTCTATGAGGCCCTTTTGTAGGATGCTTGTGTCAGCTGGAGGGTCGATTATGGTGCCCAGTTTGCAGTCATTTGCAAACTTGTTCAGCCACAGTCCTTCTGTGATGGCCTGTACTTCCGAGAAATAAATACCAAACAAGGGGGGGTCCCAGGACTGAGCCTTGTGGGATGCCACTTGTAGCTGGTTTGGGGTCTGACATGGCTCCAGCATTTCTGACCATGTGGGTTCTGTCCTTCAGCCAGTTTGCAACCCATCTAGTGACATATGGGTTTATATTAAAGCTGGTGAGCTTATCTATAATGACCAAGTGGGGTATTGTATGGAAGGCTTTTGCGAGGTCCAGGTAGGCTGTGTGGACCACCTTCCCCTCGTCAATGGCCTTGGTGACTGTTTCACATGACTCAACCAGGTTTAAGAGGCAGGATCTGCCCTTAACAAAGCCAAACTGGGTAGGATCCAGTGTCTGTAGGTCCCCAATATCTTTATTTCTGAGGTCCATGATGATCCTTTCCATAGCTTTGCAGACCAAGCTAGTCAGGCTTCTGGGCCAATAGTCTGCAGTATCCATTGAGGCATCACCTTTGTGGAGATGGACCACTGTTGCTGTACACTGCTCTTTGGGTACATATCCTGTGGTAAGGCTGAGATTGAACAGTGGTTTTATGTTTGTGTTCAATTCTTCTTGGGGTTCATGTTGGACACAGCCCAGGACACTGTCTGGTCCCATTGATGCTGTGTGATTTGCTTTGGAGAGGCTGGCTGTTACCTGGGCATCTGAGATGTCAGGGGGGAAGCACTCTGCTGGGATAGATATTTGCCCTTTTAGTGGGGAGGGGGGAGAAGTTTGCACTGAATCTGTCAGCTCGGATGTTGGCAATGTATGTGGGTTTGGTGTATTGTTTGTCATTTTGGACTAATTCTGAGCATATCTGGGAATTCCCACCCAGGTTCCTACCATAACTAAAGAAAGCCTTGTGATTATCCTTAGTGTCCTGTACAATTTTTATCTCAATGATGTCCTTAGACAATGTTATGTGTGGCCGTAGATTTTCAATAATACCGATCAGAGATGCCTTCCCTTTTTGGGATTTTGCTCTATCATATAGTAGCTTCCTCCTTGTATTGTATGTTTTTTTTATGGCTGGGGTCCACCAGACAGGATGCCTGCCTTTGGAGGATTGGATGTTGGTTTTATTTGGGATTGCATGATCCATGCATTCCTGAAGGTGTTCATAGAATGCGTTTATAATGGGTTCTGAGGTCTGGGCCATATTTTCCACAGGCACAGGGGCTGTGAAGGATTCCACCTCAGTTTTGAGGAGTGTGTTTTACCCACTGTTAGTTGCACATGGATAGTCTCTGATGCTTCATGCTGTGCCACCAACCTGGTGGTGTGGGTATCTTTGACAAATATTGATACTCACCCTCATTTTGTAGTTTGTTCCATGTTTTGCGGCTGTAAAGTACAGTATGAGGTGTAACCTGTTAGTGCTAGGATGTTCTTGGGAGCCTTGAACCAGGTTTCTGTTACTGCACAGATATCAACATTCTCCATGCTGCGGAGAGTTTGGAGTGTGTGCATCTTGCAGTTTAGACTTCTGGCATTGAGTAGCATTACTTCTAGTTTCTTATTCCTTGTGATACCTATGGAGGTGGGTTTGTCTTTTGAGCCTTACCTAAAAAAGGCACTATGGGGGTGACAAGAGCCTTTGGCAATATCCAAAAGGCCACAAGTGACAGGTGAAAGCCATCCCTAGTGAAGCATCATGTCTTGTCGAGCATGTCATCACAGGCTGACAGGCATTGGATCCCCTTTCACTGACACCAATACTTAAGACAATTGTTGTAATTGATCATCTTGTCTTCATATTGTGGCATCATGTTTGGTGAGGGTAGGATGATACTCAAGGTCATCAAGTTTGCATATACTACATGGTGGTAAATGCTGTTTAGCACTACCTTACATTGCTTAACACATGGCCATCATTCCTCAGGTGGTGCTGCAGGGCTGCCTATGTTGGATGCACATACTACACTCCCTGCACATGTTTGAAAGCAGGTTGTGTCAACTTAGGCATCCCTTTCAATATCTGTGGGAGTCAGAGAGAGGTATCATTTCCAGGGATCCTACTGAGCCAGTGTATGTGCTATGCATTGCCTCTTTGTCAAGGCCAAGGAATACTGGGTATGCCTCCTTCTGCCTACTGGGGCAGGGTCAGGTTATTCCTCCTCCAAGTCACGCTCTGCCTGTGATGGCCTTGGCAATGGTGGGGGGATGTTTGGCCCAGGCCTATGCTGGTCCTGCTGCAGCTGTTTTCACAGAATCATATTATGTAGCATAGCGCATACCATGACAATTTGGGTACATGTAGTTGGTGAGTATTGCAAGGCTCCACCAGATGTGTCCAGGCACTGGAACCATGACTTGAGCAACCCAAACACATGCTCAATTGCATTTCATGTTTGTGCATGTGCCTCATTATGGCATTCCTGTTCAGGTGTGTGTGCATTTCTGATGGGTGTCATCAGCCACAGCTCCAGTGAATAGCCAGCATCCCCCACTAAGTGACCATGTGGGATGTCCCCATTGGCAAATGTCTGGTACAGCTGCGTCAGATGTCAGATATGGGAATCATGGTAGCTTCCAGGGCAGCCAGCACACACAGTCATTATTATGCCCTGGGCATCACACACAACCTGGCAGTTGATGGAGGGGAAGCCCTTGCGGTTAATGTAGGCCCTACCCCGCTCACCGGCTGGTGCTTTGATGCGTATATGCGTGCAGTCTATTGCACCCACTACCTCAGGGTATTCTGCTATTTGCTGGAAGAGATGCATATTGCTGGCCAATACCTCACAGGATTTGGGGAAATATGCATGATCACCGACATGTGCTGACATGGCATCCAGGAACTGGTGCAGTACCCTGGGTGCTGATGCCTGTGATATCCCCATCATATCACCAGTTGGTCTCTGGAAGGTACCTGTTGCTAGTATTCTTAGGCCAACACATACCTTGGTTTCCACTGGGATGGGTTCCCTTCTGTTGGTTCTGTGTGTGAAGCGTGGCCTGAACAGCTCAACAATTTGCTGCAGGAGGTCTCTGTCCACTCTATAGCACTCCACTATCTCCAGCTCATGTAACCCCTGGTAGGTGACCCTGGGCCTGTACACTCTTCTCTGTCTCCTCACTGTGGGTTGTCCAGCAGCATTTGCATTGTCACCACCCTCAGCATGTTGCATATGTCACCTTATAACAGCAATGGCAGCCCCTAGCATTTTCTGTCTGAGTGAAGCTTTTTCGGTTTTCACTTCTAGTAGCTTACTCCATTGTTGCAGTGTCTCTTGAGAGAAACAAACTGCACTGTTGTTTGCAGAGTTTTAAGTGCTGGGCTAGGCTAGTGTTCTGCCTGTGTAATTGCCTGATTCTGATTGTTTTCACCTGCTAGCTCTATTAGTATTCCCTGGTAGCTTCCTACTATTTGTTGTGCTTCCTTTTTCCTTTCTGTTTTCTCAGGGGGGAGCGACACACATACAAGTGCAAACACGCTCACAACAGCTCACACGTGCGCACACACATGCTTAGACGGACTAAAATTTGCTTATTTGGGATGAAACGCATGCACACCAGCACAAACACGCTTACAGGTCTTTAAACAGCCTTATACATGCTTACTCCGGCTTACACACACGCACTCACGCTTTCACACGTGCACTCTGTCTTACTCGGGTTTACAGGCGCACACACACGCGCATACCCGCTCAGCAAGAAACTTTGGTGTTATCCACAGTATACACCTTCCATTTCTTGGCTTTCCCTGGCCTAGCTGTTGACACTCCTCTTTCCATGATATCTAACTGACAGCTGACACATGCCACTCTGCTCCTATGAGCTTCACTACTTTCATACATACCCCCTTGTGATGTCACCTATCTCCTACTCTGTTTCTCCCCATGTCCTATTCCTACACTCCACTGACTGTGCTCATTTGCTATGTAGAAGTGCGATTCACTATCCTAACACTCATTTACATAGGATTGCCTACTAATGCTTGGTTACATGTCTTAGACTGGGCTTGTCCTCTTGGCAACCCCTACTCGGTGGCCATATTGTCTTCAGCCTGCTATTTCCTTACATTGTAATTTAACAGTTTTCATAGATTCCACATTTGTGGCTTTTATTTTCTTATTTTATGATTTTTTTTTAGCTCACCCCATTTGCGCGGCACTGCTCTATGCTTAAACATCGGAAATCACCGAAAAAAAAAAAGTATTTTTATTTTAATTTTGCATCTGGGAACATTTCCATTAGCCGTATATTTGGCCATTGGCATGCTTCCTTAACCATATGCAACCTTTATTTGGAGCTGACAAGGCTCCATTGTGCTATTTGCAGAACGGTACTCAGTTGTCAACTGAGTACATTTCTGCAGCTAACATGGCTCCTACTCGGACAGGTTTGTGCTTCCTGGATCGCAAATTTACCTCATTTGCATGCCTTTCGGCTGCAAGTGAGGTTATTTGCATATCCCAGCCCTGTCCATGTAGGGGACGTTTTAGGACCTCTCTTACACGTGCCTACAAGCTGTTCCTGGATCGCTCTTTGGACATGATGGCTGCATGGAGTCTTACTCTGCTCGTACACTCCGTGCAAGTCATCGTGAATCCGGCAGATTGTCTGGTTGTACTATTGGTTACTGTACTAATAAGTTATAAGTAGTTCATTGGTTTTTTGTTTACATGTGACTCTAGTTGCATATAATGTAAGTATTGTTGACTATAGGTTATTCTGATGAAGCTCTTCCACCTGAATAAGAGTGAAAGCTTAATCATCTATTCAGTGTCTGAGTTTTTATTTCCTTTCTAATACCTCTGTATTAATTACTACGCCTAAAAGAAGTCTGAATTTATATAATTAAGATTCTTATTGCATATATAATTATATATATATATATATATATATATATATATATGCAAGTTCTGATGAGTTTTCTTATTCTGAAGAAGTTCTTTCCACTAATAAAATAATGAAAGCTTAGTCCTGCTCCGCCTTCTTGGTACTTATGTTTTTGCAGTAAGCTGTTATTGAAGTTGGTTTATGTATTAGTGTTTTCTCTTCAACATATTCAGAGAGTTTGAATTATTATATATATATATATATATATATTTTTTTTTGTTATATGTATTCTATATATATGTATATATACCTATTTAATATGTATTTTAAAGAGGGGTGAATTGGTTTATTTATATGTTATATGTTTTATAAGGTTGTTATATAAATGTTTTAAATCTTATGTATTTTAAAATGTTAAATGTACCTTTAAATGGTCAATGAGCTGATGATGTCACTGAGAGAGTTTTCTATATATTGTAGCATTTGCAACTTTTGTTTGTCTGAAGAAGTTCACTCATTGGCAGTGTCCAAAAATGCTTACCTTTATTTTGTATAAAGTGATTTGCAGTATACCCTTGCCTTTGTTGTTTTCCTAGTTTGTTGTGTTTTTGGTTCGAAAGGTCCATAGCTGCCCTTTTCTTCTACAGCAACAGCTGTGCATATACACTATATTAACAGGTACATTTGTACCCTCAAACACCTGGGAGAGGGGTGAGGACAACATATATTCATTGTGATGCGAATTAGACCAGATTACATGTGTCCAGTGGACACATATGCAAAATGGACAGGTATGTATGGGGCGAGATTTTTTGTGGGAACAGATTGCCCTTTTGTTTTTTTTTCAGGTGAGAGTGGGATGTTGGGGAGGGTTAGTAGGTATATTTGGGGGGGTAGGTTGGGTAGGTTAACAGACAAGACACACAAGACTCATACAGGGCCAGTAAATGACACATGTGGGGGGTAAACACCTTGGACAGGGAGGAGTGTTTGGAAGTCACAAGCCCATGAGCTTCCAACTAGAAACAGTGGGACTGAGGTCCCCACCCATGGGAAGTCACCACTGCACCTTCACGGCCCTGAAGGTGGCTGTGCTGGGGGCTGTGTAGGAGGGGCAGGCTCACCCACTAAGAGTGCCACTCAGCCCTCAAGCTGGCGTAGCTGCTCTCGATACTCCAGATCAATGTTCTTATGCACCACAGCCCGGACCTGTTGACAGGTGACAGGTTCCCTTCCATGCCCGCTCCGAGCAGGGGGGGGTCAAGCCCCATCCCCTGTAGTAGTTCCACCCAAAAGTGGCACAGGGCCCATGGAGGAGGAGGTCCCAGACTGGGCCCCAGTTGTGCTAGTGCCTGGTGACATGGCCAGCTGAGGTGGGCAGGTGGGTCCACTGGGACCGGCCTTCCCATATGAGCTGTGTTGTCACAGGTTTATGACAGATATGGTTTAGTAACAGTCAACAGCATTCAGGATTAGTTATAACAACATGCATAGGTATTCCCATTAACCCAACACACCAGATTTAACACAGTTGCAGAGCAAGCAGAACACATGCATATATGAAACAACAGTGGCCATTACAGGAGCATGCAGGTTTCATTTATGGCAACAGGCCACCAATATGGGTGTATTTTCACATAGCACATGCATAGAAACAAATGTGAATATTTATAAACCATTAGGACATATGTCCCAACAAAAGTGTAGAGTGTACACATACCAGTTAAGGAATGTCACTGGGTTATTATGCACATATGGTAGGGGAGAGAGAGAGAGAGAGAGTTCAATTAACAACTAATATATCCTTGTAGTTTTCACAACATTCTTAGTCACTGCAGTGGTCTTTCCCTTACATGTATTATTACACTACGCAATGGCCTTATATTGTACACTGGTATGTTTATAAATTATTATATACGTGACCTGTGTCTTACATACAGCCGTGACAGGCTGCAAGTGTTTATTCAACATATGTTGAGAATTGCTGTCATACACTTTGGGTGAGGTGCTAGAATGACAGGTTTGTTTCCATATACATTCTCTGACTGCGTACATATTTGAATATCAGTTATATGTCATCGACAGCTGACTACAATTCGTGGAACATCACATTGGATTTTCAGGTGAACAAGGTACCAAGCTGGTGATATGGGCCATTTATCTGGACATGCTGGACATATTGGAGCAGTTGTGGGGTATGAATTTGCATACAACTTACATTTTGAACATTCTAGCAAATTCTGTACTGTTGGGTGTAAATATGCATACAGCTTTCTATCTCAACATTGTATCAAAACCTGCACAGTTGTGGGGTATGATTATGCATACAACTTAGTAGCACTCCCAGGATTCAAACCCCTGCTGTGTGTGACAAAATATTATAGCTAATATGAGTACACTGTGCTTTCAGGGAAATGATGTAAAGCTTTCAACTGTTTTCTATCTCAGTCTCCCTAACTTGTACAATATAACTGACCTCTTGGCATTTCCAACATTGTTATGCAGGACTTCATGCCCATTTTATCTGCATACCACAGTGTGGGTGACACTGTTAAAGATACAAAATTACTATTTATAGTATGGAACAGATTGCCAACATATGAGAGAAGAGTAAACAGAAGCACTCCAGGGGTTAATCCTTTATTCACAGACCATTACACATTTATTTCTACTGGTACAACACTTTCTAAGGCTCTTATATTTATTTGTTATGACAGTACATGCAGACTGATTACTAACCTGCCTCGTGATGCAGCCTTTGCAGCCTAGCATTATGGGCTTGCTGGTTCACAGCCTGCTCATCTGCAGCTGTCAGAGAAATGCAGTGATATTTAGCCATACTTATCCATAGTATACACAAGCTAGGCAATTATTTACTACTTAGTAGAATGAGTACTTACTCAGTCTTGGGGCACTGGGCATCTGCTGAGACTCCTACATCCACTGTTCCAGTACATCCTCCCTCTGCAGCTTCAGGTCAGCATGGTGGTGCCTGATCTGCTCACCAGTTCGGGGGATACCTGTAGCACTGGTGAGGTCATGGGCGAGACTGTCCCAGGCCTCCATTTTATACTGCGAGCCTTGGTACTGGCCCTGCAGTAGTGTCTGATCATGGTGTTTTACCAGGAGCCATACCATGATTTGTGACTACTGGATGCCCCAGCACTGCGCTCTAAATCAAGTGCCTTCACCCATACCAGCCATTCTGCCTGCAGTAGGAAGCTGCAACCAGTTATGGGTAGTATTCTTGCCTGTGGAGTGTAAATACGGCCATTTTCCTGCACTTCCCCATGATTGGCCAGTTTTGAAAAGGCTAAGTTATGGGCAGACCTGCTTACATGAGGTTGGCACTGCTTAAAGAGATATACCGCTAGGCAGTTTGCATTGGCTCCCCTACACATTGCGTACACTTACTAACTTGAGCTGTGCTGCGGTTAGCATTGCTTAATAGTTGATTAGCACTTTATTTGCCATTTGGCAATGATTTATTCTTCATTACAGGTTATATATGTGTCTGGTACCCGTGATTCATGTGTACATACACTGTATGGGGACCTAGGGGCTTCTGCACTTTATTACAATAACACCTCAAATCTATGCTTACTGCAGTACTCCATTTCACATATTTATGTTATAGCAGGTAATCCAACATCACACTGTACATAGATTCATTTCAAATGTTTGGTTTAATTTTCCTGTGGTGAGGATTAGTTTGCTGATACCTCATTCCTGTCTATTGCTGTGATGGCTTAGTGGTTAGCTACTTTGACTGCAGTGTCCTGAGTTTGAGCCTTGCAGAGGCAGGTTATTTTGTTGCTGGGCAGAACATGGGCCATTGGATCCAGAGTGATTAAGGCACTTTAAAGCATTGTAAGTGGATATGCTTGGGTTTGCGCGATGGTAAGCACTGCTAACCTCTGGTTACAGTTTCTTACACTCAGTTAGCTTCTACTTTGCTTAATCTGTGTGGGCAATGCTTACCCCCATGCAATCACACTTAGACATGCTTACTACTGCTTATTTGTGCTTAAACCTGCTTACTAGTGCCTTATTCATTATGGCACTAACACTTCACATGTGCATTTCATGCAGGACTCCAGTTCACATTTAAATGTTATTATGTAGGTTATACGGCAAAAAGATGTAAATATATCTTCATATACAGTTTTCACATGGAAAATGATATGTGCTGTAGTGGGAATCAAACCGGGAATGCCTGCTCATTAGGCAGATGCTCTAACCACTACACTACTGCTGTGCTGCTTCATTTGCATATATATTCCTTGTTATCCTCTTCAGCCTTTTCAGCTGCTTTAACAATAGCTAAGCGATGGGCAAACACACACCTATGCTGTACTCAGGGTTTTAAAAATAAATAAATACAAGGGTTTCTTCATTTTATTTCAATGTACTGTTGCTGTTGAACACATGGGGACTGTTGGTGGAGATAGGCGGACACCTATGAGTGGTTTCACTCATTTATTTACACTTCATTCTGTTCTACTTTGCAGGGGCATGTTTATTCTGAGAGCTCTGCTCTCAGACATGCCCCCTGCACTCATCCAAGCTCGATGTAGGATTTGGAGCTCGGGCAGCATGCCTTCATTAATATGCATGGCACGCTGCCGTCCTCCTCTTAAATTGCTGCTTACGTGCAGGACTAGTTTAATCCAGCACGGCAGATTAGTAAATCTGGGGGTGTGTCACTTTCATGTTAGGACATGAATAAACATGTCTTCATGGGTTCTGTTCAAGCAGCTTTATTATATACAAACACATAACTGTAAAGACTATTTTAAGTAACTTATGTACAAATTAGTGACTGACTATACATGCTCATTCTCTGGCTGCTTCTTCAAAATGGCACTATGGAATGCATGTGTCTGGAATTTATACATGCATGCACAGCCTTGCATGCTTCTTAAAGATACAACACACATACTTTACACTCTGATCTACAAGTGCAGTCATGTATGTCTCACAATATCAGGACTTTAGCTAATGGAATGGGAGTGGAGAAGGGCACAGGGAATGGAAGAAGTGCTTTAATTTTTCACACATCACACACAATTAATATTCACATAATTTCAAAGGACTTATCTGTCTGTCACTTTTAGTCAACATTGACCTTACTTGTGTTTCTCACATCAACACATGCATGCACCAAACCAAGTGTCAAGATTTAGTATGACCTCTCTCAGTAAAATGATCTTGGAGCAGGCTTTGAACCTATATCATCTGTACTGTTTATTAGCTCAGTAGATCTACACATTGTGCCATAGAGATAAGAATGTGATATCTTGAATTTCTTCACTCATTACTGTCCAGACTGCTGAAGAAAGTACAACAATGCCAGTCTTTACTACACTGTTGATGGAAGGCCAAATAAAAATTTTCAGTTTTTACCCTACGCAGTGAAATGCTGTTCACTCCTGCTGACCACTGTCAATCATCAGAGCACAATGCCAAATGGTGTGCAAATTATAAAAGGAAAAAATAAATAAATGATTGATCAAATATTTTTAATGAACATTTCAGATGTTAAATCAACTTAATCTTCTAACACAAACCTGTATGGATTGGAAATCTCAAAACAAGGGAAGTAAGAACAATAATTTAAGAGTATTTCCCATAATTACCACACAAAGATAAAATTAGCAAGAAGAAAAAGTGTTTAGATGTACCGATAATGTGACATTGTACCAAGTCACATTGAAAGTGCGACAGAAACTAGTTACGAACATTGTCCTTTCTTATTTCACAGTTAACTGTCAGGATTATTGTGATATTTCCAACAGTCAGTATACCCATGTACTCACACAGTATTAAACAAATACTGCAAATACTGCAGCTGTATTCCTCTTTTTCTTTATGGTGTCATATTCCGTTATCTATGCTGTCTGAAGAGAAATTCTATCTCTATTTTTTTGTATATGTTATCTGTATCAGTGCTTAAAAATGAACAACATTTCTTAGTAAGGGGCAGCAACTGTGGTCATAAAGCCAACATCTGAATGCTGTCCTAAATCAGTTAATGTACTTCCAGACTTTTTGTTATGTTTCTTCTCCCTGATACGCCCTCAGTTGGTGTACATCAAAAAGGGGAGACTGTGAAACCCTGATTGTTCCTGCAGTCAGAGTAATCATAGACACCTGCAAGCTATTAGCAGGTAACACTTCTCAATGCTCATCCTGGCAGTGCAGGGGTGTGTGCATGTACTTAAGTAGCTGCTTACACAATGTTTATATTCCCTACACTTAGTGCAACTTTTGGTATTCGTGAATGCTAGAGATTTCACACATCATTTCCATACTCACAGTGCTCACAGGGATGACTCTGCACTATATGAAGGTAATCATGTAGCTAATGTCCTTGTATCATATCGGGGAGACTGTTCTGAAACATGGAACCCAATACTGCTAGTAAAACTCAAGACTTGGGAGATTTATCAATTGTTTAGAGTATTGTATTGTCATGGTATGTTGCTATTTCTTATTTAATAATTTTAGTTTAATATTAAAAGGTTTTATTGCAGTTTGCTTACATTAATAAAATTGTTGATTGTGATTAAATTGGTGGTTGCAGTTCTCCCTTGCTGATATTTTGATTTTGTTGGTCGTTTTATATCAGTTGAGTATCCGTTTTTGGTTTTTGGTTGATTTTCGGCATGGATACTCGGTTGGGAGAGACCAAATCCATGGATAATGTTGAGCTTGCTTTTCGCTCAGAAGTGGGTGAAATACGCAAATTAACTGGACAATTAAGTCAACTTATCGATCTTCTTTTACCCTTGGGACAAGGGTTAAAATCTATTGTAACTGGCAATAGGGATATTATTCATTCGGGAGACAGAGACAATTATGAGCCTCCCTTGGCAGAACATGAAAATGGTTTGGTCTATCAACCCAAGTGCGGAAGCAGTATTCCATCTACTGATTTTTGCAGGACGCCACTTGCTATGCGAGCTTCCAGCAATGGTTTGGATAAACCTCCTGTTTTGAGTCATGAACGTTCAACACCTTCCTTTTCTTTCCAGGACTGGTTTCAGGGCAAGCCTATTTTCAAATTCTACGAAGACAGTTCTAGTTCCACAGATGACAATAGGACTTTTTTGGATTCCTTGGCAGCACTAAAGGCGTCGTTACACAAGTACAGAAGTTTACAACTGGATAACATGTACCTGAATGAATGCCTTAAAAAACGGATAGTACCTAAAGGACTCTTTTCAAATACCCCAATAATGTCATAGTTGGTGGTGACTTTTACAAAGAATTGGTGAGGGCATTTGATAACTGTAGACTTAAAATTGTACAAGCTATTGTTAATAAAAATGAAAAAGATATTGTAAAACTGCACACGGACATAGAAAGGTATAAATAGGTTGTGGTTAATGATTTATTGCTTAATGTTGAATCTGAAAAGAAAAAAATATTACAATATTAGAACACAGGTTGATAAAAAATGTGAAGAAATACTTCAAAGAAATTATAAAAAGCTTAGCAGGGACATTAAGGAATATCAGGAGGGGTGCCAGTATCCAGCGCCTCCACCTATACGTTTTGGTAAAAACCGATATGATTACAATCCCAATGTTTTTGAATCAACACCTGGGGGTGAAGAATATGAAGATATAGAGGTAATGGATCCAGGAGAACCGCTACCCAGGAGGTCTGAGAGAATATGCAAACAGCGTAATCAACAGGATACTAACCATTTTTCCCCGGTACATCAAACTTACAGGGGGGGAGGGGGGAACAACAGGAATGTGAATCAGAACAGGAACCAGAACTGGCACAGGGGACATTAGGCACTATGGGGGAACTAGATGGTGATAATACTTGTGTCTATAGTAGAGCAGGTTATCACATATACAATTACAGTGACCTTGTAGTAACTGATACATTTTTTGATTTGTTTATCAAAGGTTTTAAATATGTACTGCAAAGGAACAGCAACATCACCAAGGTTATATTAGATCTTAAAATGTTTATAAGAAAACTAAACTTGGAGAACTTGTTAGGCCCTAATATACAGACTGATTCTTCTCTTCCTTTTAGGTCTAGCATTTACAACCCCCCTTACACCCCCAATTAAGGAATCTAGAAAATAGAATGGAACAACAAATAAGAAATTATACTAGAAAGAATAGATATTCTGCCAATTTGACTATGGAAGAAAACACCTTACTTTTTGAACTGAGCCATAATTCAAACATCAGGGTTATGGAACCAGAAAAGGGGGGTGGCACTGTCCTTATGGATAAAATCATGTAAGAAAGTAAAATGTTTGCAATATTAAATGACTATTCACGATATACTCCTGTTTCTATTAATGAAATTCATATTTCATATAAAAAAATAGATTTAGCTATTAAGGACATGTTTGATCAAGGAGTTATTGATTACAGTGTATATAGCTATTTAGAAAACAAGGATCCGAGGGTCCCTTGTATATCTGGGGTACCCAAGGTTCATAAGGACTTTACGGACCCACCCTTAAGGCCTATTGTTGCTGCCCATGGATCAAAGATTTCACCCCTTTCAAAATTTCTGGATTGGAAATTTAAAATCTTGTGGCCTAGGGAACATTATTTGCTCAAGGATTCATGGAAATTCTGGAGCAAAATTACACCAGAGCTCAATGTACCCAACCTACGGTTTCTTACAATAGACGTGGTTGATCTTTTTTCCGTTATACCCCATGAAATGGGATTACTTTGGCTTGAAGAAGCCCTTAGTGAGTGCCCTAGGGCTAGTGAGAATGATATTTTTTCTAATTTTAGAACTGGCAGATTTAGTATTACACAACAATTTCATTTATTTTTCAGGAGAATATTTTAAACAGGCCTCAGGAGTGGCCATGGGTGCCAATTGTGCACCCACTTATGCTGATATTATTTTATCAGTTTGGGAGAAGAAATTTGTTATAAACAGTGGATACAAGAATAACTGGATATTTTATTCCAGGTTTCTGGATGACATTTGTATCATTTGGACAGGTACTAATGATACAATAGTTGATTTTATGAAATATTTAAATTCCACTACTAACTTTTTGAATTTTACCTATCAAGTGCATCTAGGAATGATGCAATATTTAGATGTGTCCCTTAGTGTTCAGGAAGAAGGTTTTAGATCTAACATCTATAGAAAACCTACTTTTTCCAATAGTTATATCCATTACAATAGTTCCCATCCAAGATATCAAAAAAGAGGGATTGTTAAGGGCCAGTTTGTCAGGACATCTCGCATGACCTCCAATGACTTGGATTATCATTTTGAATGTTCCAGACTTGCTGGGATGTTTCAGGAAAGGGGCTGCCCTGTAGACTTTATCAACAATATTTGTCAAGAAGTCCAAGAGGGTAGAAATGACAAATATCGACCCGTCTGAGGTATTGGGCAATTGGAAAAAACTTTAGGGTCTATACATTCCCAGACAGAATTTAACCAAGCTTTTATTACTGATTACAGTGCCAGTTCAGACACTATTCGAAGTATTATTCTACATGAATGGAATATTTTCAGGGATATCACAGACCTTAATAACTTACAGGGAAAGAGTGTCAAGATGGTATTCCGTAAAGGGAACAATATTAAAAATTTATTGGAATATGAACCCAATATTAATGCCTTTACCAACAGATGTAAGTGTACATACAGGTGTGGCACATGTTCACAATGTAAATATATTTCCCATACGGACCAAATATTTCTTGTAGCTAGAAATAGGGTGATAAAGTCTACAAAATTTTCCAACTGTAACAGCCAGAGGGTTATATATTTGGCAACTTGTTTAGAATGTTCGGCATTCTACGTGGGCAAAACTGAAAGATGCCTTAAGAGGAGAATTTATGAACACTTTTATGAAATTCAGAAGGAAAATGCTAAAAATGCCCTTTAAAGACATCTTTCAGTTTGTCCCAAAGCAAGATATGAATTTTTTGTCTTAGAGACAATGATTAGGGATAATCGTGGTGGTCCCTGGGAGACCAAGTTGGAGCACAGAGAAACATAATGGCAGATTTTATTAGAAGCAAACAAAGCTCCAGGTTTAAATGATTTCATATCAATAGCGCCTCTGCTTAAACAAAAAGCTGGTAGGGTATAATTTATTAATTCATCTGTGTTTTATATGAAATTTATTAGAACATTATAATGATATTTTAGTCTAATTTTAAAAATATATGTATTCACATGTTTTATAAAAAAACTTTTTTATATTTTTTTATTCAGTGGAAAGGGAATGTTATTTAATAACTTTTGATACATTCAATGTTATTTAAAGAACTTTTAAATCAGTGCTTCTTTAAGAGATTCAAACAATAATTGAATGATTGATTGTGGTATAAATTCAGTAAAGCTGTGGTTTTAAAATGTATCTGATGAAGTCAAAAACTTGGTTTGACGAAAACGTTTTATTGCAGTTTGCTTACGTTAATAAAATTGTTGGTCGTGATTAAACTGGTGGTTGCGGTTCTCCCTTGTTGATATTTTGATTTTGTTGGTCATTTTATATCAGTTGAGTATCCATTTTTGGTTGTTGTTAATATTAAAAGGTGAATTAACACTGACTGCTGAAAAGCATTTT
Organism: Protopterus annectens; assembly: GCF_019279795.1. Taxonomy (NCBI): domain Eukaryota; kingdom Metazoa; phylum Chordata; order Ceratodontiformes; family Protopteridae; genus Protopterus; species Protopterus annectens. The sequence continues at coordinate 207,198,957 of NC_056741.1, forward strand.
TTTCTCTTCATGTTTTTTCTTTATCTATTTCTTTTGGCATAGTCATGTCTGCATTACAAACAGTATGCTACAGACTGCTACATAATCTATATTTTTCTAGGCTGTATTCAATTGATGTTTGCACAGTTACTGCAGATGAGTGTATTGTGATTTGTAGGAAGGTCTGGCATTTTTACCTGTGTTAGCAGAAAGAAAAATGTGTCACATTTGTGGATTTCTACCTAACTGGCCTCCATAGCAGTGGAGATGGCACTTATAGTTTAGTCTTACATGTCTAATGCTACATTTTTGAATTGTTATTGTTCATGTATTACACAATTAAACCTGTGTTATCTGCATTACAGAACTGTTACAGATTGTTGTTGATATTTGATTTGATTCTTTTTTTCAGGGGGCTGTCCTTATGCCATCATACCCTGATGCTGAAATTTAGGTCATTATCCAGGCCTTACATCACCATTGAGTCTTTCTGTTAGGGAGAGGTAGAGGTGAGCAATCTGGCTGAGACAGGATAAGCAGCAGGTGGTCGATAACATCAGTGCTGTTGGAGGGCACAGGAGAACTTACTCTCAAATACAACACCACGCTAGTGATATGATAACCCTCAGCCCACAGCAGGGAGGCTATAATTGCCTCAGAACAGGTGGCTAAGGGGGGAGGGGGTCCTGCTACTGAACTACAACTAATTGAAACAGAAGTTTCTCTCCACTGTCAGAGATCCAGATAGCTTGGTAGAGGGCTCCCACAGAATCATTGATGTCAGTGCAAATGTGGACAACAGGCCCAGAGTATCACAAATAGACTTCATAGGTATGCAAAAACAAGTGTCATCGTTATTTATTTATTTGTTTATTTGACATTTATTTACCAGGCAAGTCCAACTATGGTGAGCCCATTTTCAGCAGAGGCCTGGGGAGAAAAGCTCCACAGTACAATTTAAACAGAACTACAAATCAACATTGGTTACAAAGACTAAGACAATCACACAGGACTAGAATTTGTGGATGCAACAAACGAAGAAAATGAGCAAACATAAACCAAGCAATAAAGTTGAACATACATTATATACAAGATAGTTGCTAATATGTATGTTACATAATAATGCATGAAAAATATATTACATAATAAGTAATAAGTCATAAAAACTATATACACTTCTTGGCAAGAGACTTACGTAGTAAATTTCAGTCATAATTTCTGGAATAGATAAAGGTTAGTGTAAGAACAGAGAGAGAGAAAACATTACAAGGTTAATCGTTGTCAACAGTTGCACCTAACAGTGTTGTATGTGAAACCATATCGACTAAAGTATTGTTCAGAGAAGTAATAGCAAAGTTAGAAGTATCTGGAGAAAATTGTTTTGGTAAAAATATAAGTTTAGTTTTTTTGGGGGGGTTAAGTAGTAGATAGTTGTTGATGAGCCAAGACTCAATGGAATTGAATGCTTCTTGAATTAAGATCTATAGATGAGAAAGATTCCTGGTGGAGCAGATTAATGTAAAGTCATCAGTATATTGAATTAGGTTGGCTTGTTTGGTGGCAGTATTAAGATGGTTAATAAAAATGTTGAAGAGGAGTGACCTAGTATTGAGCGTTGGAGAACCCCAGTGCTGACTGGTAAGTAAGGAAAGAAGTTAGAGTTTCATTTGACAGATTGATACCTGTTAGAGAGATAGCTAGTGAACCATTGTATGGATGTTTCAGTTAAGCCCAGAAGAGATAGTTGGGATAAGAGTTTGAAGAACAGAGAAGAGACAAAATTTCCTGAGTCACGAGATTTGTTGACAGTGTCAGTAAAGGATAGTAGAGCAGTGGTAGTGCTGTGTGCTGGTCTGAATCCATGTTGGGTGGGAGACAGAGAAGGTTATTGTCAAGTAGGTATTGAAGAAGTTGTTTCTGGATACACTTTTTAGATGTTTTGATAGTGGCGAAAGAATAGCAATTGTAGTTGTGAAAGAATAGCAATTGGCCTAAAGTTAGAAATTTCTGTGGAGGTGCCACCTTTGTGGAGGGGTAAAATGAAGGATTTTTTCCCACAGGGAGGGGATATAAGTTTCTCTAATAGATCTATTAATGATTATGGCGCCTGTGTAGGCAATTGAGTCAGCAGCAATTTTTAACAATACACTAGGAAGATTGTCTTTTAAGGGGGAACATGGCTTGAGATGAACAAGAGGGATTTGATGAAGGAAGTGGGAACTAGTTGAAGGGAAAATGTGGAGTGACAGGTAATAAGAGGCTGAGAGAAAGTAGGCGGTGATGGAGGGAATTTGTTAGTGATGGAAGCCATAATATCGATGAAGTAAGAGTTAAATTGAGATCCCATGTTGGGGAGGTACTATCATAAGAGGTTTGTGGGGAGGACTGACTTCCTGGGTGTCAGATTTTTTGATAGTGTGCCAGAAAGTTTTTGACTGGATTTGTGCTGATCTTGTGGCTTTGCATAGAATTGCTTTTTTATCTAATTAAGCTGCTTCTTTATGAAGTTACGCAGTGCTTTGAAATGCTATAAATTATCATGAGTCTTGTGTTTTAGATAAGCTGTCCAAGCCTTGTGTCTTTTTTGCACGAATGGTCTAGTATAGACAGAAAGCTAAGGAGTATAGTTTGGTTTGACTCTTTTCCTTCTGGTGGAAGCTAAACTGTCTAAGGTGTTTAGGAATCATCTAAGGATGAACCAATTAATGGAGCCGGGCCTCCACTGAAAATGGACATATATCCAGCTGGACTAGCCCGGTCAACAAATGTAAAATAAATAAAATAAAATAAATAAATATATTTGTAAAGGTCTACTCGTCAAATATGGATAGGTTTCATATTGTCTTGTAGGTATGTTGTCTGCATGAATGAGAGATTAGTCTAGTTGTGCAGATGGGGTGTTGATCATTGATAGAGGCTGGAAGTGTTTTGGATATAGAGAAATTGCTAGGATGGGAGATCAAGTGTGGCACAGTGGTGCAGAGGTTAGAATTGTCACCTCACAGCAAGAGGTTCTCCAGTTCGATTTTCAGCTGGGGTGCTTTCTGGGTGGAGTCTGCATGTCCTCCCTGTGTTGATGTGGATTTTCTCTGGGTGCTCTGGTTTCCTCCCACATTCCTAAGACATGCTGTAGGTGGATTTGACATTCTAAATTGACCCTAGGTGCATGTGTTTGTCTTCTGAGGAAGGTTGGGTGTTGGGATGGCAACTCAGGACTTTAAAACTCTACTGCTACTCATTCTGTGGACCATTGATCTGCTGTGGTGACCCTTAATGGGAACAGCTGAGAAGCTAGGCTTGGAGACCAAAATCCAATCAATAGTTGAGCCATTTTGGCTTGCAGAACTGTTAAGGTTGCGTAAGTAATTAGTTGAGAAAATCCAGATAGGTTTATGCTGTCTGTGGAGAATTGTAAGTTAAGTTTCTGCCAGTTTTGGCATCATCTAATGTTATTGTTTCCAGAGAGAGATTTTTTGACACATGTGATAGGATACTTTCAGGAATTGATAAGTTATTGCCAGGGGGTATGTATAAATCTCTAATGCAGAGACTTTTATTGTTGTTTAATTTAAGGTAGGTGATCAATAGTTCAGCTTTGTCTAAGGAGGGTATACATTGGTTGTGAGGAGTTAAGGATATAGAATCAGGATATATTACTGCTATACCACCTCATTTTCTTTTAAATTAATCAGCTCTGAACATATTAAAGCCAGGAGGATGTACTTTGGTATCTTTTATGTGTGGTTTAAGCCTGGTTTCAGAGATTACTAGCATGTTAGGAAATTGTGCAGTTATCCAAGCTTGCAAGTCAAAGATTTTGTTGCACACGCTATGTCTGTTTATGGAGAGAAATTTAAGCATATTTTATGAACTTGAAATATGGATTAATGATAGGAATTGAGCAATGTTGGAATCAAGTTTAGGGTAGATGTCACCACAGAGTTGGAGGAATTTCAAGGTTGTATAGTAAAGGTAAGATTTAATTTTGTTTAAATTGTCAGTAATTTTAATGTTAAACAGGTATAGCTGTGTCTGAAACAGTTTAGGTTTAAAGACCAATATATTGTCTGTGTGAAAGAGATGAACAGTGATGGGTAGGGAGTAGTGATTTGTGTTACTGGTGCAAGAGGTCATGTCTGTAGGAGAGCTTAGCATAGGTCGGATAGGGACTAGATATGACGAAAGTAAAGAGAGAGAGAAGAGCATTAGTGATAGGAGAGTAAGGAGAACCATTTTAGATTAAGGATTATTAGAGAAGCAATCAGAAAAACTACTTATGTGGATAATTGGAGGAGAGTAGTAAAGTTTGTAGAAATGAAGGAATGAATATATATTTTTTATATGCATATATCTTAGATGTCTGATATATATAGAGCCAGTGATAAATGTTAGTCAGATGTCACAGTCATGGAAAAATATAGGAAGGTGTTTTAGGGGGATCCAACTGTTCACTACATTTTTTGTGTCCACTTGTGAAGGGGATTGTTCTCTTTTCTTGTTTAATTTGCACTGTGATACTTATCAGCTCCTTTCCCTTACTCAGATACAGGCTCATTTGAATTGTTGGTTGCCAGCCCATCGGCATGTGGTAAGCACACATTTAGTTATAGGTGTTACTGCCTATAAATTAGATGTAGGTTTACATGAGATTAAAATTTGTGCTGCTTTAGCATCTATTAAGGTTTAACATACTTATTGTATAAGGAAAACATGTGATTAGTTTTATTCTTTGTTTTTCTGTTTGTTGTATGCATTGCTTATTATCACAGGTGATCCTGACAGTGGCACTGTGGAACTCCAACCACTTGATGTCAGAATATTGGTACCCTATAATAATGATGGTGGTGGCACTAAAGAATCACAGTGTGGGGGTGCAGAGGGTCAGTCTGATATTGAAGTTGGGGCTGCCAGATCCCCTGTACATGTTTTGGACACAGTCAGTATGCCCACTCATACTCCCGACTCGGAGACCTCTAATATAGGTCAAGTTGATGGCGACACCATTGATCACAGTAGTGTGCTTACTCCAGAAGCAGAGCTAGCTGATTTTCTGCATAGTCATTGTGAGATCGTGGTGCAACACAGGAGGGTTGGTAGGGGTGCTCGAAGGAAGCCTGCTGTCCACCCTTCTCCTGTTGCAGGTATGTCATTAGGTGCCACCAGACATACGTGTAGGTCTTTAGTGGAGGATCAGGCATGTTCCATCAGGGCTTTGGAAAAGATAGTGTGACTACTAAACATCATGCATTCCAATGTGAACCATGTGGGCACTCCTTGGACAGGATAAACAACACACTGGCTCAAGCAGTGTCTGTGATGGAAAATCTTTTTAGGAGGGTGGGCATCCATGTAGCTGGACAGCCACTACATCTTGTAGTCTTAGTAGATGTAGCCATGCGGGATCCCACTCCCACTGTGACACTACACACTACAGCCACTGTTCATCAGTGATTGTGCTGTCCACACCCAGACTTTTTAGACCATGGGGTTTGGTCCTGGATATAGTTGTGACAAATTTTCATCCAGCAGACATCACTCACATTCAGGTAGAAATCCAACATCTAACCCGGGCCATGGAAGTAGCAGTGCAACTCCTGGCAGAGGTGGTTCTCATGGTTGGCAGCAATGACACTGAACTGACTAGTCTACTATGTATGGCTGGCACCTCTCCAAGATGCCAGGGCATAGTGCTAGCACAGTGCTCAACTGTATTCATGCAGACATACACATTAAAAAAGTCACTTGCCCAAACCTCCTCACATATATGAAAACTAAACACTACTTTTGGATGTTATACATCTGTTGTTACTGGCCCTAAACACTGTAAACGCTGACAGGTACATGTGTTTCTTACTTGCCCTCACTCATTTTTTTGTCAGCCTTACCATCCCAATAGAAAATGCACCAAACAAGCCTGTATACAAACTCCGTTTTTTGCAGTAAAAACACACCAAAATTAAGCGCTTTCATCTTTCACATAGAAGTCTTCATTAGAATAAAGCACACTAGTTCAAAATGGCCACTGTTCTGTGAGCACTGCTATCACCTAGGTCTCGAGATACCCTGGATTAAAACAAACCCAGAAGGCAACGCAGAATTAATAATACAGAAATAACTGTAGATATTTACTGCTAATATCATCCAGCAAACAAAAGAGGAAGAAAAAGTGACAGATTCAGCTCAGAAACAGCAGGATTAACTAAGATTTCTGAATAACAGCTTAAGCAATGTGCTACTAAGGCCCTGCATCTGACTGCAAGATTGGTAAAACACTATACAGCAAGATATCAAAAGAGGAAAATAATATGGAAACAACAACAACTAAGACCAAATTCTCAGTACTAGCCTCACCTGAGAAAGACACAACTTCAAAAAGACAAAAGGCAACTAAACAAACTGACAACTCTAAAAATACAAATAAATCCAAGACAGACCAGCCAGCTAATCTGGAAGACATACAATCTGCCTTATTACCTATCCAGCAAGCATTAAAGGACTCATCATTACAATTTCAAACCTTTGGTGACTCATTCAGCCAAATAATATCCAGAATGGAAAAATCTGAGTCCAAAATAATAGAAAATGAAATAAAAATAGACTCTATTTCTCAAAAAACTGATGCCCATGACAAAGAAATACAAAACTTACAAGCAAAATTAACAGACCTGGAAGCAAGATCTCGAAGGAACAATATCATCATCAGAGGAATACCTGAAACTGTACTTCATAACAATGTAATACCAACAATCAAACAAATAATAAATTCCCTCCTAGAGGAACCTGAAGAAATGCAGCAAATAACAATAGAGAGTGCCCACAGAGCCCTGAGGGAAATGCAAACATCACTGAAACCAAGACCTGTCTATATTAAAATATTAAACTACCAAGATGTAAATAAAATCATACTGGCAGCAAAGAAAAAAGGCACACTCACTGGGAATAATAATAAAATCTCCTTTGCTCAAGACCTCCCAATACAAATAAGACAAGCAAGACAACTACTATCTCCATACTGCAGGTTCCTAATAGAAAAAAAATCAAATTCCAGATGAAATATCCAAATCAGTTAATCTTTTACATCAAAGAGGTTAAATACATGGTTGCTAACCCCAAAGAGGCAAAAGAGACATCCGTGGCTGTTTTCAAGCAAATTCCACTTTCAGAAGTGAAATAAATCCACAAAAAAAAAGATAAAGGTCCCTTGGATGAAAAAAAACGACCCCATTCATGAGCACTCTAGCTGGGATCCAACTCTGAGATCTTCCCCTTGCTGTGTAGGCCCTTGGGTCATTGATGTGAGCCATGAGGAACACAGGAAAGGGAAGTACAGCCTGGGTGGGAACCAGAAATGAACTGCTGTTTCCAATGCACGAATATAGGAAGGAAGTTCCCATCTCAGATATTGGCTTGCAAATTCAGTCCCCCTAGGCTTTTGATGGCTTCATTAAGAACAGTCAGACAAAATGGATTTCAGCAAGCTCCAAAGGATTTTACTGCCTGAAAAATGAAAATTGATCTGCAACAGCTAAAAGAAGAAAGCTGCACCATAGATGTCAACCAACCTGCAAGCAAAACCTTGAAGAAATAAGGTACTGTTGAACTGAACCATTCACTAAAACAGTACACCCAGTACTGTGTAGGTGAATGAAACTCCAGCCTTAAATAATAGGCAAGAAATAAACTGTCATAATTATGCTAGCTCAAAGATTAATATTGGGAAAAAAAGGGAAGAAATTGTTAAATGTTTTATGTAAATACTAAAAATGTGTTAAAAGATCCTAGAGGGAAGTAATCTCAGGAAATTAGTAAAATAACCTAACAATCCTGGAATAATGTAAATATAGCCTTAATATGTCAACTATAGCAGAAGGACTGTTTGGCTAAGCTGTTTTTCTTTTTCTTTTTTCTTTTTTTGTCTCTCTATACTTCCTACTTCTGTTAAATAGGTGCCAAGTATATATTTTATAACCCACACAGATTGATGTGGAAAAACATCACTATAGGCACCAAAGAAGGCCGAAACCTGAATAAGTAAGGGGGAGGAAAAAGAAGTCAAATGAGAGAAAAATGTAAAAATTACAAGATTGATTGTTTAACAATATTATTATGGTACACATATTGCTATAATTTACTGAGGAATGTATATTAATATGCTGTTTTAAAAATACTATTAGAAAGAATTAGTCACAAGACAAAAACAATACATGCTGTACCTTAAATGCAATACCGTCACTGTATAAATAATATGTTGGAAGAGGCTAGGGATATTAAGTAGCAGTGTTTGTTGAGGGAAATAGTTTGTTCAGCTTTGTCCACATTGTTTATAGTAACACAGGGGGGATACTATGGTGTAAATCTATATCTAAAAAGAAAACACATTCCACGATTAGACGTAAAGGTAAATCATATAATGAACCTTCATCCTCCCCCCCTGATTATTCCTGGTCCAGGGATATAGTGGTTAGGCACAGTGTAGGGACAGGGATAAATAGATGCTTTCCTAAACCATCACACAGTAACACATACAAAACTAACAAAACAAAACTAATATACATGGCATATCTAAAGAATACACCTAATAAATAAATGTGGGAAATAGAATCATGGAATGTTAAAGGGCTCCAAAACAAGAAGAAACGAAAACTGTTCTTACACCTTACATTAAAAACCACAGCCAACCTCATACTAATACAAGAAATGCACTTGACTGCAGATCAATGGGCAGAAATTAGCAGAAAGAAATGGATAAGTCAAATCATAGCTTCAGAGGGGAAAACAAACAGTGCTGGGGCTGCCATAATAATTAAAAAACAATTTAAGGAAAAAATACTAAAAACCAAAGCTGACAAGGAGGGAAGATGGTGCTATGTAACATTTAATATTCCTACAATACCAAAACCTATATTGGTACTTAATGTTTATGCACCCTGTAATAACCAACAACACTTTTTTATGTCATTATACCCAACCTTAAACCAATTTAAAGATCACTACCTAGTGATTGGAGATGACTGGAATACATATCAAAACCCAGAAAAGGATAAATCTAATCTGACCAAATCACATAATAAACAAGCCACATTAGCCCTTAATGAACTCAAACAAGATTTCAAACTATATGACCCTTTTAAACATGGGAACAGTGCAGATAAAACAGGGAAATTCACATTCTGTTCGCAATGCCACAAAATGTGGTCAAGGATAGACTTCTTCTTAATCTCTGACATATTCATTAACATGGACCCAACAATAACTATACATACCAGGTTCTTTTCAGATCACTCCAAAATCACACTGAACATTAACTGGGACAAAAAGATATATTTAGAGAATAGGGGTCATTAAACCCTAATTTACTTCCCAAAATGGATGTAATAAAAGAAACAGAAGCAATACTAAAAATAGCTCTTACAAATATCACTAACTCCCAAGTACCAACTGACATAGAATGGGCTGCAACCAAAGCACAAATCAGAGGATTGTTTATCAAAAAAGCAGCATAGCAGCATACTATAAAAAAATACAACTGAAAGAGGAGCATATACTGAAAGGGAAAATAGAGCATCTTGAAAAAGTACTAATACATAACCCTAAGAACCAAACAGAAGCAGAACTTTTAAAACTGCAAAGGGATCTATATATGTTAGAAACCAGGAACCTATCTTTCTATGAAGCCAGAATGTTAGCCACTTACGCAGAAGAAGCTCAAATACCATCTAGAGCTCTGGCCAGAATTATCTTCCAACACAAAAATGCCTCCAATATATCAGAAATAAACTACAGAGACAAAAACTACACAAAAAAATGAAGACATTATTAAAACATTTGAACAAATATACTCTCAAATATATGGAGCACAAATACTACAAACCTCAAAGGAAGATAGAACTCTTTTTCTTCAAAAACTGAAATTCCCTAAACTCAATTTAGACCAACAAAAAAACTAGCCGATATCCATCAGTGAAATTATTACAACAATCAAACACTTAAAAGTGCATAAGGCTCAGGGTCCGGATGGACTCACATCAGAATTTTACAAAGCATTTTCCCCCTTGATAGCCAAACTACTATACTATACACTGAATTACATAATAAACTATAAAATAAATGATATCCACTTTAATGCCTCTAAAACTATATTTATATTAAAAGAACACACAGACCCCAAAAACCCCGACAGCTACAGACCCATCTCCCTCTTAAATATAGATACTAAAATATTTACCTCTATACTTGCAAACAGAATGAAAAATCTGATAGAAAAAATCCTCTCCCAGAACAATCCGGTTTTACACCACATAGACAGACTAGTGACAATACATTAACATTAGATGCACTAATATCCTACGCTAACTGATACAATATCAACATCTACACAATGGTAGTGGATGCCCACAAGGCATTTGATAGGATTAACCTAGAATTCTTACTCCAAACACTACCATACTTTAATATACCCAATAACTTCATTCAGATCATCCAAACTCTCTATAGCAACCCATACACATCTCTGTATATAAATAAAACTTGGTCAAATAGGATCCTAATAAATAATGGAACAAGACAAGGATGCCCACTATCACCCTTCCTGTTTAACCTATACCTAGAACCACTCTTTCTATACATTAAACAAAATACATATCACAATCCTCCATCAATACACAACTTCAAAATATACCTCACTGCATTTGCAGATGATCTGAACATATACTGCACTACACCAAATTCAGATATAAACAAAATAATAGCTGCAATTGAACATTTCTCGACTATGTCTAACTACAAACTAAACCTTAATAAAACTAATATTTTCCCCCTAAAAACACCCAAACTCATCTCACTAACACCATTGTTAAACACAATAAAAATTAAAGAAGAAACTAAATACCTGGGAATCACCTTTTTCCAGAGTAACAAAGACTTCTACCAACACAATGTAAACCTTAAATGGCAAAATATAATGCAAGACTGTAAAAGATGGAACAACCTAAAACTACCATTCTTGGCCAAAGTATCAATAATCAAAATGAGCATTTTACCTAGATTAATGTATATATTCATGGCATCACAGACAACAATACATAATAAATTCTTCAAACAAATTCATACCTTCCTAGCAAAATGTATATGGGAACCCAAAAAAAACCAGAATCTCCAATCCAAAATTAACACTCCCCAAAAGCAAAGGAGGACTAAATCTACCAGATTTTAAAATGTACTACTCAATCATTAACACTAACAGAATATTGAGAATAGCTGAATATAACCTGTCAATGGAAAATTGGTCTCCTCTCTGGGTGACAATATATTATAGATATATTAAAGCTCTAGGTTTCAATTCCAAAGCACTTCCATTCCTGAAACAGAAAGAAATACAAACTTATAACATTATAGAGCCCTTAAAACATTCTATCAACCTAGCACAAAAACTCTTTCAATTCTTAAACCTTAGACATGCCATGACAATACTGCAACCCCTTCATAAAAACCCAAATTTAAAAATAAACAATAGGATGCTGGACTTAGTCCCTTTTCCCAGACTGAAAGATAAAACAATCCAAGATATCTATCCCTACCTTAACTGTTCAATACAAGAAATGAGGACCAACTTAAACCTCCCTAAATCACACATAATAATCCTAAGACAAATCAAAGAACTGTGTTCCAGTTATCTCCAAAATATTACTATGACCAATAGTGACATAGAAACTTGTAGCAGGCTTTGGAAAACTATTATCACAACAAAGAAAACTATTACCAATTCATATAAAATGATAAATGAAATCAAATACCAGAAGGACCTCCTCTTCTCTAACTACTGGAGAAAAATTAAACCATCCATAGATGATCAGCAAATAAGCCAGGCAATCAATCTAACACTGAAGATTCTACCCCTCAAAAAGTTAGCATACACTCAGCTCATGATCAATAATAATGCTTATTTTACACCTGCAACCATACACAAATTTAACACGTCAAAATCACCTTTCTGCCCACACTGTAAGGACCAGATAGCTGACTTAATCCATGTATTTTGGAGCTGTAAATGTGTCTATAAACACTGGAACTCTCTCAAGGTACAATTACAAAAAACAGGTTATCAAACATCAACATTAACTTGGGAATTCAGTCTGTTACACATTCTCCTACCCAACATCCCAAGAAAACAAGCAAATACACTTTTAACAATTTTCCTACTAATGAAACTGTATATAGCTTTTAAATGGCTAGATATGATAAATATCTCTTGGGAGGGTTTTAAACAAGTAGCTATACAACACCTTTTAGCTCATAAAATAGTAATAGATAAAAGAAACAAAAACATGAAATCCAGAGAAATTTGGGAACAAACCTTTAACATCATATTAGCATAATTCATCACACAGCAACTTAGAAATATACTATAATGGAATCAAAGAACACATACAAGTTCAGATATTAAATAATAACTTGGATATTACGAATGTATATACTGTCTATATAACTGTGGAATTAACAATGAAAGCATCTATGTACATAGTGTAAATAGATATGTTGTATGACCTATATCCTGTGGTATTTGGCATCAATGTATAACATATGTATATGTGTGTATGTGTATGTATGTATATATGTGTGTATGTATGTATGTGTGTGTATATATATATATATATATATATATATATATATATATATATATATATATATATATATATATATATATATATATATATATATATATATATATGTATGTATGTGCATATGTATATATATATATATATATATATGCACACGGTCATGTTGTAAGATGGTTTTTATTTGTGACATTTATTAATGTAAAAATAAAAATAAAAATTATTGAAAAAAAAAAAAGAATAAAGCACACTAATTCAAGGACCATTTTCATATCAATACATGCTACATAATAGATAAAATTGAGCCAATGGTATTATCAAAAAAGTCACGTAAAATGGTCATATGAGCAATACACAGGATGTTAATATTCAAACTAACTTAACTTTTTACAAATAGGAAACTGTTATATTAAATACCCTCAGCATATGCTTAAAAATGCAGGCACAGTAATGCATGTAAAAATGTTAAAACATTAAAATGTTAAAATATTAAAATACTTAAAATTTCATAGATTTTTCTTTCAGGGCTGGAAGTATTGTTAAGGAATAATTTACACCTCGTGGAAAATTAGCTGCTAGTCTGAGTTACCAAACTAGCTCTTTTTTACTTAATAAATTCTTCCAGTCACCCCCCCTCAAATCTATGTTCACAGTATCCAAAATAGCAAATTTAAAACATTTAAAAATAGAACAAGTGAGGGAATGCTTATATAATGCACTTGTATCCTTCTTGTTTTTAACATCATATACGTGCTTATTGATTCTGCTATTCAATGCTCTCTATGTTTTCCCAACATAGAATATGTTGCACGTATCACATAGAGCAAGGTACACCACTCTGTTGGTAAAACAATTTCCTTTCTTGAATATAACCTTAGATGCCATCTTATTAGCAAGGTGGGTTTGAGGCGCTTTGAAAATATTAGTATATTGGGAGCACCTCCCACAAGGTGCTGTACTACAACCACCTTCTACCATTCAATTCAACTTGTTTTCATAAGATATTTAATATTCATGCCAACCTTGCTGATAAAAACTGGTTTATCTCCCACTGCAGTTAACACATCATTATTTACCATAAATATACTCCAGTTCTTTTTTAATATGTTTTTTACCTCATATGATATAGGACTTTATTGCACTATACATGCATGCTCATAAATCTTCATTTCACCAGGATCTGTGGGGGGCTATATTAGTTAATGGGTGGTTTCCTAAGAGGGGATTATATTTTTCTCCCCATCCTGCGTAAACCTCCTCAATAATTTGTACCACCATCTGTTTGGAATATCCCTGTTCTAAAAACAGATCTCTTAATGTGAAAAACTCCTGCCTCACATCATTCAATTCTGAAGTCATGCGTGCAATTCTTAAAGCCTGTCCTTTGACTAAGCTCTTTCTGTGAAAATGGATGGTTGCTCGTATAATGAAGGTAAGAATTACAAAAAGTACTCTTACGAAATATATTACATTTGAAACCTGTAGGTGTATGGGAAATTGCCATGTCCAAGTAATGTATACCTTTAGTGGTGTAATTATCAGTAAATTCCAAAAATGACATAGTTTTCTCCAGATGTTAATAAAGCAAGGGATATCTTCCACTTTTCCCTTCCACAAAAGAAAAATACCATCCAAAAACCTGCAATACAACTGGATCTTGTTCCAAAATTCTTTGTGGAATACATATCTAAATTCCCAGCCTAATAATACTATATTTGCATATGTAGGGGTGCAGGCAGCTCCCACAGCAACTCCTCTTGTTTGTTGGAAATATTGGCCCTCAAAGAATAAAAAATTATTCTCTAAGATGAGTGCCATCATTTCACACACCAGGTATACTTTATCATGATTCAAGGTGGAACATGTAAAGAGTGTCTCTTCAAATAATTCTAGTCCTTCTTGCTTAGGAATACAGGAAAAAAAGATCTTTCACATCAGTGGTTAAAATTACCAAATCAGCTGCCCATAGATTTTGTTTAAGCTGTCTTAGAAAATCCCAGGAATCCTTAACTAGACATGTTGCTCTCTCGACTACATGCTTAGTCAGTTTATCTACAAATAGTGCCAGATTATGTGTTTTGAGGCCACTGGTAAAACAAATTATTGAGGTGTTTTATGCAGGAAGGGGAGAAAAATATAAGCCCCTCTTAGGAAATCACCCATTAACTAATATAGCCCCCCACAGATCCTGGTGAAATGAAGATTCATGAGCATGCATGTATAGTGCAATACAGTCCTATATCATATGAAGTAAAAAACATATTAAAAAGAACTGGAGTATATTTAAGGTAAATAATGATGTGTTAACTGCAGTGGGAGATAAACCAGTTTTTATCAACAAGGTGGGTATGAATATTAAAGATCTTATGGAAAACAAGTTGAATTTAGTGGTAGAAGGTAGTTGTGGTACAACACCTTGTGGGAGGTGTTTTCAATGTACTAATATTTTCAAAGCATCTCAAACCCGCCTAGTTAATAAGATGGTATCTAAGGTTATATTCAAGAAAGGAAATTGTTTTACCACCAGAGGGGTGTACCTTGCACTATGTGATACGTGCAATGGATTCTATGTTGGGAAAATGGAGAGGGCATTGAAAAGCAGAATCTATGAGCATGTATATGATGTTAAAAACAAGGACACGTGCATTATATAGGCATTCCCTCACTTGATCTAATTTTAAGGTTTTAAATTGGGTATTTTGGATACTGTGGACATAGATTTGAGGGGTGAACGGAAGAATCCATTAAGCAAAAAAGAGCTTGTTTGGCAGCTCAGACTAGCAGCTAATTTTCCAGCAGGTATAAATGATTCCCTGAGAATACTTTCAGCCCTGAAAGAAAAATCTAAGAAACTTTAAGTATTTTAATATTTTAACATTTTAATATTTTAACATTTTTGCATGCATTACTGTGCCTGCATTTTTAAACATACGCTGAGGGTATTTAATCTATAACAGTTTCCTATTTGTAAAAAGCTAAGTTAGTTTGAATATTAACATCCTGTGTATTTAATATTGCTCATGTGACCATTTTACATGTGACTTTTTTGACAATGCCATTGGCTCAATTTTATCTATTATGTAACATGTACTGGTATAAAAATGGTTCTTGAATTAGTCTCCTTTATTCTGATGAAGTCTTCTATGTGAAAGATGAACGCGCTTAATTTTGTTGTGTTTTTACTGCAATAAATGGAGTTCGTATACAGGCTTGTTTGGTGTGTTTTGTATTTGGCTCCTGGTCTTCTGTTATTCACACTGCACCAGATATTTGGATTTTGTCATCTTTTTTTGGTGGTATTAGCCAACATGGACTCCTTGGGCAACTTTGATGCACTACCAGGTAACACTGCTGTGTCAGAAACGGAGTTTCAAAAGCTTAAGGAAGAAGTTACAGTTCTCAAGGGGGAATTAACTAGACTTATCAAATTATTGACCCCCCCCAAAGAGGCTAATTTGGCTGTTTCTGCTAGTTGCAGTTTACCTGTGTCTTCCACTCTTTCTCCTGGCTGTCCTGATAACCAAAATCTATTTAGGCAGGGTGTGCAGCCTGTTGGTGACTCTAGAGGGTGCTGTGACATAATTGTGGAAGTTGACGTTCATCATGGTGGATTTCTGGCTCACAGAGACAACAATGGAGCTGTTTATCATGGATCATACCTGAATTCTATTAGCATGGATGTTTCTGGCATCAATGTAAGGTCTCCGAAGGCAGCTAAAGGTACTGATATGCTTTTTTTCCCTCAGAAATGAGGTTTAATAACAATCTTTCATCCACACAAAGGGCTGAGGGCTGTAATATGGCTTCTAGCCTTAGTGGTGTTCAGCGTGATGTTCATGGTAAATTTAATGCTTTACTTTGCAAAGTGTTTGACTTTCAAGATATGACTGGTACTAGTCACACAAATTATGTAGCAGGGAAAGTTCAAGACTATAGTTCACTCAAGGACATGATTTTTTTCTTTGAAAAGAGACTTTTAAATACATGAGTTTGGGAATGGAAATTGTATATTTGAAACAATGTATCAATTTAAAAGTTATACCACAAGGCTTGAGAGTTTTTAAATTTCCCTTTGGCTTAATGTATGATGCCAATATGATTGAAGACTGTGTGTGTCTGTTTGATAAATTGGGGATGCAACTTCTAGAAAAAGCATTATTTTACAATGAACAGATGCAGGCAAAGATGGGTAAAGACTTAAAAGATTTAAACACCAATATTGTGAATGACTTGCTGTTTTCACAGTATCAAGATTTTTATGAAAAAAATATTAACAGAGTATAAAGGAAATGTAATGCATTGTTTTTAAAGAAAAAAAGAAAGTTAGACAGGGATGTTAAACATTATCAAACTAAATTTGCTTACCCTACTAGTAGGTTAACTGTAGAGAAATGTGTTCATGGCTCTGATGTGTACAGTAATTCTGCTGGTAATGACAGAGAAATGGCTGATGATCTGTATAATGACTAGGCTAAAGTGAATAATGGAAGTGGATGAAGGTGGTTCACAGGAGTTTCAGCAAGTAAGATGCTCAGAAAGGATAGCAAACAGAAATCAAGAGATGAAATAGACATACAGTCAATAAGTGCAAATTCAAAAGGGACATCCCAACCGGGAGAGGGGGAGGAACAGATATTAATTGTTGGAAATGAATGCATTGTGCATATTTTTCAAGGCTTTAAGATTTATAGTTACACAGACAGTGCTATCACTAAAGATTTATTTTTCACTTTTCCTAAGGATTTAAATTTGTTCCCTCCAAAATACCGGCTGCTGCTGACTGTTAGATGTTTAGATGTACACTAGGAAGCTCAATTTCTGTCTCCTTTTTTCCCAAAATCAAGTGTGGCCTACAAATGAGTCAAGAGCACACAAAAATATTCTGAAGAAAAGTAGTGTGCTCAATCCACCACTCCATCCCCTCATTAATGTTTTCGAGAAGGCAGTGAAAGAAGATATGTATGAATTATGGGCTCAGAATAGGAAGCGTTATGCCACCTTAAGTTCTGATGAAATAATTTTCATGAATCAACTGAGTGGGGTACACAAAAGCATCACTGAACAACCCTTTAGACCCATTGTTGCTGGCAGTGGTTCCAAAACACATAATCTGGCACTATTTGTATATAAAATGACTAAGCATGTAGTGGAGAGAGCAGCACATTTAGTTAAGGATTCCTGGGATTTTGTAGGACATCTTAAACAAAATCTATGGGCAGCTGATCTCGTATTTTTAACCATTGATGTGAAAGATCTTTTTTTCCTGTATTCCTAAGCAAGAAGGACTAGAATTATTTGAAGAGACACTCTTTACATGTTCCACCTTGAATCACGATAAAGTTAACCTGGTGTGTGAAATGATGGCACTTATCTTAGAGAATATTTTTTTATTCTTTGACGGCCAATATTTCCAACAAACAAGAGGAGTTGCCGTTGGGGCTGCCTGCACCCCTACATATGCAAATATAGTATTATTAGGCTGGGAATTAAGATATGTATTCTACCAAGAATTCTGGAACAACATCCAGTTGTATTGCAGGTTTTTGGATGATATCTTTATTTTGTGGAAGGGAAAAGTAGAAGATATCCCTGGCTTTATTAACATCTGGAGAAAACTACCTCATTTTTGGAATTTACTTATAATTACAGCACTAGACGTATACATTACTTGGACATGGCAATTTCCCATATACCTACAGGTTTCAAATCTAATATATTTCGTAAGAGTACTTTTTGTAATTCTTACCTTCATTATATGAGCAGCCATCCATTTTCACAGAAAAAGAGCTTAGTCAAAGGACAGGCTATAAGAATTGCATGCATGCCTTCAGAACTATGTGATGTGAGGCAGGAATTTTTCACATTAAGAGATCTGTTTTTAGACCAGGGATATCTCAAACAGATGGTGGAACAAATTATTGAGGAGGTTTACGCAGGATGGGGAGAAAAATATAAGCCCCTCTTCGGAAACCACCCATTAACTAATATAGCCCCCACAGATCCTGGTGAAACAAAGATTCAAAAAACAAAGATGAGCATGCATGTATAGTGCAATACAGTCCTATATCATATGAAGTGAAAAACATATTAAAAAAAGAACTGGAGTATATTTAAGGTAAATAATGATGTGTTAATTACAGTTGGAGATAAACCAGTTTTTATCAGCAAGGTGGGCATGAATATTAAACATCTTATGGAAAACAAGTTGAATTTACCAATAGAAGGTGGATGTGGTACATCTTGTGGGATGTGCTCCCAATACACTAATATTTTCAAAGCACCTCAGACCTACCTAGCTAATAAGATGGCATCTAAGGTTATATTGAAGAAAGGAAATTGTTTTACCACCAGAGTGGTATACATTGCTCTATCTAATACATGCAATGGATTCTATGTTGGGAAAATGGAGAGGGCGTTGAAAAGCAGAATCTATGAGCATGTATGTGATGTTAAAAACAGAGACACAAGTGCATTATATAGGCATTCTCTCATGTGTTCTAATGTTAAAGGTTTTAAATTTGGTATTTTGGATACTGTGGACATAAATTTGGGGGAGTGACTGGAAGAATTTATTAAGTAAAATAGAGCTGATTTGGCAACTCAGACTAGCAGCTAATTTTCCACCAGGTACAAATGATTCCTTGACAATACTTCCAGCCCTGAAAGAAAAAAATCTATAAAACTTTAAGTATTTTAATATTTTAACATCTTAATATTTTAACATTTTTACATGCATTACTGTGCCTGCAATTTTATACATATGCTGAAGGGCAACAGTTTCATATTTGTAAAAAGCTAAGTTAATTTGAATGTTAACATCCTGTATATTTAATACTGCTTATGTGACCATTTTACTTGTGACTTTTTTGACAATAGCATTGGCTCAATTGTATTTATTATGTAACATGTACTGGTATAAAAATGGTTCTTCAATTAGTGTGCTTTATTCTAATGAAGTCTTCTATGTTAAAGACAAAAGCGTTTAATTTTTGTGTGTTTTTACTGCAATAAATGGAGTTCGTATACAGGCTTGTTTGGTGCATTTTCTATTTGGTTCCTGGTCTTCTGTTATTCGCACTGCGACAGATATTTGGATTTCATCCTTGCCATCCTACCAACCCCCTCACCCTCACCCAATGCAAATGATGATGACTGTGACCTGCCCTTTGCATGTCTTTGTGATTTAGGGTTGCATATATCTCTGCATACAGAGGATAGGTAATACCTGCTATTCACATGCTTGCACTTATCAAATATGTATTGTAGAAGAAAAGCTGTTGATGTTCTTGTTCTTACTCATTTATGAACAATGACTTCTATAATTGTTGAACCACATAATATTTTAGTTAGTATTGTCATTACAGCAGTGGAAGCATTACGTTCTTCAGTCTAGCTTCTTGCTATTGTTGTGTAAATGGTCATATAACTGACTTTTTACATGTTTTTACATGGTGATGAAATGAAATACTTGATGCACACTATTGTTTCTAATATGTAACTGTGTATTGCATAAATCTGACAAAGGTGATATTACTGACATAACTGTACACCTCAGACAAATGCTCTTCTTAAGGGCATATACATATTTCCATATGAGAGTAATCAGTTATATAATATTTTTTTCTTTGCAGGTTACACATTTACCTTGTCATTACTGCAGGTACACATTGTGACCTTGGTTGTTGTACCTGTCTGATGCTATCAGAACTCAGTCATTATATGGATGGTTGTGGAGACTAACAGGCATCCGTTTTCCTATTTGTATGTGTGTGGGATCTTAGCTTTTGACCGAGGTAGTGATTGCGTGTGTTATCCTTTGCCTCTTATCCAGAGCCAGGGCATACTGTGCACACTTCCGTCTGCCAGCGCCTTCTGCAGCTGGTGGTTCTCCCTCAGACTCCTCATCTGTACCTGCTGCTGCTGACCCTGCCTGTGGTCCTTGAAACTGTGGTCCTGCCCCTTGCTGTCCTTGTTGGAACTGTCTCTTTAGAATTATATTGTGTAACATGGCACAGAAACAATCAATCAATCAGAGAAATATTATTGTCATTTAGGAAACACAAGTGCTACCTAAATGAAATTTTGAGTGTCAGCTTTTACAAGAGAAAACAGACAGAAAAAAACAGACATGATAGGTATTAAAGAATAAACAACTATAGTACAAAATTAAATATCTAGGTAGCTGATGCACATGCTTGCACACTATTTATTACATTGGACAACACTAACTACTAGACAATTAACACATGAAAAGAAAAGTACGCTATACACAGAAGTGAGATTGGCTGATATTGCACATAAGGAAGTGAATGGAATTGTACTTGAATGAGAATATATTAATTTTAGTATGCAGTAATAAATATAATTACTGTATGGGAAAAAGAATGAGAGTGTAACAATCTATTATAGTTTTGATACATCCAGATTTATGTCTGCATTAATGAGTCTTATTGCAGATGGATGAAAAACTGTTCATGAATGTGGAGGTCCTGCAGCAGATACTCTGTAACCTTCTACCAGATGCAAGTTTAGTGAACTAATCATACACTGAATGAGAAGTGTTACTCAGTATTTTGTGGGACCTCTTTTTACACCTCATTTCAAAGAGCTCCTGTAAGGTAGGAGGACTAGTGCCCACGATCATTTCTGCTTTTCTTATTATTTTTTGCAGCTTCTTCCTTTCTGTCATCATGCTGTTACTGAACCATACAGTGCAATTGCTAGTTGAAAGACTGTAAATATTTCAGCCGAGGTACCTAGGTTGTACTGCAGTGCACCTGCTGATGGGTCTAGATAGTGGAACCTTGATTTAAGCTAACCAAACATGTTCTATGATATTCTTAGTTTGAGCAAGGGCTTCACTCTATACTGGCTCAGTGGGGTTGTGCTGATTTCTCATGGACATCATGAACAAGGGTTCTAGTGCATAACCCAATAGACGTCCTTGAGGAATGTCACCACAAGCAAACCTGGTGTACAACTCCCAAGTGTGCCATATGTGTGAGTCATGACCTTTGCTGTAGCATGGACTAGATTCAGACCTGCTGAATTTAGTTCTGTCCGTATAACTTGAACACTAAACCAGGCCATCTTTTGTTGGAGAGGGTTCGCCATCCAAACTAGTGGCAGGAGTGTGCAGTTAGAACTCATCTGATTTAATGTTGCTGGGACAGGGCTCAGTTTTAAGATTTTTTTATTTAATTTGTTTAAATCAGTTTGCTGTCATTTGTTACCTAAGCACTGCATTTCACAGGTTTGTGCTTGTTTTAGAAAAGCTCCACAGAGTATGGCAACCAGCTACTGCTTTACTGTATTTATCTGATCAATCCAAGGCATCTGCTGATCTCTGCAAAACTTAAATAGAATTTTTCACTGTATATTGCACTTTTGAACTGCATTTTTACCATATCAATGCATATTTGAACTGTTTTTTCCACAAAATTGTTGCACTTTGCTGTAACATAAACTAGATCCAGACCTGCTGAATTTAGTTCTATTTGTATAAATTGAGCACTAAACCAGGCCATCTTTTGTTGGGGAGGATTCCTCTGCACCCTAGTGGGAGGGTTGTGCAGTTAGAACTCATCTGATTGAAGGTTGCTGGAAAAGGTCTCAGTTTTGAGCATTTTTATTGGTTCATTTGTTTAAATCATTTTGTCTTGTTTGCTACAGAAGCAGCGCATTTGCGCATGTATGTGCTTGTTTGTGCATCTCGCACTGCTGAGCAGTGGTGGGCTGCTTTTGCGATTACAGATGCTAACACTTCTTCTTGCAAATTTTCCCTTAGTACTCTGCTAGTGCTCCATCGGTGAGTTCTCACAATTGTTCCTCACTGACAAGTGATGCATTCAACAACACTCCTAAAGTACCAACATAGATCCTACCTACTAACCCATCATATTTGTTACCCACTTCTCCTGTCCTCTACTATACCTGGACCTTCCTGTCCTCTTCCTGTTTTCTGACCACATCAACTTACCTAGCTTTATGGATGGACAACACAGTTTCTCCAGCCAGCCTTGTCAATATGGGTATCCTGAGTCAATGTAGCAATTTGCTTCATGCACACTGACAAACCACTTCTTCTAGTCCACACAAATTCATTATGTAAGAGATGCATCTATATCAAGAACCTAGAATCCAGGCTCTCCCACTCACCAGTCAGTTCATCTGATACTAAGCAGGTTGTCAGCATGCACACCTCACCTCCTGCACCTACCAAACCAACAACACATAAACTTACATATGTGGAGACCCTTACCAGAAGCGTACATAAACATCAGAGACCTCCCAAACACAAAAACAGGCATGATTCACATAATACATATTTTGCAGAACATAGTACACATGACATATCACACACCAGTGTCTCTCCAGTCAAGCCCCTAAGGCATAACACAATAACAAACATCTTGGTCATAGGTGACTCAATTGTGGGAGACACAGATGACCCTCTCACCAGGCTGGATAAGGGAAAAAGTCATTGTTAGCTGTCTGCCAGGTGCCAGGATCCACTACATCACACATGTACTCAAGTCTCTCAAGGACAGGCACTGTTATGACTCTGACATAGTCCATATTGGTATGAACGACTTGAGAAGTACCTCGCTGGAGTATATGAAGAGATTCATGACTGAGCTCTCTGATTGTGTCTCAGGCAGGTACGCCCCTACCTTATGCAGCATTTTACCTTCACCTAGGATGATACCTCAATACAAACAAAAAGTGATTGACTTCAGCACTTGGCTTAGTTTCTTGAGTCATTCAAAGGGGATCCAGTATCTGTCAGCCTGGGATGACATGGTCAACAGACCTCAATGCTTTGCCAGAGATGGTCGTCATCTGTCACCCCTGGGATTTCCTTTACTGGCTATGGCTATTGCCACCCACATAGTGCCTTTTTTAGGCAATGACACAAGAACAAAATTCCAGAAGTAAAAATACCCTCTAAAAACAACCTCAAGGTTATGCTGCTAAATACTAGAAGTCTAAACCAGAAACTGCACTCACTGAAAGCAGTCCTCATCTTGGAAGATGCTTACATCTGTGCAGTCATTGAGACCTGGTTTAAGGCTGTGGAGAGCACCCCATTAAGACCAGGTTACATATCCTTCCACACATTCAGACCACAAACTGAAGGTATGAGAGCTAAAGGAGGTAGTGTATCAATATTCATTAAAGTTAAGCATACCTCTAGATTGGTGAAACAGCATTATTCCCTTGAATTACTTCAAATGCAATTGACTGTAGGCAAGACCTTTCCTCAGGTCATTGCTAACTATAGGACCCCCTCTATGAATCAAGATATCCACTCAGACTACTTTGATCTACTTGAGTCAATCAAGATACAACTAAGCACCCTGGTTTTGGTTGACTTTAATTGCCCATTCATTGACTGGATAAATTATACATGTTCTAACTCACTTGACCAAATGTTCTTGGACTTCATTAACTCCAATATCCTGGACCAGCTGGTTGACACACCCACAAGGGGCTCAGACATCCTGGATCTGGTGCTCACTAACATGAGGGGCTGCTGCACTACCCCCAGTGTGTGGCCATCCCTGGTGAAATTTGTTTTTTATTTATTTAACATTTGTTAACCGGGAAAGTCCGACTTGGAATGAAGCCAATTTTCACCAGAGGCCCGAGGAGAAAGGCTCAAAATCTGACTACAAATCAGTATCACTAGAAGTAACTATAATTAAAGAATCCCCCTTAGCAACAACTAGACTAAAAAGCTTCTCCAAGGCCAATTACAACCTCTTACATGAGAAACAACAATGGGACAACCACAGCAAAGTACATATATTTAATAAATGATAAGCAATAAAGAGATAAGCACTTTTGGAGATGCCTCCTTCACCAGATCAATACAAAACATAAAATCAGTCTGCATATAAATACACTTGAAAAAAACAATTACATTAATTAAAACCTTTAACCAATTAACATTTTCTAGCCTTTAAAATAGGTTTTAAAGGTATAAAACTATTTAAGCCTGGTGGAACATCAGTTCTCAAACCAGCTATACAGTGGGTTTCTTTAACTTCTGTGGCATTCTTTATACCACCACCTCTAGGTGCAGGAGTGTAAATATCCAATGCCATGAATTTAAAATCATGCTGTGGAAATTCATTAATGTGTTGAGCTACTGCACTTCTTTGCACATTTCTCCTTATATATCTCCCATATGCTGTAAAATACAATCCTTTAACATTCTATTGGTTTTACCAACATAAAAAGAAGTGCATTCTGAACAGGTTGTTATATAAATCACATTTTTAGTAGAACAGTATACATAGTGTAAACACTTATATACCCTTTTAGTAACAGGATGCTCTAACACATTATCAGTCTTAATATACCTGCATGCCTTACATCTTTTACATGGATATGTATCTGATTTGCCACTATATAATTTACCTAGGTTATTCTTATCACCAGGTCCTGGTCTATAACATAAGAGACTCTTTAAAGAATGGGAAAGGCACATCACCTACTATATTTTTCATCCTGTCATCAGACAATAGTATCTTCCAGTTATTTTGTATTATATTCTTTATATATTTAAAATCAGTACTAAAAGTAAAGGGTATCCTAACCTTACATATATTTCTCTGTCCCTTATTAATTGAATCTCCAGTATTCTTTGAATACCAAGGTCTCCCTTTCCCATCTCTCATGTACTTAACCCTTTCTGATGCTTCCCTAACGTCCCTACTTTTGTAACCACATTCTAAAAAATTATTCTCTGTTACATTTATATGATGTAAAAAAATGACTTTCCTTACTACAAAGCCAGGAAGTTCTTGACGCTGATTATCCATGACATTCTTAAAAATATGGTGGGGGTGCATGCTACCCCTATTCAATAGAGCATTTTTCCAGCATGACTTATGGTATAACAAAGTGCTTATTTTACCCCCTTTATCCACTTTTAATAAAATATCCAAAAAATTCTATAAAATCTACTGATGAATGTACAGTAAATCTTAAAAATGTGGTGGCTGTCTCTAAATAGTTAACAAAAGCATCCAATTGTTGTGTATCCCCTTTCCACAAAAATAAGGCATCATCCCCAAATCTATGATATAACCCCATATATACTAGCCACTGATTTTCTTCAGTCAAAATGTATCTCATCTCCCATTCAGCTAGAACCAGGTTTGCATAGCTGTTAGCACAGGGTAAGCCCATGGCAGCACACCAATGCTGTAAATAAAACTTCAATTCAAAGGCAAACACATTGTTCTCAAGTACAATATTCAACAATCTGTATATACGTTCAACATATTTTTGTTCATATATGCTATACTTTCATTAAAGCAATATATGTGCCTTAGCCCCATATCATTAGGAATGACTGTAAAGAGATTCTTTACATCTAAGGTCACAAGAATGAATCTTGCATTTTAATTCAGTCTCCATATATTCATTTAATTGTTGTAAAAAATGTGGAGTCTCTTAACACGGAGACAGCCTTATTAACTATAGGTCTAAGTTGTCCTTCTACCCATTTAGAAATTGTTTCTGTAACCCATCTTGACCATTTACTATTGGCCTTAGAGGATGTTTTTCCAAGGATTTTTGTATTCTAGATAGACCTGATTATATTAGGAATCTTAGGGAAGTCTACCATAAAGTAAACATATAAATCCTTAGAAATAAGATTAGTTTGTAATCTTTTTCTTGTTCTTTTGGCTGCTCCCATTAGGGGTCGCCACAGCAGATCAACTGTTTCCATTTCTTCCTGTCCTCTGCATCTTTCTCTGTCACACCAACCACCTGCATGTCCTCTCTCACCACATCCATAAAACTTATCTTAGGCCTTCCTCTTTTCCTGTTACCTGGCAGTTACATCCTTAGCATCTTTTTCCCAATATACTCTGCATCCCTCCTCAGCACATGTCCAAACCAATGTAATCTTGCCTCTCTGTCTTTGTCTCCAAACCTTCCAACCTGGGCTGACCCTCTAATATACTTATTCCTAATCCTGTCCATCCTCGTCTGTAATAGATAAAATAAATCATTCTTCACATTACTAAAGATCTCTCTCACTTTTTTCATGTTCACAAGAGTAGACGTAATTTCATCTAACAACATATTATTCATAGCTTCCACATATCAGCAAGAAAATAAAAAGCATTGCCTGGAGAGGGTAAACCACTGGAATGCAACAAATAAATATATCTTCAAACAAAATCAAATTCCATGTAGTCCACAGCAGATGAGTAAAAACACAAGATTTAATAACAAAATAAAATACAGATAAGCGCTTTCACGGTGAGCTCCATCAGATCTAACATACAATTCAAAACTCATTGTTATAAAGCACAAAGTGATACTAAGTAACCGATCAATTCAAAGTGCATCTTCTTCTTCTTCTTTCGGCTTTTCCCAGTTAGGGGTCACCACAGCGGATCATCTGTCCGCTCATGATTGGCAGTGGAGTTTTACAGTATCAAGTTGCCAGCCCAGCACCCAACCTTCCACAGAAGACATACACATGCACACACTCACACCTAGGGCCAATTTAGACTGTCCAATCCACCTGCTGCATGTCTTTGGGATGTGGTAGGAAACCGGAGCACCCGGAGGAAACCCACGTGACCACAGGGAGGACATGTAGAATCCGCACAGAAGACATCCCAGCTGAGAATCAAACCAGAGAACCTCTTGCTGTGAGGTGGCAATGCTAACCGCTGCACCACCGTGGCCGCTAAATACCATAGTAACCTTACAACTCAACCTTAAAGGTATACGCAATGTATAAAAAACATCAGCATGTAATGCATAAAACTATGACCTAAATAAATAAATAATTTATTCAATGATAACCCTAAACCATCTAAAAATAAAACAGAGCATAGTATACATTTCATTTCTTTCTCAAGGATCTAGCTCTTAGAGCAGGTTGTATAGATACACTATCATTCAACCCTGGGTCACAATGTGCTCTTAGTAAATCGATCCACTTGAGTTCTACTTGGTATGTTCTATTTATAAGATCTCCCTTACTAATATTCTCATGAATTAATTCCAATGCCAAAAATCTAAAAGTGTGCTCCATACCACAATTGATCATATGTTTTGCTATTGCACTATAGATCATGCCCCTTCGTGCACAGTAAAGATGGTCACGAATGCTCTCCCATAAGTGTCTATTTGTCTTGACTACATAAAATGTGCAAGATCCATTGCACAATGCCAAATATACTACATTCTTTGAATTATAATCAGTTAGGGGTAAATGAGAAAACTTTTTATCATTACTGGGATGCATAAAAAACCCAGACTCATCAACGCATGTGCAATAAGAACACCTATTGCATTTTCTCATCCCATATTAAGATATCTCTTCATTTAGCTGATTACTTGTTTAGGGGTAGCACAACTTTTGTTTTAGTGATTTTTTTATTTTTATACCCAAAGGACGGTCTATTACCCACAAGTCTCTGTATGTCTTGATCTGTACATAATAATGGCCAATGTTTAAAAATAATATCTCTGATTTAACTATCATCGCTGGAAAAGGTTAAACCAAAAAAAGATGGTGTTTCTGTTTTCATTTCTGTTACTACTTACTACTATGTTGTTACCCATTTGGGATGAAGAAAAATATAATTTCCCAGTTGTGGTTCTACAGTGTGTGACAGTTTCATGAACACTATCAATCTCTTTCTCATTGTAACCCCTAGAGATAAAATCAGTCTTCATTCTTAAAAGCCCTTTTTCAAAATCTTCATTCCTACTATGTAAGTGACTTGTTCACAGGCCTTGACCTTTTAACATATTTTTAAATATGTGCTGTGGATGCATACTCATACGATGTACATATGTAGATCTATAGCAATCTTTTCTGTATAAGTGAGTATGAAAGGTGTCAGCTTCGGTCATACTCAATCCAATATCCAAAAAAATCAATAAATGTATTAGAAAATTTGTGAGAGAACTTGAGAAATGTGTACTTGAGTTCAACTCAAAAACATATTATTCTAATTCAGTAATGGTGCACCTCCAGTACAAGAAGAGGTCATCCACAAAACCTTGATAAAATAACAAGTCTCCTGTGTAAATCTAACTTATCCATGACCTCCTCTTCCCAAGCCATCATAACCAGATTGGCGTAGCTATTGGCACATGAAGTGCCCATAGCTATGCCAGAGATCTGTTAATAGTAATGATCATCAAAAGTAAAAACATTGAACTCAAGTACCATCTCCATTAGTAAGCACAGAAAATCTATGTGCCTATCATAGTACCTTCTTCACTATCTGTATTCCTTCAGTATTGGGTATGCAAGTAAAGAGCGAGGTTACATCTAAAGTAACAAGATAACCTGATGTATCTTCCTTGTCCTCACTACAAACTCATAAAATACCTGTAAAAAATGTTCACTATCTACCAATACAAAGCTACAGGTTGCAAGTATCGGTTTCAATTGTTTATCAAGGTAAATTGAGAGTGGTTCAGTTACCCACCCTGCTCCTGCCACTATAGGTTGGAACGGGGGATTCAAGGTAGCTCTATGTACTTTAGGTAATCCATTTAAATGTTGTACCCTAGGATGTTCAACAATAAAATAACTGAGCAAATCCTTAGTAAGTAAATTATTCACAAAACTATCCCTCAACGATGTAATGAGCTTATCCAGAATTCTGACTATTGTATCATAGTCAATCAGCTTGTATACACTTGTGTCAGATACTATTTTAAAAGTATTTTAGACATGTTAAGTCTGATCCATGACAAGAATTAAACCACCCTTATCAGCTGGCCAGATGACAATATTGTCTTTGTGTTATAAATCAAAGAGGACCTGCTGTTCTGTCTTAGATAGATTCACAAAACCTTTCCGTTTTTTGGGTTATTCAAAAGAGAATAAATATAATTTTCACATAATTTGACAAACATATCTAACACAGGGTGCTGAGAAGGAGTAAAATTATTCAATTTCCTAAACATAAAACCAGTATTGCAAGGATATGAATCACCATATAATAACTTTAACATTATGTTTCTAGTAAATACTCTTAAATCAGTCAACGTATCTATAATATCAGTGATTTGTGTAGGAATAAAAGACACGTCTTTGTTTAATACGTTTTCTTCCAAATGAGACAATGTCACTGATGAAATATTCCAAATTAAGTTCAAGTCACCTGTTTCCACATGCTGGTAATGGTGTGCTTTGTCCCCTCCTGTGTCTGCAACCTCCATTTACTCCATTGCCAATAGTCCGTTCCCTCAATGGAGCATTTTCTGTTCTGTCGAAAAGGAAGGAGAAGATTGGAAAATTGTTCAGTCGGTAAAGGAGATTTGTTCAGTATTGGTTGCATTAGTGGGACTTTAGGTCTCACTACTACTTCAGAGTCCATCTGAATCCCTTCTGAAGGTGTATTGTATACTGAACGCTGATCCACCACTGTTGCATCAGTTACCAAAGCAGGCTTGTCTGAAGATGAAATCATCTGCGTCATCATCTGCGGGGGGTGTGGTTCAGATGCCCCAGGATCAATGGTATTGGTCATACTAGCTTACGCAGTATTCAAAATATTATTGGTTTTATTACTTAAAGTTCATTCCTGCTGTGCCTTCAGCCAAGTGAATACAAAGTTATCGGAAAAGTCAACGCAAGCTTCTACAACAGAAAAAGAAAAAGCTTGCACATGATTTAAATGACTTTTCCAAAAACTTTGTATTCACTTGGTCGAAGGCACAGCAGGAAAGAACTTTAAGTAATAAAACCAATAATATTTTGAATACTGCACACGCTAGTACGACCAATACTGTTTATCCTGGGGCATCTGAATCACACCCCCCACTGATGACAATGCAGATGATTTCATCTTCAGACCCGCCTGCTTTGGTAACTGATGCAACAGTGGTGGATCAGCGTTCAGTATACAATACACCTTTAGAAGGGTTTCAGATGGACTCTGAAGTAGTAGTTAGACCTAAAGTCCCACTAATGCAACCAATACTGAACAAATCTCCTTTACCAACTGAACAATTTTCCAATCTTCTCCTTCCTTTTCGACAGAACAGAAAATGCTCCATCGAGGGAACAGACTATTGGCAATGGAGTAAATGGAGGTTGCAGACACAGGAGGGGACAATGCACACCATTACCAGCATGTGGAAACAGGTGACTTGAACTTAATTTGGAATATTTCATCAGTGACATTGTCTCATTTGGAAGAAAACGTATTAAACAAAGACGTGTTTTTTATTCCCGCACAAACCACTGATATAGCAGATATGTTGACTGATTTAAGAGTATTTACTGGAAACATAATGTTAAAGTTATTATATGGTGATTCAAATCCTTGCAATGCTGGTTTTATGTTTAGGAAATTGAATAATTTTCCTCCTTCTCAGCATCCTGTGTTACACATGTTTGTCAAATTATGTGGAAATTATATTTATTCTCCTTTGAATAATCCAGAAAGACGGAAAGGTTTTGTGAATCTATCTAAGACAGAACATCAGGCCCTCTTTGATTTAGAACACAAAGACAATATTGTCATCCGCCTGGCTGATAAGGGTGGTTTAATTGTTGTCATGGATCGGACTTACTATTTTAACACTATGTTAGACGTTATCTGACACAAGTGTATACAAGCTGATTGATTATATGATACAATACTGAGAATCCAGGATGAGATCATTACATCATTGAGGGATTATTTTGTGAATAATTTACTTACTAAGGATTTACTCAATTATTTTATAGTTGAACATCCTAGGATACCAGGTTTAAATGGATTACCCAAAGTCCATAAAGATCCCTTGAATCCCCCATTCGGACCTATAGTGGCAGGAGCAGGGTGGGTAACTGAGCCGCTCTCAATTTATCTTGATGAACAATTGAAACCAATACATGCAACCTGTAGCTCTGTTTTGGTAGATAGTGAACATGTTTTACAGGAATTTTATGAGTTTGTTAGTGAGGACAAGGAAGACACATCAGGTTATCTTGTTACTTTAGATGTAACCTCGCTCTTTACTTGCATACCCAATACTGAAGGAATACAGATAGTGAAGCAAGTACTCCTTAAGAGACGTATATATGATAGGCACATAGATTTTCTGTGCTTACTAATGGAGATGGTACTTGAGTTCAATGCTTTTACTTTTGATGATCATTACTATTTACAGATCTCTGGCATAGCTATGGGCACTTCATGTGCCAATAGCTACGCCAATCTGGTTATGGTGGCTTGGGAAGAGGAGGTCATGGATAAATTAGATTTAAACAGGAGACATGTATTTTATCATGATTTTGTGGATGATCTCTTGTACTGGAGGGCCACCATTACTGAACTAGAACAATATGTTTTTGAGTTGAACTCAAATACTACATTTCTGAAGTTCTCTCACAAATTTTCGAATACATTTATTGATTTTTTGGATATTAGATTGAGTATGAATAAAGCTGACACCTTTCATACTCACTTATACTGAAAAGATTGCTATAGACCTACATATGTACATCGTATGAGTATGCATCCACAGCACATATTTAAAAACATGTTAAAAGGTCAAGGCCTGCCAACAAGTCGCTTACATAGTAGGAATAAATATTTTGAAAAGGGACTTTTAAGAATGAAGACTGATTTTATCTCTAGGGGTTATAATGAGAAAGAGATTGATAGTGTTCATGAAACTGTCAAAAACTGTAGAACCACAACTGGGAAACTATATTTTTCTTCATCTGAAAGGGGTAACAACATGGTAGTAATTAGTAACAGAAATGAAAACAGAAACACCATCTTTTTTTGGTTTAACCTATTCCAGCGATGATAGGAAAATCAGAGATATTATTTTTAAACACTGGCCATTATTATGTACAGATCAAGACATACAGAGACTTGTGGGTAATAGACCTTCCTTTGGGTATAAAAATAAAAAAAAATCGCTAAAACAAAAGTTGTGCTACCCCAAAACAAGTAATCAGCTAAATGAAGTGATATCTGAATATGGGATGAGAAAATGCAATATGTGTTCTTATTGCACATGCCTTGATGAGTCCGGGTTTTTTATGCATCCCAGTAATGGTAAAAAGTTTTCTCATTTACCCCTGGCTGATTATAATTCAAAGAATTTAGTATATTTGGCATTGTGCAATGGACGTTGCACATTTTATGTAGTCAAGACAAATAGACACTTATGGGAGAGCATTCGTGACCATCTTTACTGTGCACGATGGGGCATGAG
This sequence comes from Protopterus annectens, assembly GCF_019279795.1. Taxonomy (NCBI): domain Eukaryota; kingdom Metazoa; phylum Chordata; order Ceratodontiformes; family Protopteridae; genus Protopterus; species Protopterus annectens. The sequence continues at coordinate 207,231,773 of NC_056741.1, forward strand.
CTATAGTGCAATAGCAAAACATATGATCAATTGTGGTATGGAGCACACTTTTAGATTTTTGGTATTGGAATTAATTCATGAGAATATTAGTAAGGGAGAGCTTATATATAGAACATACCAAGTAGAACTCAAGTGGATCTTTTTACTAAGAGCACATTGTGACCCAGGGTTGAATGATAGTGTATCTATACAACCTGCTCTAAGAGATAGACCATTGAGAAAGAAATGAAATGTATACTATGCTCTGTTTTATTTTTAGATGGTTTAGGGTTATCATTGAACACATTATTTATTTAGGTCATATAGTTTTATACATTACATGCTGATGTTTTTTATACATTGCTTCGACCTTTAAGGTTGAGTTGTAAGGTTGCTATGGTATTTAATGTTATTAGATGCACTTTGAATTGATTGGTTACTTAGTATCACTTTGTGCTTTATAACAATGAGTTTTGAATTGTATGTTAGATCTGATGGAGGTCACCGTGAAAGCGCTTATCTGTAGTTTATTTTGCTATTAAATCTAGTATTTTTACTCATCTGCTGTGGACTACTTAGAATTTGATTTTGTTTAAAGATAGTTTCCACATATGTAGAATAATCTAGCACCACTACTGCACCTTCTTTTCTGCAGATTTTATAACAATACTTCTGTCAGCAATGAAATCATCCAATGCTTGCTTTTCTTGCAAATTTAAATTAAAGTGTCCTGGTCTATGCCTGGACATAAGAAGTATATCAATTTCATTCTCACAAACATTCAAAAATGTATCCATCACTGGTTGAGAAACAGGCATAAATGTACTAGATTATTTTATAGTTAAATTCAGCAGTAGCAGTGTTAGAAAACCTATAATGCAAATTTACATTCCTAGAAAACTGCCTTAAATCAAATATCACATCATATAATTTGCTAGTAACAGCTGGCACAAAAGACAAGCCCTTGTTTAAAACATCAGTTTGCACATCAGTTAAACATTTATGAGAAAGATTAAATACCAGTTTCAATGTCTCTATATTGGACAGTCCATAGAAAGCTTCCTTCTCTTGCGGTTGTTGCTGAACAGCCTTCTTCTGTTGTTCTTTGGTGTCCTCACTTGTAAAGGTAGATGAGTGAGCAGGGTTAAAAAAGTTGCATTGCAACCTCTTGCATGACAGCATAAATAGCTTCATAGCCCCCTCGATGAAATAAAAAACAGACACCTATGCTGAGTTATACACCAAGTCTTTAAATGAGCACCTGTACAATTGCATTGACTCTGCTACACCTGATATAACCAAAACAAGATCTTCAAGGAAAACCAAATCTGCCTAGTGGACAACTGCCATTAATAGGCTAGACAACAGGGAAAAAAATTGCTGTCTGAGTAGGAAGGAATAGTCTCAAAACTGAAAACACTCCCTCTTCAACTGAACCAAGCAAATAAGACTCCCAGTGAAGTCCTCCAAAGCTAACTATGAATCCATATTAGCTTCCCTAACTAAGGATAACCACAAGGCATTCTTTAGTTACAACCGTAACCTGAAAGGTAAGGCTCAGATTTGCACAGAACTCATAATTAATGGTAATACATATACATAACCTATGGATATAGCAAACCTGCTGGCTGACAGGTTTAGTGAAAACTTCACTCCACTGTCCCAACCACGTACATCTCAAATCATCCCTAACACCTGTCCCTCACCTAGTATCTCAAAGGAGTAGGTTTTAGATACCCTCTCAAAGGCCAAAAACACAGGGTCTATGGGATGAGACAACATTCCAGGATGTGTTCGACATGGATTAAAACAGGAATTAGCATCACCACTGGGCACACTTTTCAATCAAAGTCTAAGCACTAGCTTCCTCCCAGCAGAATGGAAAACAACTACCATCATCCCTTTGCACAAAGGGGGTGCATCCACAGACCCCAGTAACTAGAGACCCATTAGTCTGACCAGCATTATCAGCAAGGCCATGGAATCATGGACCTTGTTAACAAAGATATAGGGAAGCTCCAAGCACTCAACTCCACCCAGTATGGCTTTATCAAGTGGAGATCATGCCTGTTAAATTAAGTCCTAAATGAGGGCAAATCTGTGCATACGGCCTACCTAGACTTAGGCCTTTGACACACTGTACTACTCAGGTGTCATTGATAAAGTCACCCAGCTGGGAATCAACTCATATATTGTCAGGTGGGTTGCAAACTGGCTCACTGACAGAACTCATACAGTCAAAAATAGGGGACTCCACCTCCTCCAACAGACCTGTAAACAGTGGTTTTCCACGGGGCTTGGTTCTGGGACCCCTACTGTTCAGAATCTACTTCTCCAAAGAATAGGCTAAAAACTAAAGGACTGTGACTGACAATGTTTGCTGATGACTGCAAACTGGTAGCAATCATTGAAACTCCTAGCAATATCAACATTCTGTAAGCAGGTCTTACACAGACTAATGACTGGTGCCAAAGTCACGGACTTAAACTTAATGCAAAAAAATTCATTATCATCCCCTTTGGCAAGGGTGATGTTCCTGCAAACTACCACATCAATAGCAATACCCTAAGCACACAGTCAGTGGTGAGAGATTTGGGCATACAGGTCAACAGCAACCTTAACTTCAATCACCATGTCTCCACAGTGGTAAGAAAAGAGCATTTTATATTGCTTATCTCATAAGTAGGTAAGGGCATTGCCTCTAGAAAAAAGAGGTTATAACTCCCCTGTAATCTTCCCTCATCAGGCCAATAATTGAATACAATGCTCCCTTTGGTATATTCCTTTCCAAACACCTGCATCAAATGGAGAGACCACAAAGGTTCCTTACAATGAAAATTCAGAGTTTTCAAGATCTGTCTTATGTGGACAGACTGAAATCCTTGTCAGTTTACTCTGTGTAGTACAGACTGCTCAGAGATGATCTCTGCCTTGCATATAGAGCAATCTCTAACTTGGCTTTAATGGAAATGCTGCACATTCGCAAGTGAAATGGCAGATGGGGCCACTCGCTCAAAGGACCTTAACCTGGTATGCGACATCAAAAGAACTTGCTGAAGACAGGTTTGTCCCACGGAGGATGCCCCACCTTTGGAACAAGCTTCCTATTCATGCTAAACAAAGCCCCTCATTGGCCCTATTTAAGCATAATTTGGACAATTAGATGGGTAACTAGAAATTTACCCCAGAGGTTTCACCTGTGTCCCTCTTGGGCAGGGGCAATTGGTGCTGATTTTAGGTCCTGCTTGAACCAGACACATTTGAGAACATGGGTTGAACTTGGCCAGGCTTGTAAGTCCCCTGGCGATGTTAGCCTAGTAACCTCCTATGCTCCTATGATCCTATGATTTATGTCCCCCAGCACTTCAAGGAAGTGCACTACTGCAGGTCTCTTGTCTGGTGTATAGGAAACAAATGTGATCCCTTGCATGTACTAGCATTGCATTTAAAAACTGATCTAATATTGTAGAAGCTGAAGCCTGTGACACCCCTAATAATATCCCCTGTGGGTCTCTGCAAAGTACCAGCAGCTAGTATGCATAATGCTAAACATAGCTTTGTTTCTACTGAGATGGGTTCTCCATGATTTCCTTGTAGCCTTAGGTGTGGGGGCAGCAGAGGTTGCATATTTATTCCAGTGTTTGCCTGTTCATCCTGTATCTCTTAGCAATTTCTGTGCCATGCAGTTTACAATAAGTCAAATGGAGTCCAAACAACCTTCTTTGTGCCTGAGGTCTGGCAGCAGCACCCTGATTTAAAGCCTGTTGCACACACAGCATAATAATAGTGACAGCAACACTAATGTTATTTTTTGCCTAAGTGAAATCATGCTATATTCCAAATAGTTTGGATGTACAGGGAAAAAGCCTACACTGAGTGCACACAATTACTTTATAGAGTCATTAATAGCTCTGCCATGTTGGATTAGTTGATTAGCATGTACTTTGGCTCTTCACGCTTTCATTAGCATATTATGCCATTTCCCTTTATCTGGCAGTTCTTCATTCCATGTAGAGACATTTATTATACCATGATCCCCCCCAAAACGTGCACGCTGATTGGCCAGCATGCCCGTTGTAAATCGAGTTATACTAATGGAAAAAGGTCCGGTCGCCCGGACTTTTTTCCATTAGTATAATTCGATTTTTTAAAACACTGTCTCGCTATGTTAAATGGGTTTAACATAGTGAGACAGCTTTAAAATAAGCAACGGAGATCTCCGTTGCTTATTTTAAAGCTGTCTCGCTATGTTAAACCCATTTAACATAGCTTAGACAGTGTTTAAAAACGGAGAAAGCAAGATCTCCGTTGCTTTTAGTGTTCGCTATGTTAAATGAGTTTAACATAGCGAGACAGTTTAAAATAAGCAACGGAGATGTCCGTTGCTTATTTTAAACTGTCTCGCTATGTTAAACTCATTTAACATAGCACAAAAAAGCAACGGAGATCTTGCTTTCTCCGATGCTTTTCACACTCTGATGTACTGCGCAGGCGCGCAGTACATCAGAACTGCCGCGGATGCCAGACATCTGCGCAAGGGCAGTAAACAGGCATTATACTATGCCATTATTTAAGAAAAGTAATAGTTTCTTTTCTTAAATAATGTCATGGTATAATAGCAATAACCCACTTCTGGGTGTGGGTAATGCTAAATTTACCCATGGTTGGCTTTGTTTGGTACCTCGGGCTTCGCCCTCGGGACCAAACCACGCCAACCGTGGGTAAATTTAGCATTACCCACACCCAGGCGTGGGTTATTGCTATAATGAATACTAGATTGTGCTTTATCATGTAGCTATTAATGAATCTGGATGAACACCTCCCCTGTCCTATATATGTATTTTATTTATTTATTTTATTTTACATTTGTTGACCGGGCTGGTCCGATTGGATATATGTCCATTTTCAGCAGAGGCCCGGGAAGAAAAGCTCCAACGAACACAAATATTAGTTATTTTACATGACTGATTCTAAAAATACAGGTACATCTTTAGCAATTCTTTACGTTTCCTTACATTTCTTGTTTAAGATTCTTTATACATGAAATGATTTAAGGAATAATACAGGAAGATGTTTGAAATTACATGAGGTTAGTATATGAAAACACACATTTATTTATTTAAAAAAAAGTGTTGCACTTTCTGTAACAACATTGTTCCTATCCCAGTATCAGAGCCATCAGTCTGTACAATAAAATACTTGGTGAACTCAGAGATAATCAGTACAAGTTGAGCACAGAAAGCATTTTTTTTTCAAACTTATAAAAGCCCTCCTATCTTCAGCAGACAAGTTAACTTCCTTGAGGCCCTTGCCTTAGTGTAACATATTAGTATGCATGATGCAAAAAAGAAAATGCTTGTAATAATTATCTATCCTTAAAAAGCCCCTCACTTCTCTCTGTGTTATCTTGACCAATTCCAATTCCCAGTGTAAGTGAAACACCCATTCCTCAGTGTAGATCACATCATTCAAATAAATGGTAAAATATTGGGAATGAGGTGTAAAATTCTATCCCATCATTCTCTTAGAGATGTCTAAGGCCCCATTTGACATAAAAGGCAACACTTTGTAAAAGAAACAGGCTCATGTGGAATAAAGAATATTGTCTTCACGTTAGCCTACTCTGTCAGAAAGATCAGGGAATAACATTTTGTTAAGTTCATCATAGTAAAATAGCATGTCTTCCATAACCTTTCCCTGAGTTTAAGTTTATCGGTTCATAGGTGTTTACTAAGATAACCACATAGGCCTTTTTAAGCCTAGCCATGCATCCCAAATCTCAGACACATTCTCTTACCTTTGATAAGAGTAAGCAGGGCTTGGGAGGTGAAACATTTACAAGCAGGGGCCTCAGAGATGAACCATTTACAGGACACCTGTGTCCATTAGAGACATAGGTGCCAAACCAAGGATGAATTTCCTGTTTCCCATCCAATTGGCCAAGTTACACATGAATTGGGTTAGACAGGAGCTCTGGCTCACATGGAAGGGGATCCTGTTGCACAGAAAGGGCAGTCTCTGGGATACATACTTATCTCTCCAGCAGATCATATTGATACCACAGTTTGTCTACCTTTAGCACTGGGTAGGTCATACATTTACAGATTTTTATTTTTACAATCTACCCATCTATGTCAAGCAAAGTTCTTTATTAGCACTCTTCAAGAAAAATCTTGATGAGTGGATGGGAAATAGGAAATCCACCCTGGGGATCACTTCTGTGTCTCTGCTGGACAGTGGCACAGGAAAATAACTTTCTTGGGTGGCGTAAGTTATGGAACCTTGCTGGCTAGGCTTACATAGGCCCTTGGTCCGGTAGCCTAGTACCTACCTATGAACCTATGTATGGGAATTATTATGAAATCTGATGGCAGTGTTTACATTAACAAAGCAAGGTGATCCTCAATATTATCACCCCTAATGCTATCACTTTCTATATTTCTTTGCTGGTAGCCTCTTTTTAAGCTTTAGGGATCCTAAAAAAAAAAAAAAAAAAAAAAAAAAAATTCAAAGAAAAAAAAAAACTTCAGCCTAACCTTTACTTCTTATTTTATGTCATGCTTGATCTGTTGTAGTTATTCACCTCTCATTTTTAATGGCTGGAAAAAAAGTTTCATTTATCTTTTCCTCAGGATCTGGCTATCTAATTTTGTAGTAACCTGTCACTGAGGTAGCCAGTAAATATCTCTGTATTGTCAGGATTTTAATCCATTGACATGTTTGATATGTTTGGGTTTTCTTTTCACAGGATGACTGACTGTAATTTACTTCCAGCACATTCTCCATAGCTTCATATGTCCTAACCAAGTGACCAGAAACTTGTTCTCCACTGCTGCAATAACGACTAAGATTTTCCGCCCAGTTGTAATATCCCTCCTGTAGCATTCTTTTTCCATGATGCTTTCTGAGACTGTAATATACAGTCTCTCACTACAGGTACAACCAGATTTATTACTTTCTGAATTTTGATAGTCTGCCTTATCGTATATTGTTAGGGATTTGTTTCTGTTTATATGTTTGTTTTGGCTATTTCAATAAACCCCATAGTTTTTCTGCTATACAGTGATTCAAACGAGTTAAAACCAGTAGAAGGCCTATCTTCCTAATGGCATATACCATATAAGGTGATATGTTGTCCTATTTAATCCCATTCTTATCAGCCAACCTACCTCAACATGTTGTTCATGGTTGTATTAAATATGCCACCAACATTCCATTTTGTACTAGTTCTAAGCTGTTTAACTTTCAAAGAGTGACAGAGCTCCTTTGATTTTTAGATATCCAAGAAGACCCTTGTTCTCCCTAAAATGTCATTAGGGATTTGCATTCTAGAAAACAGACATCAGTCCTCTTGCAATAGGATTAGCAGAAGCTCTACACCCATACATCTCAACTGTCCAGATTTTTGCCTCATATTTTTACTCAGTCAGTCATAAAAAATTGTGATTTTACAACAAATCACTAAAGACTGAAGTCACTAAATAATGACATACATTTGAGTTTCAGACTTCATATCCTTCAAAAAGGCATGTTAACACAAATTCTGTTATTCTAGCAACTTTCTAAGAGCAATATTTGAAATCTGTCCAGATTTTTAGGCCTTTGCCACCCCCCACCCCCATCATTTTAGTCTTTGTCCAGATTTCTTGTACTAAGAGGTTTAGAGGTGACACAGCCTCAGGATTGCAGATGTCATAATTTAATGCTACTAAAATATATTGATGCCCACTACAAGTCTTTTCTAAGGGACCTACCAAATCCATGACAGTTCTCTTAAAGGGAAAATCAGTTAATGGCAGACATGCAAATGGAGCAGTTGTCTGTCACTTGGGACAAGCAGCACAAAACCTTTGTATGGCAAAAAAAAAATCCAGGCCAAAAGAACCTATTGTAAGTCTCTCTCTTTCTCTCTGCTTTATATTTCCACTTCATGTAACCTAATATATGATGATGGGACATAATTATTGATTAATTTTCTCTTACACTGTCTTGACAAACCAGTAAATGAGATTATTATTTTCTTCAAAATGTAGAAAGTGGCTGTTCTGGCAGCACAGTGACCTCATATGCATCCTGAACCTTATTTCTTTATTATTTTTAAGAGAAGTCCTGTTCTTTTTTAAAACGTATATGACTTGTAAGTCTATCATGTCTTCATTAGTGTATTCAGGTCCAGATATATTCTGATCTGAATTATTTCATACTTGTAGAAGGAGAACATTTTCAGATTTTTTACCATTCAGACTAGATGTTATTTCAAAGAAAGATAGTTATGTTTTTGTATACATCCCAGTTCAATGAATGCACTGAATGACAGTTTATACAAATGTATTTTATTGACTTTTTTGTGAAACCATCATTCAGTTAAAGTTGTTAAATAGCTGTGTTGTGTGGTGTGTTTCAAGATATATGAGATACCATTTATTGAGCTATTACCATAGTTCTGTTGTACAGGATTCAGGATCATGCTTTGTGTATTAAGCAATGAGATGGGCATTACATTTTTAGCAGACTTTGTCCTTTCCTTACAGTTTCCTCTACAGTTGCATGAAACTGGAGCTGCATACTTAATTAAAAGGGTATGTGGGTGCAGGGGAAGCTAGCCCCACTGCAAAAAAAAATGTGTTTTCAGTTTTCTAACTTTGTTGAATGAAACTTTACTGTTACAAAGTTTAATCTGTGTGACATTCAGTCCAGATGATACTGATCAGCTTGCATGAATACAAAGAACAAATATCTATATTTATATTCCAACATTTTTAAAACTAACAAAACACAGTTAAAGCAATGTATTAATATTAAGGAAATGGTTGAAAATTGAGTTATTGTTATAAATACCTAAAATGTTATTCTTTCTTTGACAAGTATATGTGAATAACTTTCAAACAAAATGAGGTAACCAACCACCCATGTATATATACATTCTAAGATTCAATCACACTCTGAAGCTCAGATATATAAAAATAGGTTTATTACTCCAACCACAACAAAGGAATCCAAACAGAATTAAAAACAACATAACTTGGCTTCTCAGAATTACATACAATTTTATCAGTTCATTTTCATTTCCTCACAGTCTTCTAACAAGCAGGCTGTATTTATAATTCCATAACTGTTCACAAAAAATGGAATACATATTCAAGACAAATCAGTTCAGACCAAAGGACAATATCGGCAATGGCAATAACCAAAACCAAAGTGAATTTATTTAGCACTTTCTTCCTTACATACAATAAGTCTTCTTCAGAATACCACAGTCAAGTAAAACAGTCATATATCTTTTAAAAAACACCTGTAAAATACATCACCTCAGTAAATGACACTACTAGAAAGGGAAACATGTTGACCTAGCAACAGCAGTTTAATCAACTGCTTGCTGCTTTATGGAAAAATGGCAAAATGAGTTTCAATGAAGCTCGAAACTTAACAAATACACATTTAAATATACCTGCTCAGAGGACACACAACAGTGGGGAAAGAAGAAAACTCCATTGTCAGCAAAACTCAGATCTCTCATTACGTGTCAATTAAATGGTACTCGAATAAGTGCTGTCAATGGAGCATTGAATCCCCTAAACTCATTAAACATACATAGCAATACAATCTTCTGCCTTTCAAAACACACTTTATATTTATAACTCCATTAAGCGTGGGAGGTAAGCTGACAAATAGTTTCCATTTGCTCGTCTTTGTTTTTATTATCGCGCTTTGTAAAATCCTTGTGTACTTGATCCAAAACAAAAAATATATAGATTTATATCTATATCTATGTCTATATCTAGCTATGTCTATCTGTATGTAATGTGTGTGTATATGTATGTATGTATGTATATATATATATATATATATATATATATATATATATATTTATATTTATGAAATCAAACACTTCGTAATAAAACAAGAAAAATAATATGCTGACAAATACAGTAGAGCTGTTATTAACGCTTTCATCCGTTTAATAACTGGACTTCATCAGAAATGAAATACAATACAGTGCATGGTATATGTAACCATTTCAAAAAAGGGGTAGATCTCATAGTATTGTTAACCAATAATATGCTGTATATCTGTGTTAAAATGTAAATTGATACAGTAAACCAATTCTGTATAGAAAAGGAGTATATACAGACAGTGACACCAATCAAAATAAGGTACATTATTGGCGCCATTTTAAGGCACACTTAATATCCAGGGTTTCATTTAGTCCTGGTGGTGCATCCGCATTCAGCTTCAGTTGCCACAATAACTCTCTGACTTCTAGTAAAGTGTTACTGTCACCAAAGAACTGTTGAACACAATCAAGTACAAAGAATTTAAAATCCATAAAATTAGGACAAATAACACTATTTTTAGCTAAGGCATTTTTGTTGCCCTTGTTTCTTATAGCTGCTAAATGTTCTTTAATCCTACTGGAGAATTTTCAAACAGTTTTACCAATATAAAAGGATGAACAGAACTAGAAGTCAGAGAGTTATTGTGGCAATTGAAGCTGAATGTGGATACACCACCAGAACTAAATTAAACCCTGAATATTGTGTGCCTTAAAATGGCGCCAATAGTGTACCTTATTTTGATTGGTGTCACTGTCTGTATATACTCCTTTTCTATAGGTTCATAGGTTCATAGGTTCATACTAGGCTATCTGCCCGAGGGCATTTACAAGCCTAGCCCATCGTTTTGTGGCTTACGCCACCCCTTTAGTATGGGGAACTATACCCATTATTTTGCTGTGCCTCTGTCGAGCAGTGACACTGAGGTAATCCCTGGGGTATATCTGCGATCTCCCATCCATTGGTCAAGATTTCTCTTGAACAAGGCCAGCGAGGTGCTCTGCCTCACATGTACCGGGATTTTGTTCCACAGCATAGGGAGTCTTTGGGTGATGAATCTATCCCTCCAGCACGTCCTATTAATAGCCGTGTCGAGGTTTAAGTCTCCCGCCCTTGTGGCTCTGAAGCATATTCATCAAATCTGGGTTTGACATGGCCTTGTATGTTAGGCAAAGGTCACCTCTGAGCAAGCGTGCGACTGAATAGAGCTGGAGTTCTTTCAGTCGGGCAGCATAGGACAGATGTTTGAGACCCTTTATCCTTTTGGTGAGGAACTTTTGTGGCCTCTCCAGCTGCTGCAAGTGTCGGGTCAGATACATTCCGAATGGGGCATTGTACTCAATCATTGGTCTGATGAGTGATGAGTATAGGGAGACTATGACCTCCTTGATCTAGATGAGAATCCCTTCATGATAAGGTGGGCAATGTAGAAGGTCTTCCTAACTACTTTAGCTACATGGGTGTCGAATGACAGACTACTATCAACCTGGGTCCCCAGGTCCCTGATAACTTCTTCTGTGCTCAGTGGATTGCCACCTATTTGGTAGCTAGGGGTAACCTTGTTTTTCCCGAAGGGTATGACTATGCATTTTTGGCATTTAACTTTAGGCCGTGGCTCTGGCACCAGTTATCCGTTTCTGTGAGACCCTTCTGAAGGATATCTGTGTCAGATGTGTTTTCTACTATGGCGCCCAGTTTGCAGTCATCTGCAAACTTTGTCAGCCATAACCCTCCTGTGTTTGCTTGTACTGAAAAGTAGATGCCAAACAAGAGTGGGCCCAGGACTGAGCCCTGTGGGACACCACTTGTGACAGGCTTTGAGTCTGACATGGCGCCAGCAACTCTGACCCTGTGGGTTCTGTCACTCAGCCAGTTTGCAACCCATCTTGTGATGTATGGGTTAACATTTAAGCTGATGAGTTTTTCAATGATACCCGAGTGGGGTATTGTATCAAGGCCTTAGCCAGATCGAGGTAGGCTGTATGGACTGCCTTTCCTCATCAATGGCTTTGGTGACTGTTTCAAAAAGTCAACCAAGTTTAAAAGGCATGATCTGCCTTTGACAAAGCCAAACTGGGTTGGATCCAAAGTCTGCAAATTCCCTATGTCTTTATTTATGAGGTCCATTATGATCCTCTCCATGGCTTTGCAGATAAGGCTTGTCAAGCTAATGGGCGGTAATTTCCAGGGTCGGTGGAGGCACCGCCTTTGTGAAGTGGGACCACAGTTGCAGTGCGCCACTCCTGGACGTATCCAGAGGTAAGACTTTGATTAAACAGCTGTCCTAGCTGTGGGTTTAATTCCTCATTGAGTTTGTGGAGCACACAGCCGGGGACACCATCAGGTCCCATGGATGCTGCGTTTTTTGCTTTTGAGAGAGCAGTTCTCACTTGGGTGCTGGAGATGTTTGGGGGGCTGAAATCATTTGGTATAGATATCTCTCCTTTTGGGGGAGGAGAAGTTTGCACTGAACCTGTCAGCCAGTATGTTGGCAATGTCTGTAGGATCAGTAATCTTCACATCATTTTGAACTAGTTCTGAGCATATCTGGGAGTTTCCTCCTAGGTTTCTAACATAGCTAAAGAAGGCCTTATGATTGTCTTTTGAGTCTTTAGCCCAACTTTTTGAACCTGTCAGCCAGTATGTTTACATTTACTGTGATCAGTAAGGTCTAATACTATGAGGGATACTAGCATTTTTGGCATTTAACTTTAGGCCTGTCTGGCACCAGTTATCCTTCTATGAACCTTATGGGATATTTGAAAGATGGGTTTTCTAATATGCACAATTTGAGTATCCTCAATTTATCCCAAAGCCTTCCTTCTATATTTCTTTGCTGGTAGCCTTTTAAGCTTAGATCCTAAAAAAAAAAAAAAATTCAAAGAAAAAAAACTTCAGCCTAACCTTTACTTTATTTTATGTCATGCTTGATCTGTTGTAGTTATTCACCTCTCATTTTTAATGGCTGGAAAAAGTTTCTATTTATCTTTTCCTCAGGATCTGGCTATCTAATTTTCAGTAGTAACTCTGCCCACTGAGGTAGCCAGTAAATATTCTCCTGTATTGTCAGGTGATTTAATCCATTGACATGTTTGATATGTTTGGGTTTCTTCACAGATGACTGCACTGTAATTTACTTCCAGCACATTCTCCATAGCTTATATGTCCCAGTAACTAAGTGACCACCAGAAACTTTGTTCTCCACTGCTGCAATAACGTACTAAGATTTTCTCGCCCAGTTGTAATATCCCTCCTGTAGCATTCCTTTTTCCACGATGCTTTCTGAGACTGTAATATACAGTCTCTCACTACAGGCACAAACCAGATTTATTACTTTCTGAATTTTGATAGTCTGCCTTATCATATATTGTTAGATTTGTTTTCTGTTTATATGTTTGTTTTGGCTATTTCAATAAACCCCATAGTTTTTCTCTAAGAGCAGTGATTCAAACGAAAGTTAAAACCAGTAGAAGGCCTATATCTTCCTAATGGCATATACCATATAAGGTGATATGTTGTCCTTATTTAATCCCATTCTTATCAGCCAAATCCCACTCAACATGTTGTTCACAGTGGTTGTATTAAATATGCCACTCAACATTCCATTTTGTACTAGTTCTAAGCTGTTTAACTTTCAAAGAGTGGAGCAGGAGCTCCTTTGATTTTTAGATATCCAAGAAGACCCTTGTTCTCCCCTAAAATGTCATTAGGGATTTGCATTCTTAGAAAAACAGACACCCAGTCCTCTTGCAATAGGGGATTAGCAGAAGCTCTACAACCCATACATCTCAACTGTCCAGATTTTTGCCCTCATATTTTACTCAAATAGTCAGCAAAAAATTGTGATTTTGCCAACAAATCACTAAAGACTGAAGTCACTAAATAATGCACATACATTTGAGTTTCAGACTTCATATCCTTCAAAAAGCGGCATGTTAACACAAAATTCTGTTATTCTTAGCAACTTTCTAAGAGCAATATTTGAAATCTGTCCAGATTTTTAGGCCTTTGCCACCCCCCACCCCCATCATTTTAGTCTTGTCCAGATTTTTGTACTCAAGAGGTTTAGAGGTGACACAGCCTCAGGATTGCAGAGGATGTCATGGGGTAATTTAATGCTACTAAAATATATTGGATGCCCACCATACAAGTCTTTTTCTAAGGGACCTACCAAAACTACATGACAGTTCTCTAAAGGGAAAAATCTCAGTTAATGGCAGACATGTAAAATGGGAGCAGTTGTCTGTCACTTGGGGACAAGCAGCACAAAACCTTTGTATGGCAAAAAAAAAATCCAGGCCAAAAAGAACCTATTGTAAGTCTCTCTTTCTCTGCTTTATATTTCCACTTCATAACCTAATATATGATGATGGGACATAATTATTGATTAATTTTCTTACACTGTCTTGACAAAACCAGTAAATGAGATTATTATTTTCTTCAAAATGTAGAAAGTGGCTGTTCTGGCAAGCACACAGTGACCCATATGCATCCTGAACCTTATTTTTATTATTTTTAAGAGAAGTCCTGTTCTTTTTAAAAACGATATGACTTGTAAGTGTCTATCATGTCTTCATTAGTGTATTCAGGTCCAGATATATTTGATCTGAATTATTTCATACTTGTAGTATAGGAGAACATTTTCAGATTTTTACCATTCAGTTGTAGATGTTATTTCAAAGAAGATAGTTATGTTTTTGCTACATCCCAGTTCTCAATAGAATGCAGCACTGAATGACAGTTTATACAAATGTATTTTATTGACTTCCTTTTTGTGAAACCATCATTCAGTTAAAGTTGTTAAATAGCTGTGTTGTGTGTGGTGTGTTTCAAGATATATGAGATACCATTTATTGAGCTTATTACCATAGTTCTGTTGTAACAGGATTCAGTGGATCATGCGTTTTGTGTATTAAGCAATGAGATGGGCATTACATTTTAGTAGACTTTGTCCTTTTCCTCACAGTTTCTCTACAGTTGCATGAAACTGGAGCTCATACTCTAATTAAAAAGGGTATGTGGGTGCAGGGGAAGCTAGCTCCCACTGCAAAAAAAAAAACGTGTGTTTTCAGTTTTCTAACTTTGTTGAATGAAACTTATACTGTTACAAAAGTTTAATTCCTGGTGACATTCATTCCAGATGATACTGATCAGCTTGCATGTGAATACAAAGAACAAATATCTATATTTATATTCCAACATTTTTAAAACTAACAAAACACAGTTAAAGCAATGTATTAATATTAAGGAAATGATTGAAAATTTAGTTATTGTTATAAATATTCTAAAATGTTATTCTTTCTTTGACATATATGTGAATAACTTTCAAAACAAAATGAGGTAACCAAATCCACCCATGTATATATACATTCTAAGATTCAATCACACTCTGAAGCTCAGATATAAAAAATAGGTTTATCACATCCAACCACAACAACAAAGGAATCCAAACAGAATTAAAAAACAACATAACTTCTTACCTTCAGAATTACATACAATTTTATCAGTTCATTTTCATTTTCTCACAGTCTTCTAACAAGTAGGTTGTATTTATAATCTACAACTGTTCACACAAAATGGAATACATATTCAAGACAAAATCAGTTCAGACCAAAAGGACAATATCGGCAATGGCAATAACCAAAACCAAAGTGAATTTATTTAGCACTTTCTTCCACATACAATAAGTCTTCTCTCAGAATACTAACAGTCAAGTAAACAGTCATATATCTTTAAAAACACCTGTAAAATACATCACCTCAGTAAATGACACTACTAGAAAGGGAAACATGTTGACCTAGCAACAGCAGTTTAATCAACTGCTTGCTGGCTTATGGAAAATGGCAAAATGTGTTTCAATGACGGTCGAAACTTAACAAATACACATTTAAATATACCTGCTCAGAGGACACACAACAGTGGGGAAAGAAGAAAACTCCATTGTCAGCAAAACTCAGATCTCTCTTTACGTGTCAATTAAATGGTACTCGAATAAGTGCTGTCAATGGGGCATTGAATCCCCTAAACTCATTAAACATACATAGCAATACAATCTTCTGCCTTTCAAAACACACTTTATATTTATAACTCCATTAAGCGTGGGAGCTAAGCTGACAAATAGTTTCCATTTGCTCCTCTTTGTTTTTATTATCGCGCTTTGTAAAATCCTTGTGTACTTGATCCAAAACAAAAAATATATAGATTTATATCTATATCTATGTCTATATCTAGCTATGTCTATCTGTATGTAATGTGTGTGTATATGTATGTATGTATATATATATATATATATATATATATATATATATATATATTTATGAAATCAAACACTTCGTAATAAAACAAGAAAAATAATATCCTGACAAATACAGTAGAGCAGTTATTAACGCCCATCCGCTTAATAACCGACTTCATCAGAAATGAAATACAATACAGTGCATGGTATATGTAACCATTTCAAAAAGGGTTGATCTCATAGTATTGTTAACCAATAATATGCTGTATATCTGTGTTAAATGTAAATTGATACAGTAAACCAATTCTAAGGTGTATAGAAAAGGAGTATATACAGACAGTGACACCAATCAAAATAAGGTACATTATTGGCGCCATTTTAAGGCACACAATATCCAGGGTTTCATTTAGTCCTGGTGGTGCATCCGCATCTGGGTTTTCAGCTTCAGTTACAATAACTCTCTGACTTCTAGTAAAGTGCTACGGTCACCAAAGAACTGTTGAACACAGTCAAGTAGAAAGAATTTCAAATCCATAAAATTAGGACAAATAACACTATTTTTAGCTAAGGCATTTTTGTTGATCTTGTTTCTTATAGCTGCTAAATGTTCTTTAATCCTAGTGGAGAATTTTCTAACAGTTTTACCAATATAAAAGGATGAACAGAACTAGAAGTCAGAGAGTTATTGTGGCAATTGAAGCTGAATGTGGATACACCACCAGAACTAAATTAAACCCTGAATATTGTGTGCCTTAAAATGGCGCCAATAGTGTACCTTATTTTGATTGGTGTCACTGTCTGTATATACTCCTTTTCTATACATAATTGGTTTACTGTATCGATTTACATTTTAACACAGATATACAGCATATTATTGGTTCATAATACTATGAGATCCACCCCTTTTTTGAAATGGTTATATATACCTTGCACTGTATTGTATTTAATTTCTGATAAAGTCCAGTTATTAAACGGAAGAAAGCACTAATAATGATGCTAGTGTATTTGTCAGCATATTATTTTTCTTGTTTTATTACAAAGTGTTTGATTTTATTTATTTATTTATTTTATTTTACATTTGTTGACCGGGCTAGTCTAGCTGGATGT